>NW_003852501.1:2794786-2803959 GCF_000181295.1 Otolemur garnettii
GTTTTCCCTGCACTTTCTTCTAGTATTTTTATGGTCTCATGTCTTAAGTTTAAATCTTTAATCCAGTGAGCGTCTAACTTAGTTAATGGTGAAGTGGTTTTTAAGTTTTTGAAAATTGTTACAACCAAAGTGGAATCACTAGTGGAAAAAAACTTAAAACTTGAGTATTAGAGCTGGGGAAGGCTATGAAGACAGGGCTCTCAGGCTTACATGCCTGATCAGAAAATTCATCAGGGAAATTGCCTGTCCAAACATGGACTGCCATAGCCCTTGTTGTTGGTTATTGTAGCTAAGGATAATCATTTCAAATAATTATGTAATCCTCCTCATTTTTCCCTTAAAAATATCTGTTTTACCTTCATGAATACACACATATGTGTAGTTTACTAGGGCACACATATTCCTATAGCAATGCCCTAATTCTAAGTAAATATCTTTTTCTTTTAGAGAGCCTCCCTCTGTTCCTAAGGTCAACAAGCTCCTTGCATATTTTAAACACTAACCCTGTAGCAAAAGTGTAACTACCAAATAGTTTCTCTACTTCTGTAGGTTGTCTCCTACTCTGTCAGTGGTCTCCTTGTCCATAACCTTTTTTTCTGAGGCAATTCCATAAGTCTATTTTTGCTTTATTTGCTTATACTTTTGGAGCCGAACCCCAAAATATAATTGCCCATACCAATGTTGAGAAGGTTTACCCCTAGGTTTCTTCTAGTAGTTTTATAGTTTCAAGTCCTAGGTGTAAGACTTTATTTGCTTTTTAGTTTATTTTTGTGTATGGTGTGAGATAAAGTTCCAATGTCCTTCTGCATAAAAATATACAGGTTTCCCAAACTATTTTTAGAAAATATTTTACATCCTCCATTGTGTATTTTTGGCACCTTTGATGAAAACCAGTTGATAGGAAATTGGTAGGTTTATTTTTGATCTTTCTGTCTTGTTCCATTGGTCAAAATGTGTGTTTTTATGCAGTATAATGCCTTTTTTATTACTATAGCTTTTCAGTATATTTTGAGATCAAATACTGTGATGTCTCCAGCATTTACTCACCATCTTATTGGCTGCTCAGGGTTTTTGTTGTTTGTGTGTGATCACATATGAATTTCTGTGAGAAATGACATTGTAATTTTGATAGAGACTGCATTGGATCTGTATATTATTTTGAGCAGTAAGAAAATTTTAATAAGATCAATTATTCCAATCCATGCACATGTGATATTTTTAAATTAATTTGTGTCTTCTTTGGTTTCCTTCCTCCATGTTTTATAACTTACAGTGTATAGATATTTTATTACCTAAGTTGAATTTATGGCCAAGTTTAATTTTAGGCATACCCATTGAGAATTTCATGTCTGTTGTATATGTGCATTGGTAGAGCATACTCTTAAAATTAAATGCAAAAAATTAATCTAAATATGTTAATAGAAAACAATCTTCAACATTGAGCTATAGAGAATACATCATGAGGAAGAATGATACGCAATGTAAAGCATCTGTTTACTAATTTAAATTAAAAAATCAGAGATGAGGAGCACATATTGAAAAATATACATAACAGGAGGAAGGAAGAGAAAAGGGCATAGTAAATAAATGGTGCCTCAGACGTGAGCACACGTCCAAGCTCCAGTCACAGGCCAGTTCTTCTTGGCCTTGAGAGTATTGCCAGTCTACTCAATCAGGGCTCCAGCTCACAGGACAGGTTGTGGCTACAGGACAGAGAGGCAGCTGTGAGGCCACCATAAGCCAAAACTCAGTGTCCCTTCCAGGACCTGTCTGGCAGCTAGATTCCCCAGTGGGCACCATGCAACAGGACCTGTTGGTGGCCAGGGAGGCATGACCAGAGGCTCTTCATAGCTGGCCACAAGAGATAGTCATGAACAGAGATGCAAAATATCCTCCTACCCTCTGCCAAACATGTAGGCCCTCACCTGTCATCCTGGCTGAGTCACTCCATGGCTTGGAACCAACCTTTAAAATGATCAGCATCCACCTGGAGCAGCAGCAGCTGCTGGAGGATCTTGATCTCCTGGAACCAAAGGGAAGGATAGGTACTGACAGGGCCTAGGTGGAAGATGTTGAAGGGGGCTTTTATGAGGGAGGGAGTAAGCACTGCTCTCCAGGGCTTTTCCCTAGAGGGTTTCCCTTCTCCTCTCTAATCCTATGAAGGCCCAGTCTTTCATCAGAGTTGGAGATAAACTGCCCTTTCTCCAAGAACTGTTTTTTTATTCTAGTCCTTCACCTTTCACCCAGAAAAGGAGATGGATTCCTCCTTCTCTGTATGTCAAACCTTCCCAAGAAATCTAAGATGCAGAGGATGGAGCCAGGGAATGTCCTCCCAGGGGAGTCTGTGACTTCCATGTTTCTATGCTCCCCCAGAGTGGGGCCCCCAGTTGTACACCTTCCTCCTTTTTATTATGTCAAGCACATTTCCCTGGAAGGCATAGCCAAGGCCCATGAGAGAGGCACCCTAGCCTGTGAGTATGCCCTCTCCACCCTCTCATGCTGCATGACTGCCATGGCCACCAGGTCCAGGGGATGTGCACAGAGCAGCACTTGGACCCATACCAGGTCTGGGTTGTGGAGAAGGGGACATAGGAGCTGAGGGTGAGGGGCCTTCTGTCCCAACCCTCCCTAATGATACACAGGGACACTGAAAGCTTGCAAAGAAAGACAGTTATGTGCCACTTAAGAGCTGCATGACTGTGAAGGGGCCAGTTTCACTCTGTCGCAGTGGGCACCAGCTGAGGGAGAGGCTGAGTCCAGCTCAGCCAGAGCCTTGGGCAGCTCCACAGTTGGGCAACTCTGCAGCTTCTCCCTTAGGAGCAGGGACTGGCTGGTGTGGGACCTCCACCACTCAGGGGTCAGATGGGCCAGATGCCCCAGCTCACAGGGGTGGCTGTGAGGCTCCTGTGGGAGGAGGTCAGCCGAGAGGTGAGATCTCGAGGCTTAGTCAGGGTTGTCTGCCCACAAACCTCAGGATCCTGGTCCCCCACGTGCGAGCTCCCAGCTTATTCATGTTCACGTCATTTTTCAACTTTTTCTCCACCAGGACCATGTCTTTTAGAAATGTTCCCAGGAAGGGGATAATACCCTGTGCAATTAGGTTGGGAGCGGTGATGAGCATCTATCCTCTGGTGGCCAGCCCAGTCATGTACCCTGAAATCCCTTGTTTCTTGGACCCCTATTCAGGTATCCTACTTGGAATAGCTAAAGACCTTTGGCTGTTTCATTCAGTTCTCTCCCTGTCTTCTCCCGGCTGGCATCCAAGACCCCTCTAAACCCCTGGGATATTCACAGTTCACAATGTCTTGTGGTCCTTAGGCCCAACCTTCCCCAAATGCACTCTGAGCCCAGATTTTCCAGGCCCTTGCTTTGGTGCCTCTGATGGTAGCATTTCAGGTATGGGCTTCAGGATGGAAGGGTTAGGAGGAGCCCCCTTCTTTGCTGCTGGGGAAGCTCCAGCTAGGAGGGAGGCCCTGTCCTCTGCTCCCAGCCCCCCCCCCACCACCACCACAGGCACACTCACCTTCTTACACCTCTGCTGCCTCACTTATGCTCTCTGTGGGTTCCTCTCCAGGGTGGCCAACTTAGAAATCCCCAGATACCAGAGTCAGGACATCATCTACCATCACCAACTTCCACCAAGACCCTTGACTTCACACCCTGGACACCTGGCCTGAGTCAGCTAGTGCAGTGCTATCATCACTTCAGTGAGCTCTGGGTCTAGACCCACTCCTGTCTCCTACTCCCGCTCACTGTGTCACCTTAGGCATGCAACCCAGCCTCCCTGAGACTGTTCCACATCTGGAAAGTGTCATGGGAACCACGCCTACCTCACAAGGTGTCCTGAGGACTCAGTGTCATATAGCTGTCATTATGGTTCTCATCATCATCCCTCTCAGGAAGGGCCAAGCACAGATTTCTCCTGTCCCTTGAGCCTCACTAGGAGCCTGAGAGGCCTGCACAACAGGCTCATCACTTCAACATTTTCCAGATGAGAAAACAGATGCCTGTCTAGGGCCCCCTAGGAGAGGCCAGCACCTCCCATAGCTACAGACCCTGGTGCAGCTGCTCTCACCTGACAGCCTAACATCACCACAGACCAGGGTCCTATCTTCTGGCCTTTGTGGGTGTCCTTGTCCCCAGCCGTAACCAGCAATGGTGTGAGAGGCACAGGGTGTCTTGGGGTGCCTGGCTGAGTAGCTCCTGCCTGTCCTACCCACACTAGAATCTCTGCCCCACAAGATGGGTTGGAGATCATGCCCAACAACTCACAACCCTAATGAAGGGAGCCTCCTCCTCCATTCAGGAAGTGTCTTCCCAGGTGTCATCTCTGATAAGGCAGGGTCCTCCCAAGGTACTGGGTAGGTGAGTTTTCTTCCTCATTTACAAGGGCTATTTCTGACATCTGTTGGGAAGGATCTACTAGGAATGCTTGAGTCCCTGAGACCCTTCCCCCAGCCATCTGGAGCACAAGTCACTGCTTAGGGCAAGGAATCCTGGGTGAGGAATCCTGCCTGGGTGAGAAATCCTGACATAGTGAATTAGCAGTATCTGCAAAGGGCAGGGTGGGGAGTCACAGCCAACAAGTTTGTCCCTAGTTTGACTACCGGGACCCAGAGCTGGGCAGCCCATCTGCACCACGGTCCATAGGGTCCGTCTACTGTCCCCATCCCTGGGGCAGTGCACACAGGAGCAGCAGAGGCCTGGTTTCCTGATGAATTTCTGGGCTAGTCTGGGGAAGGAAGCAAGCCCCAAGTACCAGGTCCACCCAATGCCTGACAGAAGCTCCATGAGCAGAGGGACCAGCATGGAAGCCAGAGCCCTGCTAACTAAGTAGCTCATGCCGGCCGCATAGCCCAGCCACCCCCCATAACCTGCCCCTCCTCCACCTGCCATGGCCAGACACTTCTATTAATCCAGACTAGACAAGACTGGCGACTGATAGTTTTTGTTTTGTTTTTTTTTTAGAGACAGAGTCTCACTTTGTCACCCTCGGTAGAGTGCTATGGCATCAGAGCTTACAGCAACCTCCAGCTCTTGGGCTTAGGCGATTCTCTTGCCTCAGCCTCCAGAGTAGCTGGTACCATAGGCGCCCGCCACAATGCCCAGCTATTTTTTGTTGCAGTTTGACTGGGGCGGTGTTTGAACCCACCACCCTTTGTATATGGGGCCGGCGCACTACTCACTGAGCCACAGGCACCACCAACGACTGATAGTTTTCAGGTAAATTTTCAGAGAGAAAATTAACAAAAAAACACCTGGCCCAGTATCCCTTCCAATTTCTCTCTTTTCATGCCCCTGAACACATGCCCCCATTTCCCAGCTGCTCTTTTACCTTTGCCAGCTCATCTCTGCTCATGCCATCATCTCTCTTGCAGAGATTTTAAAAGGCTTTGGTGCTTTTGCTATGTAGAGGGGAAAGAATAAAGGATAAATGAGGGAATAATGGGGAGGAATGTGAGTCCAAATTCCTTTAATTGGGAACGCAAAGGATCCAAACTGCTAGGATTTGAATTTCCTCTGTGTTCCTGGGTCCCAGGGGCTCCGCAGGACTGGGGAGGGAGCTCTCATGCTGGTCACCAGGGCCCAGGCCTTATCTCAACTGAGCAGCTGTTTCTGTTTAGATTTGCTGTGTAGTAGACACTGGAATGGCTCCAATGTGGCAATAACCTGTGTTTGACAGTTAAGAAAACTTAGTCCTGAGTTAGACATTCTGGCCTAAGGTCCCAAGGGACTTAGAGATCTTGCCCCCCAGCCCATCCTGCCTCTAGTATCCCTGGCCACCCAGTCCCTCCCAGGGGCATTGAGGGGACATGGGCAGACCTGTGTGTTGTGCCACAGGAGACAGAGGCCCACCCACCTAGATATTTCTTCCCATGTTTTGTTAGGCGATGAGTAGGAGTGCACTCCAGAGCCCAGACAGAGACACGGAAAGAGGAGAAGTTCCTCAGGGTGATGCACTCCTGGGGAGGGAGGAGAATGGACTGTGAGGTGGGGAGTTGGAGTTCCCCTGCCCAGCTACAGCCTCCTCAGCTGACCACTTCCCTCTGGGGTGAGACAGAGGCCCAGGGAGCCACAGGAGGGCCATCTGGGCCCCAGTGAGCTTCCTCAGTGAGGGAGGAGTGGAGGACTCCTACTTTTAGTTCTACCCAAAGTATGAGTCCAGCTGGGAATTAAGCACCACCACTGGGCTATGGATATCAAGGTCATTGTGCCCCTGACAGGGAGGGGTAGTGGGTATGCAGGGGCTCAGACCCCATTCAGCAAACTTGAGAGCTGATGGAGGTAAAGAGTAGTTCCCAGGTCTCTTGAGGACATCCTGGATCCTCTTCCCTCAGCTTACCCTGGCCATCTGGATGCAGTGTTCTAGTACCCTGGACCTGTCCTGGCCCTTCATGCTATAGTCCCAAAGGCAGGTGATGATAAGAAAATAGGTCACACTGTACAAGTGTGTGAGGGTGGCACAGATGGTGGGTGCCATCTGCTTCTTATCTTTCCTCTCCCAGTGGATCCAGATAGAGCCCAGACACTCCCAGGGTACCACCTTGAACTGCTCCTGGGGAGGAAAAGAGAGGCACATGGTCATGGCCCACCCCAGCCCCAGGTCTGCAGTCCCTCACAGTCCCAGTCGGGTGACCATGTTCTGAGCTTTGGAATTAGCTCCAGACTATTAGGATCTCCAGGTGTTATTCCCTGCTCTCTGAAGGCACCACAAGAACAGAGGCTAAGGCATGAACAGCGTGTGGCATGTTCCCAGACCATCCTCACTGACCCTACACTTCACAAGGTAGCTCAGCCTGCCCTTCCTGAGGCCATGTCTTCTGCCACCTTTTTGGCCCTGAGGTCCTCCTTTCCACTCAGAAGCACAATCTCTGTGTGGGTGTCTACTCTGAAATGTGGTATGTATCAGGTGTCTAATAAGTGCTGAGGTGGAGGAGGCCTACTAGATGGGTGAGCATCCCAAGGACCTGCTTAGTGGCTTCTCCTGCACCAAATGGGCCAGGCCCCTGCCCTGTGCTCTGTCCTCACCCATTTGCCATGCACTGCCACTCTGTATAGCTACCACACAAGGACAGGGATGGCTTGTGGAGGAAGCTCATCCAGGTTGCACAGAGGATAAGATGTGGAGCTGGGTGGACCCAGATCGTTGGCCTCTGGTCAGAGAAGGGCAGCTCTGAGGCAGCTGCTTACCATGTCCATCAGAGTCAACTGCTCCTGGTGGAGTAGTTGGGAGTAAAGGCCACGATGGGAGGCAGCTCCTCCCTAGGATACTTGTTCTCAGACATAACCCAAGGATGGGAGGGCCCTGGAGGTGGCTGTGATTCCGGATCTAGCACTGTCACTGGAAGTCCTTCTTCCCCAGTGCTGGTGCTGCCCCTGGCGCTGGCTCTGGTGATGGCTTGAGATATGGTGGCAGTCCCAGGGCTGCAGGTGACCCAGGCTGCAGAGACATGCTAAAACTGGTTCGAGAGCCAGCACTGGACATGCCTGTTGCTCTGGACATTGAGCTGGAACTGAAAAAGGAGAAAAAGTCACCAGCATCTGTCACTTGCTATTGGTTTTTCCAAATACACAGTTACCTCACTGCTTTGAAGGGAGATTCAGCCCCAAATACCACCCATGGGATTCTGACAGACCACAAGCCACCTCACCCTTTGGGTCTGTGAAAGGGGCCTTGGTTGCTCCTATTGGTCAAGAACAATGTGCATGTGATACTCCAGGTCCCATGCAGGCAGGGTAACCTATACAGGCCACCTCAAGCTTGAACTCTGGGAAGTTCAGGGGCTCATAGAAATCTACAGAGTAGCAGTCTGGCCAGGTGATGGAAATGGAAGAAATGGTGCTGGAGATGACAAATGGCAGCTGAGTCAGAGGTATGACCTCTCTTCCCACACTCCTCCCAGGGCACTCCTGTGTGGTTCTGGGTCCCTGGGCCTGTGCTGCCTGTCTGGAGGTCAGTCCTACCCACCCCTCAGCCATCTGTGCTGCCCTTTCAAGGGCAGACTTGCTTATGGAGCAGGAAGGGACATACCTCTGCAGGCCTCGGCTTCCCACTGCCTTTGTCATCCCCAGGGCCAGGGCATGGACCTCCTCAGTCAGTCCTGGACACTCAGTACTGTGGCTGGAGGCAGGACTATGAGCAGCTTGCTCATCATCACTCCAGACTGGGCCCCCCTGGCACTGGGGTCAGGAAGGGGTGTGAGGTAGAGGAGACAGACAGAGCTGGGAGGCTACTGTGCTGTGGATGGGTCCCTCCGGGCCAGCCCCAAGCCTGGCCTATCCTCTCTTTACAGGGACTGAGCACCCCACCACAACTCTGAGTCACCTCCTCCTGTAATGAAATTCCCAAACCTCGGCCTTCTCATGAGATTCAGAAGGTGTGTTAGACCCACACCTAGAAGAGGCCAGGTGGTCCTCCTAGAGGAGGACATGACCTTCTGGTGTCTATTGTGAGTGTCTGACTCCCTGGGTAGAAGTAAGGCCCAAGGACTGTCATCTGCTTTGTTCATTAAATTACACCCAAGTGTCTAGAAAGTATCTGCACAAAACAACTGGTTAATGAATGATCCCCATCCAGAACCTTCCCAGATATCTGAGTGGTCCTGGGAAATCTTATCCAACACCAGGGAACCCTGTTCTATCAATGACAAAGACCAGCTGGAAGGAAACTCAAACATCTAAAGGTGGGGACCAGGTTTGTGCTTTCTATTTTTTTCTACACAGAGAGAGGTGTGGGCTACTGACATGTGAGGCAGAGGGTACCTTCTGTGAGGAGAGAGAAAAATAATAGATGTGAACAACCATAGCGTGCCCTGCATCCTTTCCACGGAGCCACGAGTTAAGGACCCACGTGCCATGTCTTAGGCCAGTTAGTCCCCACAGAAACCTTATGAAGTTCATCTTCTGACCACTCCACTTTTCAGAGGAGTAAAGTGAGCCTCAAGGGAGCTGCAGTAACATCCAAAGACACAGCTGGTAGGTAGCAGAGTCACCACAGCGCCTTGGACACACACCTGCAGAACAGCTGCTCCAAGAACCCTATGATGGTGCTGAAGTCCAGGTGGGAGCCCTGGGAGTGGGGAAGGAGGAGAAGGTTCCACCCTGGAAGCCTTAGAGTCTGAAGCTCAGACCAGGATGCCCTAACCCTTCAGAGACTTGTACATGTGGAAGAC
>NW_003852501.1:2808795-2863274 GCF_000181295.1 Otolemur garnettii
GGGGTTTAGTCAGAGCAACAGCACCCTGTACTTGCAGCCTCTATGAAGAGCATGATCCCAGTGAGTCCCCCATATTGTCCACACTGTAGAGATGACAAAACATTGGCTTTGGGATGTCACATAGCTGTCACCAGCACACAAGTCAGAGCTGGGGACCTTCCCCAGTGAGGGCTGCATCAGATTCCCTCTAAGCTCCCTGAGGTTCAGCCTGCTGTGACATGGGGAGAGGGGCCTCTCTTTCTGCCCTCTGTAGAGACTGTGCCCAGGGCACAGCATCCTAGGAGAGCCCTTTCCTCTGAAAATAGCTCAAGTGTCTGTCTTCTTTTACATTAAGGGGAGTCGTGAGAAATGGCCTCAGCAGCTCTGGTCATTGTAAAAGGACAAATATTGGGAGACCGCAGGGTGGGAGAAAGCCCATCACAGGGCCTTGGGTCTGAGCAGATGACCCAGAGGAGAGAAAACCCAAATAGTATTAAGCCACTGAAAGGTGACTCACATGTAGCAGTTGCAAAACTGGAAATGGAAACAATGGTGTGATTTTATTGGTCATACAGACCCAGGTTGGAAACAATGAGAAGACCATTAACAACCCAGGGAGGCTGGCTGCAGAGGAGCAGCTACGTTCATAGACTGCTGGGGTCATGTCCCTTCCACAGTGTGTCTGGAAAGTGGTCTGCCCATTACAAATAAAATTATCCACATGCAGCCTGTCACCCAGCACCCCCTTTCTGGGAGCCTTTGTTAGCATATGTCCTGGGCTGAAATTCATGTCCATGTCTCACCCCCTGTATCTCAGAACCTGACTGCATTTGGACAAAGGGACCTTAAAAAGGTAACTGAAGTTAAGTGGCCCTAATTCCATATGAATGGAGTCCTTATAAGAGGAGAGCTAAGGGCACAGAGAGGCACAAGAGAAGAAGACCCTGGGAACAGGGAGATTGAAACATAGAAAATGGCCTTAGAAGCCAAGAGAGAGGCCTCTGAGAGACCTTCCTAGCCAGTTGCTTGATGTGGGATTTCCAGCCTCAGAATTGAGAGAATATAAAATTCTCTTGACAGAGCCTTTCAGCCGTGGGGCTATGTTCTGGCAGCCCCAGCAAACTATCACAGCCTGTTGGGACACACACAGTTTGTTCCCTACAGTACAGCTGACAGGGTAATAACATTGTGTTGTGTCAGGCTCCACCAGCATTGAGAGGCTG
This sequence comes from Otolemur garnettii, assembly GCF_000181295.1. Taxonomy (NCBI): domain Eukaryota; kingdom Metazoa; phylum Chordata; class Mammalia; order Primates; family Galagidae; genus Otolemur; species Otolemur garnettii. The sequence continues at coordinate 2,809,998 of NW_003852501.1, forward strand.
AACCCAAGAAGGAAATGGTCTCCCTGACGGAAAATGAGGAAAACCTGAGGGTACAGTTCCTGCCCCAGTGGAGCTACAAAGGATGGCACATTGTAGATAAATGCATAGAGTAGCTTTACCTCTTCTTTTGTGTAACCCCCTTCCTTTTTGTATAACCCCTCACCCCTCAAGTTACAGTATTGGCTGTTAAGTCTTAGAGAAGGCTTGGAAAGGCAGTGAGCTGTCTGCCTGCTATGGGAGACCCCTGGGATGGGTAGTAAAAACAGCAGCCACATGCATAACTAGCCCTGGCCTCCTATAAAGTGAAAACAACAGGAAGCATTTTCTCAGATATTCTCCCAAGTGTGTGAGCAGAGACTGTGCATCTTACCAACTTGCTACTGGGACAAATGGGGGTTAGATTCTTTTAAGAGGGGACTGTGGGTCACTCAAGTGGTAAAGCTGCCCAACGTCAGAGCCTTGGGTGTCCCTCTATTTAGGTCTAGAACCTGGGCCTGACCTGGTCTTCTCAGATCCTATCTGTGGAGACCCTTCTGTGCCCATTCACACCCTAGTTCAGCACTGGCCATGGTTGGTGGCCTTTATCCAGGGAAAGCAAGTGGTTGGATTCCTCAAACAGCTCCTCCCTGGTCTCCTGAGTGAAGCTCTGCAAAGGGCCCAGTGGTCAGGCCGAGAGGCATCAGTGGCTGTCTGGCTCTTCCTACAAGGGGCCACCATTAGAGATTCTGCTGCCCAGAACATGCACAGGAGAGCATCTGCAGCCAGGGAGGAAGCCAGAGGACAGCTTGAAGTCTTGGGAATGACACCTGAGTAGAAAATTGTGGTCCTTAACACTCACCTTTTGTCCCACGAGGGAGGCCCTGGGTATGAACCTGACAGCTCCACTAGGATTCCCACAGCTGATAACCTACTCCCGTTCGTATGGGTCCCCTCATCTCTTTCTTCCTCAGACATGGTGGAGAGGGGCGTGGCACTCTCCAGATGGGATCTCAGTGACGCTGTGCCTGGAAGAGCCTGCCTTGGGCTGCCCTGTGTTACTTGGGTGGGTGTCACTGCCAGATCTCCAGAGGCAATGAAGGGTGAGCTAACATTGGCAAGCCCCACTGGGCCCACACCCCACTTCCCCCATGTCAGTTACTTACCTGTACACAATTATTCAAATATCCCCCTCCGCTTGTCCCCAGATTTGAGGAGATAGGACTGGGTCATATCTTTTTCCTTATGATTTCTGTGGCCCTAGACAAGGGCTTGCCAGTTTTAGGGCTACCCCAGCTTCCGAATGTGCACAGTAGGGATTATGGTCTCTTCTACTTACTTCCTAGGGAATTTACCATGTGCATATGAGATAAACTTAGAAAACACATGGTGTGCTGTCACCTACAGATAGTGCACAGACTAGGGATGGAAGAATTGCAAGAAGGGTTGGAGACAGCATAGAATACAACTTACATAGTGATTTTAGGGTTATCAATGCTAGGGCCTACTCTTTTGTGTCCCAGTTTTGAAATTTGGAAAATATATATAAATAATATGTGAATTCATTCAAATCTAATGAACTGGGCCTGAAAAATAACTAGAGATGATTATGAAATAAATCAAAACAAAAATTCTGGTGTCAAGAGGTCAAGTCCGAGGCTCGGCGCCTATAGCTCAAGAGGCTAAGGTGCCAACCACATACACTAGAGCTGGCAGGTTCAAATCCAGCCTGGGCCTGTCAAACAACAATGACAATTACAACCAAAAAGTAGCCGGGTGTTGTGGCGGGCGCCTGTGGTCCCAGCTACTTGGGAGGCTGAGGCAAGAGAATCACTTAAGCCAGGAGTTGGAGGTTGCTGTGAGCTGTGATGCAACAGCACTCTACCCAGGGTGACAGCTTAAAGTTCTGTCTCAAAAAAAAAAAAAAAAAAAAAAGGTCAAGCCCAAAGGAGTTATAGACTGCTCCAAGGACACCAGCCTGGTAGAAGTGACAAACTAAATCCAGTCCCTGGCTTTCTCTTATACCATAGTTTACAGGAACCACTCCTCCTTATTCTTCCTACTAAACTACACTATCTCAATAAAGAAAAAATTGTCTGATAGGATTTACTCACAGGACTAATTGGCACAATTTATTGGTTTAAAATTTGAAGATTCGAGGAACCCAGTAAGGAAAACAGAGGGGGAATCTGCATCCAACCCTCCACCCCTTGGGGGTGCTGACCCTGTTCCCAGCCTGTGGGGTCTGCACTTGGATTACACGCCTCCCGTTTTCCCTTCAGAGAGCCCAAGTAAGCCAGGAAAATCCACTCTCCACTTTCAGGATCTCACAACCAACAGCCTTGCCACACTGGGTCGCCCTTGAGCCAAACACCATTGCCTCACAGTCTGGACCCAAGAAAGGAAACTGACCCACAGGCAGGTATCCACTGCTGGTCTGAGCCTGTGCACGTGACAACAGGGTAGGCTGGAATGAAGACACACGCGGTGGGGGACAGGTCGAGGGCAGGAGGAGCAAAAGGCAAGACTGTGCAAGAGGACCTGCTGAGGGAGCAGCGCCTAAGCACTGCTGTGAGTTGCCAGAGCTGTTATGTGACTCCCAGAGGTTCGGGTGTCCCTTAAACAACGTCCGCGTCTGCAACAGAGAGGAAGGTGATGAGATGGTCTTCTGCGACTCTCCCTTGCCTGGTCTGATCCACCCTTCTAGAGAGAGGAAACTGGACACCTCCGCCCTTTATAACCTGACAGGTCCTAGCGCCGACTCTTCAAAACACACCTAAGGCTACTCTGTTTGGAATTGTGATTTATATAAATAAATTAGGCAGATGGCAACAGCCTGGCGCAGGGGTCAGTGTTGGTGAGAGTCAACCAGGCTGCCCCGATACGCCAAATAGAGCTGCTCTCTGCAGCGCTCCTGCAGCTGCCACGCGCGAACCGCGTCAGCCTCACTGACTCAGCGTCACAGAGGAGTAAGTGGGAGTTTCTGTGGTGCCCTCTGCTTTCCTACAACTATTTTCTTTTCATGATTTAAGATATTTTAAAAACTCAGAATAATGAACATCCTCCTTTATTCCTACCACCCAGAACTAACCGCCACCTCGCCTTGTCATTTATTTTCATTTTTTAAAATTTCAGATTAATGTGCAACAACTAGGTTACGATGCTTGCATTTGTTAGAGCCCAAGAGCCAAGGGTATATGGCATATCTCTTGTCATTTTTTTTTTTTAAACAAACAAAACCCTAAAGATAGAGACTCTCTTAACCTCACAGATGGCCTTCGGCTGACTCAAGCAGGGTCTGAGCACTGGGCCTGGTGTGGAGCCACCGCTCTGCCCTTGGAGGCCGTGTCCTGGCCTGGTGTGCACAGAGTACCTGCTCCAGCTGCCGCAGGCCGCTGTCCTCACAGCTACCGTCAGTCTACAGCAAATGCTCAGCTCGTCTCCAGAGCTCTGTCTCGAGCTGGTGGCAGGACAGGTCTCCTGTTCCTCAGCAATACCGGCCACCTCTGAGCCGCAGAAGGGCAGGTGGGGACAGGAAGCAGCAGCACGACAGCCTCAGCAGAAGTGACTTGGCCCCAGGCCCCTCCTCCTGGCAAGACTCTCACGATGGGACACAGACAAACTGGGCTCTGGGGAAAGACGCGGCCACAGTGACACCCTGGGTTACTGCAGAGTCCAGGCCCTGCCGCGCGGTCCTGCGGGAAACCCAGAGGGAGTCCTGTGGAGCCTCCAAACGTCGCAGATTACCTGTCAGTCTCTTCAAGATCAACGGACCCATGTGCCGCAGGTCAGCCTCAGGCCTGACAACGCTCTGCCCCCGACAGATTCTCTCCAATTTTTTTGAGCGTTTTGGAAGAAACTCTGCCTGGGCTTTGAGCAAGACGTACCCACCCCCAGAGCAGACGCGCCTGTCCCAGAGGCCCCGAAGCTGTTCCCGCAGCGGGACTTGGCGGCAGCTCCACAGTCACCCGCGGCCCCGAGCGCGGACGGCTGCGCGGCCCGGCCCCGCCGCCAGGGGGCAGGCGGGCTCCGGGACTGGGCTGGGCGGTCCCTGCGGCCACCCCGAGTTTCCGTGTAAAACTGGAGGAAAGCGGTGACAAGTCCAGCTGGAGGGGAGGATGTGGACGATTTTTACCTTTTTCTATTTTAACCCTTGAGGTTTCATTGAAAAGGCCCATTTATTTATTTAAAAAGATAAAAGTTAGTGGAGAAATTGGGGCCCTTGTGCACTAACGGCAGGGATGTGAAATGGGGCAGCTGCTGTGGAGAACACCACGCTGAGGACTTAAAATATTAAAAATAGAACTGCTGCGTGATCCAGCGACCCCACTTCTGGGTATATACACAGAGGAACTGAAAGCGGGGTCCCAAACAGATCACTGTACAGCCATGTTCACAGCAGCGTTCGCGACCGAGCAAAGATGGAAGCATCACGAATGTCACTGACAGACGAAGGATGAACGAAATGTGGCCCCTACAAACAATAAAATCCGAATGAAATTCGGCCTTACAGGGAAAGGAAATCCTGTTATGCCACAACATGGATGCACCTTTCACTTATTATGCTAAGTGAGATAAGCCAGATACAAAAGGACAAATACAGTATGATTCCATTACGTGAGGTACCCAGAGCGGTCAAAATCATAGAGACAGAAAACAGAGTGGTGGTTTCCAGCGGCTGAGGATGGGGAGGACGGGGAAGGTGGGGAGTCTTTGTTTAATTGGCCCAGAGTCTCAGACTTACAAGATGAAAAGTTAGAGTTTGGTTTCACAATTATGTTAATCTGTTAATTAACAAACTGCACGCTTAAAAATGGTAAAGATGGTCAAAATACACATGAACTGGAATTTGGATATTAGTTGATTTAGAGAATAATCAGCTTGTACTTACTTAGAAAATAATTTTGGCTAGTACACTCCAACTTTTTCATGTAATAATCTAAGCCTTGGGCTTCGACTTACACATAGTAAAACGAAGCAGATGTACAGTATTTATCTCTGCTTCCTCCAGAAACAGAGTAAATTTTTTTTTTTACGTACAGGTCCACAAGTTACTTGTTAAAAGTATATTAGGAGATGAATTGACAAAAGAAATTAATTTTTTGGAAGATGAAAAATAATGCAAAAGTGATAATATAAACCACAAAATGAGATAGAGAAAGCTTAAAGTTAAATATGGCGAGGGGAAAATGCCAGTGAAAAGCAAGTCATGGTGCCTCCTAAGAGACCTGCAAAGGACCAGAATTTGCAGGTACCAAACATGATGGACAGTAGGAGTGAGGAGGAGGAGCTGGAGAGTGTTCATGGAAAGTTGTGCAGCCCTCCCACTAAAACCAGCCAGACACAGCAGAGGACAGGGATGGGGCACTGTAGAAACCAGGACTTCAGATAAAGTACACACTGAAAGAAGAGCATCACAACACCCCACACATGCACAACCATATACACCTCACCCACCCAATACACACCCCACCCCCACTCCATACCCCAGGTTCAATATGCAACACACACACCTCCACACCCCACACAAACACACCCATACACACATGACATACTACAAACACATCCATACACACATGCCACACCAAATACACACACAACACAACACATAGCACATATACCATATATGTTACATTCACATGTACACACACCACCCATACTACATACACACACAATGCACTACAACACACATATACATACCTCTCGAGACCCTTTCCTTTGATTAGCAACTAAAATTGTGGATAAAGTTTGTCAAATTCTATTCTGGAAAAACAGAAAAGTCAAATAAAAGAGACACATACATAGTGATATTAGAAAATCTCAGTAAAAAGGCATATCCCTGCCAATCACTCTGTGTCCAGGAGCTAGCAAACCCTATCCACAAACATAAAAATTCCAGATAGTTTTTCAGAGCCTCTTTCTTAAAAAAAAATGTACAATATATTATACCAGTCACTAGAGATTCTCTACATTTAAAGACAAAAATCAAGACAAAAATAATTTTTATATGGAACTAGGGGAAATAATGGCAATTCAAGGAATGAAAGAAAACTTACAAACTTTAATAATGTCAGAAAGATTAGGGAAAAAATTGCATCTATGACTTAATCACAAGGTATTGTAAGAAAAAATATACAAAGAAATAGAAAATTAAATATGTGTGGTTAATTTTAATAAAAAGCTGGAAAATAAATTTGTGGGAATCTCTAAGAAAAAACTAAAAGACAAAAGAGATGGAAAACAGAAGAGAAAATATAAGTAAATTAAAGGACTTTTCCAAGTGGTCTAATATCTGACTGTACTAGCAAATACTAGCAAAAAAATACTAATAAACTATATAAAATATAGCACATTAAAAGGATCACTGACCATGACAAAGTAGGATTTATCATAGGGATCCAAGGATGGTTCAACATATTCAAATCAATAAATGTGATTCCCATATTAATAGAATAAGAATAAAAACCATATGATTATCTCAATAGATGCAGAAAAAGCATTTGACAAAATTCATCATTCTTTCATGATAAAAACTCTCAACAAATTCAGTAAAGCAAGAATGTACCTCAACACACTAGAGGCCATGTGTAAGATGCCCACAGCTTTTACTATACTCAATGGTGAAGAGTTGAAAGATTTTCTTATAAGATCAGAATCAAGACAAGAATTCCCACGTTTACCCCTTCTGTTCAACACAATACTAGAAGTCCTAACCAGAGAAATTAGATAAGAGAAAGAAAGAAAAAGCATCCAATTTGGAAAGGATGAAGTGGAATTCTCTATGTGCTAATGACATGATCTTTTATATAGAAAATACTAAAGACTTCACCAAAAACCTATTAGAACTAACAAATTCTATAAAGTTTAGGATACAAAGTGAATTTTTAAAAAGTCAGTGGCATTTCTACACACTAAAAACCAACTGTCTGAAAAGGAAATTAAGAAAACAATCCCATCTACAATGGCACCAAAAAGAATTCTCAGGAGTAAATTTTTTGTTTGTTTGTTTTTTGAGACAGAGTCTTACTCTGTCACCTGGGTTGAGTGCCATGGCATCATCATAGCTCACAGCAACTGCATACTCCTAGACTCAAGAAATCCTCTTGCCCTAGCCTCCTAACTAGCTGGGACTACAGGCAAGTGCCACAATGTCTGACTAGTTTTTCTGTTATTTTTAGTAGAGATGGGATCTCACTCTTGCTTGGGCTGGTCTCAGATTCCTGCAGTTCAAGCAATTCACATGTGTTGGCCTCCCAGAGCGCAAGGATTACAGGCATCAGCCACCATGCCCAGAATCCTTAAGAGTAAATTTAATGAAGAAAGTGAATGATCTGTACATCAAAAACTATAAAACATATGAAAGAAATTGAAGATGGCACAATGAAAAGACATCCCATGGTAATGAATTGGAAGCATAAATATTGTTAAAGTGTCCATACTCCCCAAGGCAATCTACAGAGTCAATGCAATCCCAATCAAAATTTTAATGTCATTCTTCACAGAAATAGGAAAAAAAAACCTAAAATTTCTGTGCATCCAGAAAAGGCCCCAAATAGCTAAAGCAATCTTGACCAAAAGGGAGCTAAACTAGAGGAATCACAGCACTGAATTTCAAAATATATTACCAAAGTATAGTAATCAAAATAGCATGGTACTGGCATAAAAACAGAAACTCAACCAATGGAATAGAACAGTATGCCCAGAAACAAACCCACACACTTATAGTTAATTGATTTTTTACAAAGGTGCCAAGAACACACACAAGGGAAAGAGCAGGCTCTTCAGTAAATGGTGCTGGTAAAACCCTGCATATCCATATACAAAAAAAAAAAATAGTATATCCTTATTTTACTCTTTAAATAAGAACCAATTTAAGATCAAAGACTTAAACATAAGACTTGAAACTATAAAATTACTAGAAGAAATATGGCAGAAAACATGACATTGGCCTGGGCAGAGATTTCTTGTATATAACCCCCAAAGCACAAGCAATGAAAGGAAAAATAAACAAATGGGATAGCATCAAACTAAAAAGCTTTGGCTCAGGAAAAGAAAAAATAAAGAGACAACTCATGGATTGGGAGAAAATATTTATAAATCATGCATCAAAAAAGGGGCTGATATCCAAAATATACAAGGAACTCAAATTACTCAATCATAAAAAAACTCTATTAAATGGCCAAAGCATTTGAATAGACATTTCTCCAAAGCAAACACACAGATGGCCAACAGATTTATGAAAAAAAAATTCTCAACATCTCTAATCAGAGAAATGCCATTAAATCCACAATGATGTATTATTTCACATCTATTAGGTTGGCTTTGATCAAAAAGATGAAAGATTACAAGTGTTGGTGAGGATGTGGAAAGAAGGGAACCCTGAAACACTGTGGGTGGAAAGTAAATTGGTATAGCATTATGGAAAATAGTGTGGACATTCCTCAGAAAACTAGGGTAGAATTACCATATGATCCAGTAATTTCACTCTTGGATATATATCCAGAGGAATTTAAATCCATATGCTGAAGAGATGTGTGCACACCCATGTTCACTGCAGTGCTATTCACAATAGCCAACATATGGAAATAGCATACATGTCCATCAATGGATGAATGGATTTTCAAAATATGGTATATATGCACAATTATGTATTATCCAGCCTTATAAAAAACAGGAAATTCTGTCATTTGCAATAACATGGATGAACATGGATGAACCTAGAGATCTTTTTGTTAAGTGAAATAAGAAATAAGCCAGGCAAAGAGAGAGAGAGCCAGGCAAATACTGCATGATTTCACTTATATGTGGAATTTTAAAAAGTTGAACTCATAGAAGTAGAGTAGAAGCTTCTTACCACAAGCTGGAGGGTCAGGTAGAAGAGGAAAAGAGCGACTTTGGTCAATGGGTACAAAGTTACAGTTAGACAGAATATTTATAAAAATATTTGTAAATCATACATCGAAAAAAGGGCTGATGCCCAAAATATACAAGGAACTCAAATTAGTCTATTGCACAGCAAGGGGATTATAGTTAATAATAATATATTTTATATCTCAAAATAGCTAAATGAAAGGACTGTACGTGTTCTCACTACAATGAAATTATAAATATTTTAAGTGATATAAATGGGAAGTATTCTGATTTGATCATTTCACATTGTACTCCATAAATATACAGAATTATTATTTGTTAATTAAAATGAAATAAAACTTATTTTAGAAGAGGACTTCACGATGGCTAACTACAGGCACCCAACACTTGCCTCCTCCACAAAGAAGAACCAAAACAGCAAGTAGATAATCACACATCAAATTGAGCATCTGAGAGAGAATACTAGAATTCACTGAGAAGTGATAGGGAACATGTGAGGTACAGAAGGAGTGGGAAATGGGGCAGGTGGCCCAGCAGGGAAATTTTTCCTACATCATTCTATGAGGCCTGCTTTACCAAACAAGGACACAACAAAAATATCCCTGATGAACATAAATGAAAATATCCTCAACAAATTACTAGTAAATTAAATCCAACAACTCATCAAAAAGATAATACACCATGATCAACTGGGATTCATACCAGGAATGCACGAATGAGAGATGCACGAATGGCTCAACATACACAGATCAATAAATGTGACATATCACATCAAAAGCCACGTGATTAACTCAATGGATGCAGTGAAAGCATTTGATAAAATTCAATATACCTCCATGATAAAAACTCTCAACAACAACAATAAAAATAGCCATAGAAAGCCCGTACCTCAACATAATAATGTCATATGTGACGAGTGCACAGCTAGCACCATACTGAATGGTAAAAAGCTGAAAGCCTTCCCCTTAAGACCTGGAACAGGACAAACATGCTCACTTTCACCACTTCTATTCAAGATAATACTGGAAGTACTGGAAATCACAGAGAACTCAGGCAACAGAAAACATAAAAGGCACTCAAATTGGAAAAGAACAAGGCAAATTGTCCCTCTTTGCAGACTACAAGATCTTGTATTTGTAAAATCCTAAAGACTCCACCAAAGAATTCTTAGAAGTGATAAACAAATTAGTGAACTTGCAGTATGCAAAATCAGCATATAAGAATCAGGAGCATTTCTATACACTAATAAAGTACTGACTGAAAAAAAATCAAGAAAGAAATCCCGTTTACAATAGCTACAAAAATAAAATACCTACGAATAAAATAAAATACCTAAATAAATTTAGCCAAAGAGGTGAAAGACATCTTTTTATTGTTGTTTTTTGCTTTTTTTTTTTTTCCTTTGAGATAATGTCTTGCTCTTTGTCAGGCTGGTCTTGAACTCCTGGACTTAAGCAATCTTTCTCCTTTGGCCTCTCAAAGAGCTCATATTATAGATATGAGCTACCATGCCTGGCTGAGGTGAAAGATCTCTACAAGTAAAACTACAAAACAATGATGAAAGACATTGAAGAGGACACACAAAAAATGGAAAGACATCTGATTCTCATAGATCAGAAGAATTAATATTACAATGACCAGAGTCCCCAAAGCAATATAGGGATTCAGTGTATCACTATGAAAATACCCAAGGCATTCTTCACAGAAATAAAAATATATATATACTAAAATTTTCACAGAACACAAACGAGCCTGAATAGTCAAAGCAATCCTAAGCAAAAAGAACAAAGCTAGAGGTGTGACACTAACTGACTCCAAAATACACTACAAATGGACAGAATGAAGAGAAAACCTGTTGAATGGGGGAAAATATTTGCAAATTATTCATCCAACAAGGGATGAATATCCAGTATATACAAGAAACTCAACAGCAAAAACTAATCCCAATAACAAGTGGGCAATGGACCTGCACAGATATTTCTCAAAAGAAGACATAGAAATAGCTAACAATATATGAAAAGATGCTCAATATCACCAATCATCAGGGAAATGCAAATCAAACCACAATGTGATAGCAACCTAACCCAGTTAGAATAGCTATTATCTGTTTATATGGTGAACCATTTATTGATTTACATACGTTGACCCATTTTCACATCCCTGGAATGAAACCTATTTGGTCATGGTGGATTTTTTTTTCCTTGAGACAGAGTCTCACTATGTCAGCCTCGGTAGAGTGCCATGATGTTACAGCTCCCAGCCACCTTCAGTTCTTGGGCTTAAGCTATTCACTTGCCTCAGCCTCCCAAGTAGCTGGGACTACAGGCACCCACCACAACACCTGGCTATTTTTTTTTTTTTTGGTGCAGTTGTCATTGTTGTTTGGCAGGCCTGGGCTGGGTTCAAACCTGCCTGCGCTGGTGTATGTGACTGGTGCCCTAACCACTTAGCTACAGGTGCCAAGCTGGATTTTTTTTTTTTTATTGTGATGTTGAATTTGGTTTGCTAGTATTTTTTGTTTGTTTTTGCAGTTTTTGGCCGGGGCTGGGTTTGAACCTGCCACCTCTGGCATATGGGGCTGGCACCCTACCCTTTTGAGCCACAGGTGCCACCCAGTTTGTTAGTATTTTATTGAGGAATTTTGCATCTATAGTCATAAAGAATATTGTTCTATAGCTTTCTTTTTGTTGTTGTTGTGTCCTTTCCTGGCTTTAATATCAAAGTGATACTTGCTTGATGAATGAGTTGGGGAATATTTCTTCCATCTCTATATTGGAATAATTTCTGCAGTATGGATACCAGCTCTTCATGGTAGGTCTGAAAAAATTTGGCTGTAAATCCATCTGGTCCAGGGTTTTTTGTTTGTTTGTTTGTTTTTCTTGTTGGAAGATTTCCCTGGTTACTGCTTCAATCTCATGGATTGTTATTGGTCTGTTCAAGAGTTCTATTTCTTCCTGATTGAGTCTTGGGAGGTTGGTGTGTTTCCAGGAATTTACTCATTCCCTCTACATTTTTGGTTTTATGTTCATAGAGATTTTCATAGTATTCACAGATGATATTTTATGTTTCAGGGGTATAAGTTGTAATAGCTTCTTTTTTATTTCTTATTGAGCTTATTTGGGTCATTTCTCTTGTATTCCTGGATAATCTGGCAAGAAGTCTATCAACTTTGTTATCTTTTCAAAGAAGCAACTTTTTGTTTTGTTGATGTTCTGTATTATTTTCTTGTTTTCAATTTCATTTAGTTCTGCTCTGACCTTAGTTATTTCTTTCCAAAAAAAAAATGCTAAAAACCTCACTGCTGAATGTGGCAACCTTCAAAGTACTCCCCTTGGGAAGAAAGGAGGAGTCCTTGGGAGTCCACCCTTCAAAGCAAATTTGTAACTCTTTTTACTGGAATGGCCAGCACAGCTGTCATCATATTACCCTTGATGTCTTGAATGACATAAAAATATTTTCCTTTGAATATTTCTTTTATCTTGGATAAAGAAAAAAGTCATTAAAGTACAGATCACATGAGTAGGGAGGGTATTCCAACACACTTATTTGTTTGCTGGCTAAAACTCCCTCACAGACAGTGCCATGTGAGCAGGTACATTGTCATTAGGTTATGCAAGAGCCATGAGTTGTTGGCAAGAAGTTCAGGTAATTTTCGTCTTTTTCACACAGCCTTTTCTGCATTTTCAAATAGTAAACTTGCTTAACTATTCATCCAGTTGATGTAAACTCATAACGAACGATCCCTCTGTTATCAAAAAAGGTTAATGGCAGCATCATTTTGACTCTGGATTTGGACTGATGGAAATTTTTTTGGCTGTGGAGAATTGGCTGACTTGCGTTGTATAGTTTGACACTTTGTTTCAGGGTCATATTGGTACACCCATGTTTCATCACTAGTGATAACATGGACCAAAACATCATCTTTGCCTCGTCCAAAAGGTCTTGACAAACTGACTCTCCTTTGCTTTTGTTGACTGGTGAGCTCCTTTGGAACCACTTTTAAACACTTTTCTCATGCCAAAAGAGCTTGGCAAATTTCAACTCTGCTTTGCTTTTGTTCATTGGTGAACTCCTTTGGCACCACTTTTACATACACCTTTCTCATTCCTAGATTTTTGCTTAAGATTTTTCTATTTCTCTATTGATGTTTACTTGGTCCACAGTCAGCTGACAATTTTGACACAATTTGAGAAATTTCTGCAATGTTTTTATCGGTTCTGCTGGCTATTCTGACCTCTCTTCATCGGGAACACTTTCTCTCCCCTCAGAAAAATGTTTAACACATTTGTACACTGCCATTTTCTTCATGTCATTATCCCCATGCACTTGGACTAACATGTCCCTGAGTTTACTTCCACTCTTTCCAAAGTTAAAGAAGTTTCACTTTTGTTCATCACTCTAATTCAAGCTCTGATATTCTCCAGACAGCACACAAAAATATGCAACAACAAAAATGAACTCCACTCGGCAAGACACTGTCACACATCAACACAAACACAGCTGTCAGACCCTGACATACCGTGGTTATGAAACCTTACTGAACTGATTGTACTGTGGCAAGTTCATGAAGTGATCATCAGACCTCATACTTGTGTATACACAATGGGCTACTATTCAGTTATGAAAAAAAGAAGGAAATCCTATCATTTGCAGCAATGTGGATGGAACTAGAGCTCATCATGTTACATGAAATAATCCAGCCACAGAAAGGCAAATATCACCTGTTCTCACTCATATGAAGCTAAAAAAAAAATTGATCTCATGGAGATAGAGACTAGAATTATAGTTAACAGTGGATAAGAAGAGGAATGATGGGAATAAAGAAAGGCTGATAGCCTAAACATAAAGTCAGAAGGATTAAGTTCTAGTTTCAATAGCACATTAGTGTGACCATAGTCAACAGCATATTATACATTTCAAAAATAGCTAGAAGAGAAAATATGAACTGTTCCAAACACAAAGGAATGATAAATGTTCACAGTAATATGCATCCTAAATATCCACATTTAATTATTACACATTGCAAGTATCAAAATATCCTGTGTACCCCCATAAATATTTACAAATGTTATGTATTTGGTTGTAGTTGTCATTGTTATTTGGCAGGCCCAGGCTGGGTTCGAACCCGCCAGCCCCGGTGTAGGTGGCTGGTGCCCTAGCCATTGAGCTATGGGCGCCAAGCCCACAGATTGGTTTTCTATTGGCCAACTGAACAGATGTTGGCTGTTCCCACTATTTGGATTATAAACAATGAAAACATAAATGTATGCATACAGATTTTGTGTGCACTAAGCTTTCATTTCATTTTGGTAAATATTGAAGAATAGGAATTCTGGGTCCTATGATCCATGTATGTTTGATTTTATGAGTAACTGCCAAACTGCCTTCCAAAGTGCCTATACCAATTTAGGAGAGTCTCAGTTGCTCCACATCCTCACCAGCACTTGGAATTCTCAGTTTTGTTTGTATGTTTAAATTTTAGCTGGTTCTTGTAGGCTTGTGGTAAGATTTTATTATGGTTAATTAGCATTTCCCATCCACCCTCCCTTCCACAACCAGACACAGAGCCAGTGGGTACCAGCCACAGGCCCAGCAGGGGGATGGTGATTGGCAGGTAAAGGGCTCCAAGCCACCACCCCACACAGTTTTATTTAAGAAAGTAAACTGTAGAAGTCATTCATGGAAATTTACTGCTTAATGTAATACTAGGTATAAAGAATTCTGTATAGCCCACATAAGGTGCATTGACTGAGAAAGACTCTTGGGATGTAATCAAAACTCAACTTTATTTTCATCTCTCTCTCCCCTTAAAACTTGGTCAGTGGAAACTATAAAAATACTACAAGAAAGTTCAGGGAAAACATTTGAAGAAATTGGCCTGGGAAAATCAGCCTATTTTATGAGGAGGACCCCCTGTGCAATTGAAGCAACACCAAAAATACATTATTGGGATCTGATCAAACTAAAACGCTTCTGCACAGCTAACAACACAGTAAGTAAAGCAAGCAGACAGCCCTCAGAATGACAGAAGATGTTTTCAGGTTATGTCTCTGACAAAGGTTTAATAACCAGAATCCACAGAAAACTCAAATGTATTGGCAAGAAAAGAACAAGTGATCCCATCTCAGTGTGGGCAAGGGACTTGAAGAGAAACTTCTCTGAAGAAGACAGATGCACAGCCTACAGACATATGAAAAAATGCTCATCATCCTTAATTATCAGAGAAATGCAAATCAAAACCACTTTGAGATATCAGCTAACTCCAGTAAGATTAGCCCACATCACAAAAATCCCAAAACAGAGATGTTGGTGGGGATGTGGAGAAAAGGGCACACTTCTGCACTGCTGGTGGGAATGCAAACTAATATGTCCCTTTTGGAAAGATGTTTGGAGATCACTTAGGGATCTAAAAATAGACCTGCCATTCGATCCTTCAATTCCTCTATTAGGTATATATCCAGAGTACCAAAAATCACTTTATAACAAAGATATTTGCACCAGAATGTTTATCACAACCCAATTCATAATTGCTAAGTCATGGAAGAAGCCCAAAGCCCAAATGCCCAGCGACCCATGATTGGATTAATAAATTGTGGTATATTGACACCATGGAATATTTTTCAGCCTTAAAAAAAATATGGAGACTTTACCTCTTTCATGTTTACATGGATGGAGCTGGAACACATTCTTCTTAGCAAAGTATCTCAAGAATGAAAGTACAATGGAAGTATACAATGTACTCAGCCCTACTATGAAACTAATTTATAAGCACCCACACTTCCGTATGAAAGCTATAAACCAACTATAGCCCAAGATGAAGGGAAAAGAGAAGAGGGAGGGGAGTGGAGGGGGGAGGATAGGTGAAGGGAGGCTAATCAGTGAGACCACACCTACCATGCATTTTTACAAGGGTATATGTTAAATCTACTAAGGGTAGAAATAAATATCTTAACACAATAAGAAAATGCAGTGAAGGCTATGTTAACCATTTGATGAAAGTATTTCAAATTGTATATAAAACCAGGACATTGTACCCCATAACTGCATTAATGTACACAGCTATGATTTAATAAAAAAATTAAAATTAAAAACAACTTGGTCAGCGAAGGAAGTGCCTCCCCGTCCTTAATTAAAGTGCAGGCCACCCCTGATTTTTCAGGCCCTATTTGGAGAATAAAAGCCTAAGGGTTATTAAATAGCATATAAAGTCTTAATTAGGTATTTAAATCTCCCGTGGGGCCTACAAGCATACAAGTCGGTATCAGAAAGGCAAAACAGTATAGTAGTGAGAAATGTGAGCTCTAGAGTTAGAGTGCCAGGGTTTGAATCCCCAATTCTCCTTTTCCTAGTTATATGATCTTAGACAAGTTAATTAATCCCTCAAAACTCTGTTTCCTCAATGGGCATTAAACACATAATAGTTCCCTCTTACTAGGTCATTGTTAAGTATAAATGAATATAAGCCATTTAAAAATGTGTGGGATGCATAATTGGTGTTGGGTAATTATTTGTCCCTGCAGTCTCACATAACAGCTCTTCCACATGCACATCTTTATTTGCCCTCCTCGAACCTCCTGGGATTGTGCAAAGCAGCTTCCATTCTCACCATTCTGCAGGTGACAACCCTCGAACTTCCAGAAACTAAAGCAGATGAGAGCGACTTGGCTGGTAAAAGTCAGACAAATATCTCCTTTCCAATCCAAATGTCCTGAGCTTGAATGATGTTTCTCAAAACATGAATTTGAAAACTCAAGCAAAGGCATTGCAAGTTCATAGCAAATTATTTTATAAAACCAGCACGTGCACACATTGCTATCTACATCTTATCCTGTACCCATCTAAACATCCTTCCCCACTCTACTTCTTGACATCCTTTAAATATGAAGTCAAGTGCAGTGCCATGTGCCTGTAGTCCCAGCTAAACAGGAAGCTGGAGGATGAGGATTGCATGAGCCTACGAGTTTGAGGCCAGTGTGGGCAACACAGCAAAACTTTGTTTCTTAAGAAAAAACAGAAAAATGTTTGTTGGTGTTGCAATTGACATGATGTCTTCATAAAATCTTTCCCCAGCCCAACATCTTTAACAGTTTTTTGCACACTTCCTTTTAGGAGTTTAATCATTTCCTGCCTTAGATTTAAATATTTTATTCATCTTATCAATTTTTTGTAAGTGGTAGAAGATGTGGGTTCAGTTTCAGTCTTTTGCATGTGGTTATCCAGTTCTCCCAGCACCATTTATTGAATAGGGATTCTTTTCCCCAGTGTATGCTTTTGATGAGTTGATCAAAGATCAGATGGCTATAAGAGACTTGGTTTTCTATTAGGTTCCAAATGTCTATGTCTCTATATTTGTGAAAATACCATGCTGTTTTGATCACTGTGGACTTGTCATATAGTCTAAAGTCTGGTAGGGTGATCCTCTGGTTTTATTTTTATTACTAAGAATTGCCTTGGCTATATGGGGTTTTTTCTGGTTCCATATGAAATAAAGAATCATTTTTTCCAAATCTTCAGTGTATGATGTTGGTATTTCAACAGGGAGTGCTTTGAATCAGGAGATTGCTTTGAGTAGTATAGACATTTTAATAATGTTGATTCTTCCCAGCTAAGAGCATGGTATGCTGCTTCATTTGTAAATATCTTCTGCTATTTCTTTCCTTAGGGTTTCATAATTCTCTTTGTAGAGATTCTTCAACCCTTTTGTTAGGTATATTCCTAGGTATTTCATTTTCTTTGAAGCTACTGTAAAGAGAATTGTGTCTCTGGTTAGTTTCTCAACTTGATTGTTATTAGCATATACAATGGCTACTGATTTGTGGACATCGATTTTGTACCCTTAGATTTTACTGTATTTCTTGATCACTTCCCAGAATCTTATAATTGAGTCTCTGGGGTTCTTTATAAGATCATATCATTTGCAAAGAGTGATAGTTTGACTTCTTCTGCCCCATCTGGATGCCCTTTATATCCTTGTCTTGCCTAATTGTATTGGCTAGAACGTCCAGCACTATGTTGAATAGTAGTGGTGATAGAGGATATCCTTGTCTGGTTCCAGTTTTAAGTGGAAAGGGTTTCAGTTTTACTCCATTCAGTATGATATTAGCTGTGGGTTTGTCATAACAAATGGGATGTAATTAAACTGAAAAATTTCTGCACAAGTAAAGACACAACAATCAAAGCACATAGACAATCTTCAGAATGGGAAAAGATATTTGCAAATTATGAATCTAAAAAAGGCTTGATAACTAGGATCTCTAGGCAACTCAAATTAATCAGCAAAGAAAGAGCTAACAATCCCATCTATCACTGGCCAAGAGACCTGAACAGAACCTTCTTTGCAAAAGACAAATGAATGACTAACAAAAGAAAAAAATGCTTTGCTCATCATCAGATAAATGGAAATCAAAACCACTCTGAGATATTACCTAACCCCAGTAAATTAGTCTGCATCACAAATTCCCAAAGTTGCAGGTGCTTGCGTGATGTGGAGAAAGGGGAACAATTTTACACTGTTGGTGGGACTGCAAATTAACATAGCCTCTTTGGAAAGAAGTATGGAGAATCCTCAAAGAACTCAAATTAGATCTCCCATTTGACCCCACAATCCCACAATTAGGCACCTACCCAGAAGAAAAAAAATCATTTTATCATAAAGACGTATGCACTAGATTGTTTATTTCAGCTCAATTTATAATCACCAAGCTGTGGAAACAACCTAAATGCTCATCAACCTAAATGTTAATTAATTGAATGGCTTAACAAACTGTGGCATATGTATACCATGGAACACTATTCAGACATTAAAAAAAAATGGTGACTTTACATCTTTTGTGTTAACCTGGATGGAGGTGAAACACGTTCTTCTTAGTAAAGTACATCAAGAATGGAAAAGCAAATATCCAATGTACTCAATACTAATGTGAAGTCAATAGATGATCTAATTCACACCAACACAGGAGAAAAACTCGTTTCAATTCAAGTTGGGGAGGGGGAACTAGGAAGAAGGTAGAGGAGAAGGGGATGGGGGTGCTCCCACTCAATGGGTACAATGTTGGGGTATATGGCACACCTTTTGGGTGTAGGACATAGCTATGATAGGGGCTCTACCTAACAAATTTAAATATAGTGATTTGGTTGTTTGTCTGTACCCTCACGTTAATGTGAAATTAAAAAGGAAAAAGAAGAAGAAGTGCGCTCTAGGGTTCTTTTCATTTTGCTACTCTACTATTGTAATTGCCGGTTGAATAAGAAATGATAATTAAATCTTAATGTTTGAAAATAATAAGTTTGTTATCTATATTTTAAGCATATATATTAAACTAAATATAAATTTAAGAAAAAAACACGAGTAGCCATTTACAGTGCTTTACAAAATACTTTTCATCCTCTATTCCCTGCCTGTATTTATTGTGCTTAAGAACAGAGGGAGAGAGAGAAAAAAAGAAGAGAGGAGGGAAAAAATGATAATTTCTGAAGTGGCATAAACATAGAGAAATGTTACCATAATAAAACTGCTCCAAAAGAAAAATGTGTTGCATTGTTCAAATGTAGTTGCCCAAGCCAGGAAACTCATAGTTCTGAAGGAGGAAAAAATAACTTAAATGTGGCCAATGTGAATTAGGAGTCCCTTCTTCTTTCTTTCTCCTCCTCCTCGTCCTTCTTCTTCTTCTACTTCTACTTCTTTTCTTCTTCTTCAAATGTCATTGACCAAGCCAGGAAACTCACAGTTCTGAAGGAGGAAAACATTATTTAAATATGCCCCAATGTGAATTAGGAGTTTCTTTCCTTCTTATTCCTTCTTCTTCCCTCTTCTTCCCTCTTCTTCCCTCCTCCTCCTCCTCCTTCTTCTTTGGAGTTTCTTTTCTTCTTCTTCTCCTTCCTTCCTCCTCCTTCTCCTCCTTCTTTTGACAACATTACAGTAGTGGGTTTTTGTTGTTGCTATTTTGTTTTTAAGAGATGGGGTCTAGCTCTGTTGCCAAGCCTAGAATGTAGTGCCCATAGTTCACTGTAACCACAAATGCTGGGCTCAGGCAATCACCTCACTTCAGCAAATACCACTGCACTCGGCTCAGTCTATTACATTTTGTTACAGCAGCCTGAATGGACTAAGACACTATATAACACATGTAATACATTGATGTTATTTATTAACAAAGAACCAGCATCTTGGAAGCCAGAATATCAACACATACCATTAATAATTTTTTCTTTACCTACTAAACTGAATTTGTTTACTTTCATTAATAATCAGGGTTTGACTGTATACAGGCCCTAGAGCCAGTGATAGCCCATTTCATGCCTTTGCATAAATCAAAAAAAAGCACTTCTTAATCAAGAAACAATAGTCCCCCTCTAGAAAACTGTCAATGATTTCATCAAGGCCAGGATACTATTGCCGTCTTCTGGAAAATTGTTTTTATTTTTCTTATAAGTACCAAATCTATCTCCATAGATAGGTCACCCTTGTGCAGTGCATAACCTATACAACCATATGTGACAGCGATGAATATGATATTAGGAAGGAAACCGATGTGCTTGAATATAACTATGTCCACATAGTAGCTTTCTTTCTTTTTTTCTTTTTTTTTGAGACAGAGTCTCATTTTCTCACCCTCGGTAGAGTGCTATGGTATCACAGCTCACAGCAACCTCAAACTCTTGGGCTTTAGCAATCCTCTTGACTCAGCCTCCCAAGTAGCTGGAACTATAAGTCACCACCACAATGCCCAGCTAGTTTTTAGAGATGGGATATTGCTCTAGCTCAGGCTGGTCTTGAACTCCTGAGCTCAGGCAATCCACCCACCTCAGTCTCCCAGAGTGCTACGACTATAGGTGTGAGCCACCTCACTGGGCTCCCAGATAGTAGCTTCTTACCAGAAAATTAGGGTTTAATAAACTTATATAGTTATTGTGGCTTCAATCCAAAGGATTTCTAAATTTGCTTACAGAAGATGTCACTTACGGATTTTACCTTTGTCTAAATTCAAGATTCTGAGGGTGGTAGGGGATGAGCAAGAGAACAGATGATTGAGATCCTGAATTTGAGAAATCTATTAAAATCAGAAGCTAGGCTTGGTGCCTGTGGCTCAAGCGGCTAAGGCGCCAGCCACATACACCTAAGGTGGCGGGTTCGAATCCAGCCCGGGCCCACCAAACAACAATAATGGTTGCAACAAAAAAATAGTCGGGCATTGCAGCGGGCGCCTGTGGTCGCAGCTACTTGGGAAGCTGAGGCAGGAGACTCGCTTGAGCCCAGGAGTTGGAGGTTGCTGTGAGCAGTAAAGCCATGGCACTCTACCCAGGGTGACAGCTTGAGGCTCTGTCTCAAAAAAAAAAAAATCAGAAGCTAAATTAATAAGCACAGTCTTTCTCAAGGAAATAGGACAGTTAAAGTCTTCATCAAGGGTGACCTTGTCTTTCACTGGGTTTTCAGAGAAAGTACTTAGATGCTCCTTTCAAAGTTGTCCCGGATCTTTATTTTCTTTCACTTGCAATGAAAAAGAAAGATTCTCTTTGCCTTTTCTTGCTAATCAATAATTTTATATGCAAGCCTTGGTTTTAAAAATAGAGAATGATGGTTCTCAAAGTAAGTAAACCATCTCAAAAGGAGCAAAACCTACCACCTTTTCAAACCATCCCCACTCCCCTCAGTATGAAACAAACTCACCCAGCAGAATGAATGAGCAAAGCCATTGACAACGCTTCAGTGGGGGAACTTTAAGCTCTTCACAAGGAGAATCTGGAAAACCACATGTAACAATTCATTCCCAACATTCTGTATTGCAGTATCATACATATTTAGAGGACGTTACCTCATACATCTTTTAAAAAAATACAGTTGATTTGTGAACCATGTGGGATGGAGTGCTCCCCTCAGCCAAAAATCCTAGTTCATGGTAGTTCATGGGTAGTGGACTCATGCAGTTAAACCCATGCAGCTTAAACCTATGCTGCTCAAGGGTCAACTAATGATTCTTTGGACCATGCTTTGGAGATTATGAACATAGATAGTTTATTCAACATTGTTTTTAAATTGCAGTCTGATGAGTTTAATATCCTCTCCTTCCTTGCAGAACTTTCTGTAATGATAAAATCATGTTCTTCAAGATAGCAGCCTCTAGCCTCATGCGGCTACTAAGCACTTGGAATGTTGCTAGCGTGATCAAGTAATTCAATTTTAAACAGCCACCTGTGGCTAGTGGCTTCCATGTTAGGTGATGCTGATCGTATGTGCTCTTCTGCCAGGAATCCTCCTTTCTGGGAAGCTTCTATAAATAATGAGTGAACATGCTCTGCATACAACTGATATGGATCAAAGATAACTGATGCTGGATGTATAATGCATTTAATTTCACTGTTTCTTGGCATCAAATATCTGTACAATATTCTTTTGGTTATTTGAACATTCTTTTGGTGATTTGGGGTTAGAAAGGACTTAGTGGTTTCTTTTCAAACCACATTCCAGACTTCACTGATCCCATTTTCAAGTTGAAAAGCTAAATTCATATCTGTTATTATGAAATAGATTTAATTACAAGCTCAAGCAAGTAGGAAAAAAGGACAGGTTGTACTTGGGTGTAAGGCTTTTTATAAACTAGCTCTTCTGAAGGCAGCAAAAGGAAAGCCAAAGTGCTGGAAACTTACTCTGCACATGTACTGCACAAATGCCCTTTGAGAAGTCGGCTTTGGTGCAGCAGTGAAGCTGTGGCTGTAACAGTGGCCCTGTGTGGGAAGTTCCTGAAAGACTGGCGTGTGCTGCTTTTGGAAGGAATCTCTCCTATGGCCTCAATTTGCTCCAACACAGGTCACGTGGCCGCAATTGGAGCTCACCGCAGAACAGCCTGCCCTGTTTTCCTTCCAAAAAAGTGGTGTGAACAGTTATTAGAGTATTTTTCCACTTTTCTTTTTTTCCCCTGCTGCCCTGCTCCCTTCTGTTTTAACCAGTGATTGCTGAATACAGATTTATTGCCTTAAATCTACAGCACTCTACTGATGCTTAGAAGTGAGAGATTTGTGTGAAAAGGAATGTTTCTTTTGCATTGGAACTAAAATATCAATAAATGTAATCAAACCCAGCCCGGGCCTGCCAAACAATAACAACTACAACCCAAAAATAGCTGGGCAGGTGCCTGTAGTCCCAGCTACTTGGGAGGCTGAGGCAAGAGAATCTCTTAAGCTCAAGAGCTGTGAGCCATCTCACTCTACCAAGGGAGACACAGTGAGACTCTGTCTCAGAAAAAAAAAAGAGGGCAGCGGGCTCAAAGGAGTAGATCACTGGCCCCATATACCGGACGTGGCAGGTTCAAACCCTGCCCCGGCCAAAAACTGAAAAAAAAAAAAAAAAAAAAAAAAAAAAAGAAAGAAAGAAAAGAGAGGAAAAAAGAAAGGAACTTGCCCAAAGTAACGCAGGGATTCAAGAGCAGTACTGGAGGGAGAACTCGGAGTCCCTGACTCTTGGACAGGTGAGCTCTCCCAGGCCAAAGTTTTCTACCACAGAACCCCTACAGCAGGGCGGAGGAGGAATGCAGTTCCCACCCTGGGGGCAGGGGACCACCTCCAAACTTAACAGTTCATTGATGAAAGAGTTTTTAAATCTTCTCATTTTATTTTTATGATGGAAAAACCTAAGGCCAGACAGAAGATTTATTCTACACACGATGGAGGAGGCCAAGAAATATAAGGCATGACCCTCAACTGCAGAAGCTTGCAATGATGGTATTGATGATGGTGATGATGGTGATGATGATGGTGATGATGATGATGATGATGTCATCTGAGAGGTGGAAGACAATGCAGGTCTGATACCTTCTAAAATGACTCCAGGGATAGGGTAAACCAGTAGACAGTGAGGAGCATTATACTGAAACAAGCACTTTCCATCCAGAGAAGGCCCTCCTGACAGAGACAGTGAGGCCTACCCAGGTAGCTCAGAGAGTTCCAGAAGCTACAGGCTTCGCTTCAGGCTTCGCTGAAACTCTGGTCCGGATCAGGCTCTTTGCTTGATATTAAACCTTTCTCAAAACTTTGCCATTGCTTCCGGAGTCTTTATTTCTCCTCAGCAGAAGAAAAGCAGGCTAGAAAGGCAGGTGGGGTTCAGCATATGGAGACCTTTGAATGCAGTTGAGTAAATACCTGCAAAATCATGGCAAAACTGATAAGAATAGAAACTGAAGTTTGCTAATACTTAGAAAGTGGTAAATTCAATACAGTTGTCACAAATCCATCTGAAATATCCAGGTAACTGAGGCAATTTTACTGAAAACTTATTTTTAAGTGAGAAATTAAAACGTATGATAAATACATAGATAATTCTGGATGATTACACAGATCAAGTCAGTTATTGGGTTCTTCCTTGTCGTGGACATTAAGAGTTTTAAGTGGAAATAAGGTTAGAAGCATGATTGTGGTATTTTAGACTGGATTGAAGCGGAAAGAATGATCTAGCAAGCACTTCAAGATTAATAAAAAGAATGAAGAGACATAAGCAACTGTCTGCTTTGTGCTGACTGCAGAACTAGCACATGAAGTGACTTACAGCCAATATCAAGTTTATTTTTATATGTGACTTGCGTGGGTTACTTTATCATTAGAAGGCAAAGAGCTTACCTTTTTCATCCATTAGGCTGTGGGTGGTGCCATGTCATTACCTCCCATCTTGCCTAATTCCTCTTTGACAAGTAATATACTATTAAAAAAATTAATGGTTGGACTTCAGTGAGTACTTCCTGCTTTAAAAATAGAATTTCTCAGGTAAAATCAAATTTAGCTCAGATGCTACCACTGGGGCCTGGGTGAGCACGGGTACAACCTGAAATACCTTACACTTTCTTGCTCACTATATATTAACTCCAACTTGTTAACGGCTGTGGGGGTTTTTTTGGTTTTTTTTTGAGACAGAGCCTCAAGCTGTTCCCCTGGGTGGAGTGCTGTGGCATCACGCTCACAGCAACCTCCAACTCCTGGGCTCAAGCGAGTCTCCTGCCTCCACCTCCCAAATAGCTAGGACCACAGGCGCCCGCCACAACGCCTGGCTATTTTTTGGTTGCGACCGTCATTGTTGTTTGGCAGGCCTGGGCTGGATTCGAACCCACCACCTTAGGTATATGTGGTTGGTGCCTTAGCCACTTGAGCCACAGGCGCCAAGCCAATTGCTGTGGTTTTTATGGGGTGAATGGACCCTTTTATTAGGGTAGCTTACAGTCCAATGTCCATTTATTTAGAACAGACTAGAACAGACAATAATTTCTATTTTTCTATTTTAGAAATTATTGGCTGGGTAAACTTAATGGTAACTCACAAGTAAGAAATCTTGTAAAACTGAGCTCAAAGTGTGATACTTAGGGTTAAAGTGTGAGTATACTTTAGAGTCTAAAGATCCTATTCAAAGGCCGAGAGGATGATTTTCCTGGACTGAATTGGTATCAGTTAGGAAAACAGTGATTTTCATGTTAAGGAATATGGATTTCACTGAGGTGACTCTGGAGGTAGAAGGTACATTACATTTGATATGAAATATGCAATGTTGGACCAAATGGCTCTTCTTACATATTTCAACGCAACAAGAACCCCTGGCAAAACATCCACATTGCTGCTGTGTCAAATAGTAAAATAAAAAATGGGTTAGAACTTCAGTGACAATATTTTCACATGGAAGTGGTGATTATCCTCCTAATATGTATTAAAAAGATCAGAAGATTTACTGGACCTGTCATTAGCCTCATGAAAGCGCTGATCTCAGCTATTTGAAAGAGAAAATAACTTTTTTACTCTGCATTTTCAGGCTAATTTTTTTTTAACTTTTAAAATTCCCATAATACTTTTCAATCTAAAATATTTAACAGTTATCACTGTACTTCCTGGTATTTTACTGGGCAGAACAGTTGAGAGCTTTTCATAGTATCTAATAAATATTAGATAAACCCCCGTTTTTGCCATGAGAGGTGTTGGAAATTCAGCAACAGCTGTTGGTAGACTTGAGTAAACAATGATGGATAAATAGTAACTGTGTTATGTAGTTGTGCTATGACAATGGAAGGTCAACATGCTGCAGGAACACACGGGACCTGACACACACCAGGTGGTGTGGACTGAATTATATCTTCCACTCCTCCCATCCACACATTGAAGCCCGAAACCCTGATGTCTCAGAATGTGACTGTATTTGGAAATAAGGCCTTAAAGAGTGATGAAGTTAACATGAAGCCCCTGGGTTGGGCCCTAATCCAATCTGACTGCTGTCCTCATAAGAGATTAGGACACACAGAGAGAAACCAGGCGTGCCATGCCAGGGGAGCCAGCCAGGTAAAGTAGCAGCTGCAGGGGTCCTCAAACTTTTTAAACAGGGGGCCAGTTCATTGTCTCTCAGACCACTGGAGGGCCAGACTGCAGGCGCTGGTACAAGTCAGCTGCTAAACAGGACAGGCAGTGGTGGCAAAAACACCCAGCAGGCCAGATAAATGTCCTAGGCAAACCACATGTGGCCCGTGGGCCACAGTTTGAGGACGCCTGATAGAGGGTAACTATCTGTGTGCCAAGGAAAGAGGCCTCAGCAGAGACCAAACCTGGTGATAACTTACCTTTGATTTCTGGGCACCAAATCCATGAAGAGATAAATTTCTGTTGTTTAAACCACCCAGCCTGTGGTATTAAGTTATGGCAGCCCAAGAAGAATAACATATCACAGACTTGCCAGAGACTTACTAGAAGGAGGGATGGCCAAGCTCAGAGGCAAACAGGAAAGGCAACTTTAGGACAAGAGGCTCGTGTGTGCAAAGGCCTAGCAGCCAGAGAGGCTGTGCCACCCTCCAGTGGCTTGAAAGGCATTGTGTACAGCAGGGGCACTCTGTACAAGTCACCAGGCAGATGAGGGCAGCAAGGACAGTTGCGATTTCGGCTGTCCGAAATCTGAACACCCTTTCCATTTTACAGGAATCCCTACAATGTGGGAGCAAGGTTGGGAATAGATATCACTTCTTTGAGTTCCTAGCTGCTACAACATTGACCTAAAGGCAGTCCGCTCACACTTCCACCTTGGACCTTGACTTGGAGGGAGAAGACAGAGCCCCAGGTGGTTAGAAGTGGCTCACAGTGCCTATGGAGGACCCCAGCATCCAATGCTAAGGTAGAACAAGCCCAACACATTACAGCACAGCTATGTGGCAACAAGTGTCCAACGTCAAGATGGCAAATGTTCACAGCAGCAGATGAAGTGGGGTGATAGCTTGTCCTTAGTGAAATGGGAGGCAGATGGTTCCTGTGATAGGTTTTGGCTATGTCTTACTTCCCTGAACTCCTATTGTTTCCAAGCCTTGTTCCTTAGTCTGCCCAACAGTTCCATGAGTTATTTGATACTTTTCCAAAAAGATTTCTCCATAAGGTAGCAAGAATTGGTTTCTCTCAGCTGCAGAAAGAATCCTGAGTGACACCGTAGGGATCACTAATATTGCAAAAGGCCTTCAAAGCCCCATCATGGAGTTTAGCTTTGTCCAGAAGTCAAGGCACAGTGGGGACAAGGGATGCCAAAAGGAAATAATGTGATCAGATAGATTTTCACTTAAGGTTACCTGGCTGCAGTGTGGAGAATAGACCGAAGGAGGGCAGGCTGGGAGATGGAAGAGCAGACAAGAGCAGACGTGGGAAGGGTGGGAAGCTTTGCTGACAGGACAGGCAAGAGGAGAGTCAGACCCTCCAGGTTGTAAGGGAAGGAGAGGTGGCATAATTGGCAGTAGAAAACTAGACTGAACGTGCCCACCCTCCACCCCCTTCTGATGAATAAATGTTTACAGGCTCATGCCCCCTTGTCCCTGGCTGCCAGCCACCAAAAATGACTTGCAGTTCCACTAACAGAGGACTGTGAATGAGACACCACACCTCTTGCCAGAGCCACTGACTTCCCTATAGGCCACAGCAGAACTCTGATAGAACTGCCTGTGGGCTCTAAAGTCAACCCCTCCCTTCTTCTCCCTGGGTTACCACTAGACTGCAAGCTACTCTGGCCAGAGGCTTGCTCCGGTCCAGCGCTCCCGAAGCCCATTGGAAGTTCAGTTTTGTAGTTAGCAGATTTCTCACACTTTCCACCTCCTTTCCCAGTGTTCTTCCTCCCTCTCTGCTATCACAAAAAGCAGGCTGTCCCCCCAAAGACACTCATCCCTTGACCCCTCTCAGGGGAAGGTTACTATTCTCTCACTACTCAGGTGTTTCCAAGTTGAGAGGCAGGATTAGTAGTTTCTTCCTAAATTCTCTACCCTCTTGTAAACCTTCTGCAATTTTGAACCTTGGGCCATCAGTATACCCTTTTTCCAGCTCCGCTGACTTCCTCCTTGCTTTCCTTCTGTCTGCCACCCAGCTCACAGTGCACCTCTCCCACGTATTCCAGTGGCTTCAAACTCTGCACTCTTCATCTCAAATGGAGGTCACATCCATCACCAAACCCTGAACCTTGTCATCACCTCAAAACTACCACTTCCACTAATGCAAAAGTCACTAATTCCCCAGTCTGGGGAAGTTGCCCTATCCCAGCTGTTCTAACGCCAATACTTCCAATCTGATCTTTCCACTTTATTCCTATTCATTAGCCCCATTTGGTTCCTTTATTATTTGTATCAAATTTCATGTCTACTACTATAACCCCCTTTCCTCTCTACCCTGTCTTTGTAATCACTCAACAAATTTCAACCCTGGGTAAATTCCATCATCTGCAGTTTCCATGTTTGTAACAAAGATAAATCCAGTGGGGAAAAAATGGGGCCACAAGAATACCAGGGACCTGGGCCATTGAGCCTCACTAAAAATTCACAATTGCCCACTAGGACTGAGCATTTAAACCCGCGGTTCTCAACCTGTGGGTTGCAACCCACAGGAACTGTATCAAAGGCTCATGGCATTAGGAAGGTTGAGAACCAAACAAAGTTACTGTTTCTCTAATGTCTCTCTTTTCCTTACTCTTTTCTGAAACCTTGGAACCTCCACTGCCTCAGAAGACTGCTTTCTGTCTTTCTTCCTGTTCACACCAGCTTCTTTCAACATATAGTAACCACTTCATCACCAGTTACCAGTCCACCCAGTATAGTCAGGATTCAACACCACCTTTTCACTGTCAGAGCTCTTGCTATTGCTAGTCACAGTGAAATGCCTTTGGTTCAACTTCTTTGACTTTTCATCAGAATTCAACATTTACCCCCTCCTTTTTTTTTTCTTTGGAGACAAAAGTCTCAGTCTGTCAACCTGGCTAGAGTGTAGTGGCATCATCTTAGCTTGCTGCAACCTCAAACTCCTGGGCTCCAGCCATCCTCCTGACTCAGCCTCCTGAGTAGCTGGGCATACAGGCATGTTCTACTGTGCTCAGCTAATTTTTGTACTTTTTGTAGAGATGAGGTTCTCACTGTTGCTTAAGCTGGTCTCAAATTCCTTTGCTCTACTAATTCTCCTGCTTGGGCCACTCAGAGTGCTAGGATTATAGGTGTGAGCCATTATGCCCAGCCACTCCCTCCTGTATGACAAGTTTTCTTCCCTTAGCTTCCACTTTGCTGGTTTTGCTTCCTGACAGAGAGTAATTAAGGACTCCTCTTTTACAAAACCTTTAAATATTAAGCTCCCAGAGCTCAGTTCTAGGCTCTCTTTTCTTATCCTTCTATATCAGTGTTTCTCAACTTTCTTAATGCTGCAACCCTTTAATACAGTTCCCGTGAGTCGTGACCCACAAGTTGAGAACCACTGCTCTATATCCTCCTCCCTTGCAAGCAATCTCACTTCTAGGCTTCGAATTCATCTATTTTAGGAGCCAGTGAAAAACAGCACACCTGAATCTTTTCTCTGAGCTTTCCATCTTTATATACAATTGCCTACTCAACATCTCTATTGATATTTTACAGGCATCTGAAACTCAGTATGTTCAAAACTAAACTTATTTTCTCTGTCAAACCTGCTTGTCTTCTAGTGTTCTCCATATTAATAAATGGCGCTGGCTTTTTCCCATTACACATACCAAACTGAGGGTTCGTGCTTGTTGTTTGCTTCCCCTTCACTCCCAACTCTACATATATGTAATTAATTGCAAGCCCTGACAATTCAATCAATAAACAATTGTTGAGAGCCAACTATTTTTAGGTACTTTTTAAAGAACTGGAAATACAGTCTAAAACTAAAAAGACAAAAGTTACTATTTTCTGTGGAGCACAAAAGTTACTATTTTCTGTGGAGCTTGTATTAATATTCTAGTAATGCAAACTATGTGACCCTAACAGTTTGGCAATAATAGCATGTGTTCAATGTTAGCTGCAAACTAAAAAATGAAAATAAAATACATGTTAGCTGCATTACAACATTTAAGATGAAGGGGGAGGAGCTGACTACTCTCTGGTTAACTGCATCATACCTAAAGAGAAACCAAGATGAAGAACTTGAATTTCTTTCTAATAAAAAAAATACATGGGCTAGGCATGGTTGCTCATGCCCGTAATCCTAGCACTCTGGGAGGCTGAGGGGTGGTGGTGGTGGATCTCCTGAGGTCAGGAGTTCAAGACCAACCTGAACAAGTGTGAGACCCTGTCTCTACCAAAAATAGAAAAATTAGCTGGGCATTGCAGTGAGCACCTATAATCATAGCTACTGGGAAGGCTGAGACAGGATGACGGCTTGAGCCCAAGCGTTTGAAGTTATTGTGAGCTATGATGATACTATAGCACTCTACCCAAGGTACAGAGTGAGACTCTGTCTCAAAAAAAAAAAGGGGGGGGGAAGGGATTGGAAATTTATAACCTGGAGACACAAAGAGATAATGAAGATTTTCTCTGTTGAAGTGCAGTAACTTGAAAGAAGCGCTCTGCAGTATCTACTAGTTGATTCAACACGTATTTTCGAATATCTGCTATGAGCTGGGCATCGTAGATAGATGCTATCCAGAATTGTGTTAGAATTTTACTCTACTTGCCAGCTAACAAGCTAGCCTAACATTTGCATGAATGCTGTCAGAAGATACCTGGGTAAGATACAAAGGACTTCGTTATTCACAGCACAACAGGCAGATTGGGCTTCATCTTCCCTTTGATTCTTCTTTATCCATCCCTTTCCCAGTCTCATGGGGGCAGTCCAGTTGGATGCTGCACA
Organism: Otolemur garnettii; assembly: GCF_000181295.1. Taxonomy (NCBI): domain Eukaryota; kingdom Metazoa; phylum Chordata; class Mammalia; order Primates; family Galagidae; genus Otolemur; species Otolemur garnettii. The sequence goes on from NW_003852501.1 coordinate 2,840,949, forward strand.
CGGATGGTTTGTGTTGCAGCAGATAATTTAAAAAACAAACGAACGAACAAAAACAGCGCACCCAACCCCAACCCGTCCTTATTTTAAAAAATTAATTACTTTAGACTCGCCCTGACCCCCCCCCTTTTACCTTTTAATTTTAAGGCAAAATGTAATGAACCATTCAACAATTACGAATTTAATTCCTCATTCTTAGCTGCATTTAATAAGCACAGCCGTGGCCCTGGTCTCAGGTGGTTGGAACACCCCGGTTCAATCCCTGCCTTTTAGGGCACTGGCCACCGTCTAGTGAGGAATCTAACAGGACATCGAGAGCCGGCGCCAGGGCGGGCACTGATGCCGGGGAGAAGGACCTGGGGAGGCCCCCAGGCCCGCAGCGTCGTCGGAGGACACCAGTGCAGGGCGAGCCCGCATCAGCGACCGAAAGGAAAATCGGCTTCCAGGTTCATCAGAGGAGGGCAGCGGCCCTGGGGGCCACTCACAGCACCCCAACTCTCACCTTCGGGGACCTGCTCTCCGGGGGAGTTCACCCGGCCCCCACCCCTCGCCTCCCTAGAGGCCTCCCAGTCCCGTCTCTCTGCCCCTCCACACAGGCCTCCCGCCCGGAACCCCTTCCTTCTCCTTCCTACGGGCCTCTCGCCGGGACCTTCTCGGGAACCCCTTCCCACAAGCCGCCCGCTGGGACCTCCTCCGGGGCACTCCTCCTTCCCACAAGCCGTCCATCGGGACCTCCTCGAGGATCCCCCTTCACTCCTCCTCCCCACCGGCAGCCCGCCCGAACCCCCTCAGGGACCCCAACCGACGCGCACCCCCCACGCGCAGGCCGCGCCCCACCCCCGCGCTTCCGGCCCCGCCCCCCGCGCGGAGGACTGTGGGAACGGCTTCCCTGGATTCCGCGCTTGGCAACGGCTGGGAGCTGCGCTCGGTGCTGGTCCTGCGGAGGCTCTGGGTAGAGTCTGGCAAACGCCACGTCTTCGCAGGGCTGGACTCGCGGGCACCCGGCTCCCCTCAGCGCGAGGTAGGAGAAGGGCCTGGGGCCATGCGCCACTGCAGGCCCCCTTCTGACCATCACGCGGCCGCGGTGTGGGGGCGTCTGCGGCGGGGCCGCGGGGGTACTCTTCCTGCTGCCACCCACCCCGCCACCTGTGGCGACAGCGTCCCGGAGTGCCGGCGTGGGTTCTCGCACCGCGGTTCTCAGGCTACAGGCTTTTCTTGTACTCTGGAAGGGAATGGGCGTTGCTGTCCCCTTGGTATGGCTGTCTCGTATCACAGTCCGCCGCAAGGACCCTAGACTCAGTTGGACCGTTGCATCAACTCTTGAATTTCACAGCAGATAGGGTGCACGTTTCTCATTAATTTTTGTTTTGTACTTGAAATTGCCTAATAAAATGCTGAATCAGCAGTGAAGGTGAAAGTACACAACAGAATGCGCAAAGCATATACTTAACTTCCCAAAGAAATTCAGAAATGAAGTACTCTTTTCCAAAGATCCTTGCTAAGCCTAAAATTACATGTTTTTCCCCCATTTTTGCTGACTTTCAAATTAAATTTTTAATTGGATTTCTTTTTTATCTTGTGAATAGGGCTTTATTGTTACAATCATGTAATTATGCATTTCAGTAGACTCATAAAATATCTAGAAATCTGGAGAACCTGGTGAGTTGTGAAGGTTATGAATAAAAATAGCTCTCGTGGCCACAGTAAACTACAGTAGAATACTATCATTAATCATCATGTTGTGTACATAGGCCAAGTGCATGTCTTACATATTTTAAGTAATGTGATTAAGTGAAAGGAAATTATTGTAGATGATGTATTTGACATCACGTCAACTTACCATTCTGCAAAGAGTGATATAAAAAGGAGAGACAGAAGTAGCTGAATATGCATTAATTCCCAAGTCCCTTAGCTGTCACAAATTATATTTCCATCATTCTTTTTTATGGTATCAGAGGATTATTGATTGTCCCATTTTTTGCATCAAGTTTTGTAGTTTCTTTATACATTTTTTAATTTCAGAATATCATGAGGGTTACAGATGTTTTGGTTACATGAATTGCTTTTGTCCACTTTGTGTCAAAGTTATAAGTGTGCCAATTTACCTACCCCTCCTCCACACTCCCACCTGTTTAGTTTCTGTTGAGTTTTACTGCCATATGTACCCATGAGTGTTAATCAGTTAGTTCAATTTATTAGTGAATACATGTGATAGTTTTCCATTCTTGCTATACTTTACTTGGAAGAATAGTCTTTAGCTACATCCAGATTGTTATAAAAGGTATTAATTAGCTTACCATTTTTTATGGCTGAGTAGTACTCCATGATGTATACCACATTTTATTAATCCACTCATGCATTCATGTATTGATGGGTACTTGGCTTGATTCCACATGTTTTCTTTTACCAGGCTGATTTGCTGGTTGTGGGCTTTTGAGATGGCATCTTAGAAGTCATCTATATTGTAGATACTAATAGCAGAGTGTAAAAAAAAGCTTTAACATTTAAAAAAGGTTTTACTGACATTTACTTTATAATAAATATAGGTGGTATTATCCTCAAATGGTTTCAATATGAGAGGCTTGTTATGCATATAAGCTTCTTTTGAAATAGCTTGGAGAATCCAGAAACTCTTAAGTTGTATAATAACATCTTTTCTGCAACCCATAGCTGTTAGCCATGGGTGATTCCCTTTTCCTTTCTTGGGCTCGTTTTCTACATCAAGATCTGTATATTCCACCAGACGTTCAGATACCGTCTCTTCTAGGTAAAGCCTTTTTAAAACCTGTTAACAAGGGCCAGGCTCTGTGGCTCATGCCTGTAATCCTAGCACTCTGGGAGGCTGAGGCAGGTGGATTGCCTGAGCTCACAGGTTGGAGCCTGAGCAAAAGTGAGACACCACCCCCTCTCTAAAAATAGCCTGGGGCTGTGGCAGGTGCCTGTAGTCCCACTACTTGGGAGACTGAGACAGAATCGCTTGAGCCCAGGATTCTGAGGTTGTTGTGAGCTATAACATCATGGCACTCTACCAAGAGCAACATAGTGAGACTCTGTCTCAAAAAACAAAAAAAAGCATTACATTTCTTTCAAAAGAAATCTGATTAATTTTATAGCCTCTACATTTTAACGTCTACTTTGTATTTATTTTTTTAATTTATTTTTTATTTCAAATTAATATGAGGGTACAAATTTTAGGTTATATTGTTCTCACTTCCAGGGTAAAGTTCCATTTGTAAAAGAGGGAATTATGCACCATCACAAAGTGCACATAGGTGAGATCCTGTCTCAGCCCCTCCCTCTCCCCTTTCTCTCACCCCCCCCTTACTAGATTATATTTGTGTTTTATTGTTCTTATAAACATGTAATTGTTTATATGTTGATTTCATATTAGTGGAATACATTGGATGTTTATTTTTCCATTCTCGTGATAACTTTATGTATTTCAGCTCTATCCAGGTAAATGTAAAAGATGTAAAGTCTCCATCTTTTGTAATGGCTGAATAATATTCCATTATATACATAAACCACCGTTTGTTGATCCATTCATGTGATGGGCACTTAGTTGTTTCCTAATAGGATTATGACTTGGCAATTATGAATTGAGCTTCAATAAATATTCTGGTGCAAATGTCTTTGTGGTAAAAATGATTTTTGGTCTTCTAGGTAGATACCTAGTTATGGGATAGCAGGGTCAAATGGAAAGTCTACATTTAGATTTTTGAGGATTCTCCATACTTCTCTCCAAAAGGGCTGTATTAGTTTACAGTCTCACCAGCAGTGTAGAAGTGTTCCTTTCTCTCCACAATCCACACCAGCATCTGGTGTTTTGTGACTTTGTGATGTGGGCTAATCTTGCTGGGGTTCGGTGATTAGAGTGGTTTTGATTTTCATTTCTCTGATCATTAAAGACGATGAGCATTTTTTCATGTGTTTTTTGGCCATTCATCTATCATCCTCAGGAAGTTTCCGTTGAAATCACTTGCCCACTTATAGAGAGGGTTGTTTGCACTTTTCTTATTGTTTGAGTACTCTGTAGGTTCTAGTTATCAGGCCTTGTCAGATTCATAATATGCATTCCCATTTTGAAGGCTGTTTGCTTTGTTTGTGATACCCTTAGCTGTGCAAAAGCTTTTTAGCTTGATCAAATCCTAGTTATTTATTTTTGGTGTTGCTATGTTTGGGGTGGAGGGGTCTTCCTCATAAAATTTTTTTCCCAGGCCATTGTCTTCAGTGTGTTTTCCCCACACTCTTTTTTAGAATTTTTATTGTTTTAAGTTTAAATCTTTTATTCAACAAGAATCAATTTTTGCTAATGATGAGGGGTGGGTTCAGTTTTAGTCTTCTACATATGGATAACCAGTTCTAAAAGTTGCTCAGTTTTTGTTTTGTTTGTTTTTAAGCTGAGCGTAGTGGGTCATGTCTGTAATCCTAGCACTCTGGGAAGCTGAGGCAGATGGATTGCTTGAGCCCAAGAGTTTCAGGTTGCTGTGAGCTATGATGCCGTGGCACTTTCTCTACACAGGGCAACAGAGACTGTCTCAAAAGATAAACAAAATAAAAGTTGTTCATGTTTTACGTATAATATGCTAGGCAAAGGCGTCCTCAAACTACAGCCCGCAGGCCACATGCAGTTGTTGGTGTAGGACATTTATCCAGCGCCCCGGGTGTTTTTGCTGCTGCTGTCTGTCCTGCTTAGCAGCCAATTTGTCCTGGGACCCAAAGTCCAGCCCTCCAATGGTCTGAGGGACAGTAAATTGGCCCCTTGTTTAAAAAGTTTGAGGACATACAATCAGGAAGTTCTTGTTTAGCATAGTGGTTCTCAAAGTATGCTCCCCAGACCGGCAGCATCAGCATCACTTGGGAACTTGTTAGAAATTCACATTCTAGCCTAGTGTGTGGCTCAGGGCTGTAATCTGAGCAACTGGGGAGGCTGAGGCAGGAGGATCACTGGAGGCTAGGAGTTTGAGGCTAGCTTGGGCAACATAGACCTCATCTCTATAAAAAATTAAAAAAAAAAAAACTAACCAGGTGTGATGGTAGGCACCTTTAGTCCCAACTACTCAGGAAGCTGAGATGAAGAATTGCTTGAGGCCAGGAATTTGAGGCTGCAGTGAGCTATGATGATGCCATTGCACTGCAGCCTGGGTAACAGAATGAGACCTGGACTCTAAATAAAAATCAACATTCTAAGGGATGAAGGAGGTGATAATGTGTCCCCTACTCAAGTCTTAGTGAATAAGAAACCCGAGTGGCTGGGAAGAGGCGATATGAATTTAACAAGCCTTTAGGTTTCTAGTGCACACTAAAGTTTGAGAACTTTAGTATTACCTGAGCTAAAGCTTTTAATTGAAAATATTTTATGTGTTTTCCACCAATGACATCTAATACCTTTTGGACGTATTTTATCTGATTGGCATTTGCTCTCATAATAGTGAATTTTCATCTTCAAAAAGTAATGAGAAATTAACTGAAAATGGATCAAAGACCTAAATATAAAAGCTAAAATCACAAACCATTAGAAGAAAACGTGGTATAAATCTTCTTGATTTTAGTTTAGGCAGTTGTTTGTTAGATGTGATAACCAAAAGTACAAACAATCAAAGAAGAAAATAAATTATACATCATCAAAATTAAGAATTTTTGTGCTTCAAAGGATACAGTCAAGAATGTCAAAAGACAAGGCACAGGATGAGAAAACATATTTACAAATCATATATATAAGGTCTAATATTGAGAATATATAATGGATCCTTATAATTCATAGAAGACAAATAACATAGCTTTTAAAAATGGATAAAAGATCTGAATGTACATTTTTACAAAGGAATACATACAAATAGCCAATAAGCACCTGAAAAGGTGCTAAACATCAATAGTCATCAGAGGAGTGCAACTAAATACCACAGTGAGATACAATTTCACATCCATTTGAATGGCTGTATCAAGGAAGAACAATACCACCTGTTGTCTAGGACGTGAAAAAACTGGAACCTTTGTACACTGCAGGTAGAATGTAAAATGGTGCAGCTACTTTGGAAAGCACTCTGGCAGTTCTCCAAAACTTAAACATAAGACACAGCTATTCCATTCCTAGATATATATCCAACAGAATTGAAAATATGTATCCATGCCAAAACTTGTACACATGACGTTCATAGCAATGTTATTTATTAAAGCCAAAAAGTAGAAACAGTACAGATGTCCTTTAATAAATGGATAAGCAGGCCGGGGAGGGGAGGGCACAGTGGCTAATGCCTGTAATCCTAGTACTCCTGGGAGGCCAAGGCAGGTGGATTGCTTGAGCTTAGGAGTTTGAGAGCAGCTTAAGCAAGAGCAGGACTACTAAAGAAAATAGAAAAGCTAGCCAAGCATTGCTGTGGGCCCCTGTAGTCCCCAGCTACTGGGGAGGCTGCACTAAGAGGATTGCCTGAGCCCAAGAGATTGAGGTTGCTGTGAGCTATGATGATGCCAGTACACTCAACCCAAGGTGACAGATTGAGACCCTGTCTCAAAAAATATACATAAATAAAATGAATAGGTAAGTAAAATGTCAATGTATTATTTAGCTATTAAAAAGAAATTAAGTGGGCGGTGCCTGTGGCTCAAAGGAGTAGGGTACCACCCCATATGCCAGAGATGGAGGGTTCAAACCCAGCTTCAGCCAAAAACTGTAAAAAAAAAAAAAAAAAAGAAATGAAGTACTGATATGTATGTATTACAGTATGGATGAAGCTTGAAAATATTATGCTAAGTGAAAGTGGCCAGACACAAAAACCCACATATGTATTGATTCCATGAAATGTACAGAATTGATAGACACAGAAAGTAGATTATGGTATGTGAATTATAGCTCAAATAATTTTTTTCACTTTTCTGTCCTCACCAAGGACTCAAAAAAGTAATTAGTATTTTAAGTATATATAAATAATTTTTTAAAGGTTATGAGAAAACATATTAAGTGTGAATCATAGAAGCTACATGTATTTGATATTATGCTGAAACTTTTTAAAGAATTTAATGGCACATGTAAAATGTACAAACTCTATATTAATGTTTACTTTAAGATAGACAAGATAATTCAATGGTACATGTCTTGGATAACTACCCACCCCACCCCCACACACAAACACACATAAACAATTACTTGAAATATTGACTTGATCTGAATGATAGTTCTGGGTATTCTTGCCACATTCTCTAGTAATTATTACATTACCCTGTGTGTGCATGCGTGTGTGTGTGTGTGTGTGTGTGTGTATACATATATATATTACATTTCTTTCATGCTTTTGTTGAAGTCAAAATAAAATGTAGAGGCCAGGTGTGGTGGCTCCCTTCTGTAGTCCCAGCACATTGAGAAGCCAAGGTTGGTGGATTGCTTGAAGCTAAGGAGTTTGAAGACTAGCCAGGGCAATATAGTGAGTCCCTGTCTCTATGTAAAAATTTAAAAAATAGCCAGGTGTGGTGGCATTCATCTGCATTACCAGCTACTCAAGAGACAGGAGGATTGCTTGAGCCCAAGATCTGGTCTTTAAAAATCAAATACGTGAAAATAATTTTTTTAAAAATGTAGAGACAAATTTCTAAATTTAATATTTTATTTAGGAAGACAGGATTGCAATTCAGGCCACACATAGACCAGGTTGTCTTCAGTATGTACAGAGAACAAAAAGAAGGTTGGAAGTTTTAGCCAAAAGGAGAAATGTTAGGTAATGCTCTTTGTGAAATTTCATTGATACTACTAAGGCTCTGGCAAGCTGACAAATTCTGATTGGTGGGTGATGGCAGTGACCTAAGGTGGTCCTTGAGTTGCAACAAGTTATGTTAACAGCTATAGATAAAACTGGTCTCAGGCTATAATACGCAGCATTAGCAGCTGGACTTGCAGAGAATTACATTCTTGGAGTAGTTATGTGTCCTGAATGGGTTTCCCCCCTGGCTTATTGACTCTATTTTAGTTGGGTATCACAAGAATGACCCAATTCCTGTGATCAACTTCCGCTCTTCCATTTTACTTTGCTTTGACATCTACTTTATTCTGTCTTGCTTTTTTTCTCAACATTTCATTATAAAAATTTTCAGATGGGGAGCAAAGTTTAAAGAATTTTACAATGAACAATGTACCTGCTTGTAGATTCCACCATTAATGTTTTTTTAGACTTGCTTTACCATGTATCTATCCATTTACCTATGCCTCTATCCATTTAATAATCCATCTTATTTTGTGCATTCAAGCTAAGTATAAAATATTAAGCTTTCCCTAAAAACTTCAGCACATCCATATTAATTATAGTTCAGTACTTTACAGGTTGTTCTTTTAAGATAAAATTTACAAAGCAGAAATCTCAAGTATGCATTTGCTGAGTTTTCACAAGTGTATACACCTGTGTGTCCCAAACTCCTGCCAGGATACATATATATCACCTCTCCAGAAAATTCTTTCATGCCCTTTCCCATTCAATCTCTAACCCCAATCCCCAAGAAGCAACTACTTTCTATCATAGATTAGCTTTGCCTGTTCTAGAATTTCGTATAAATGAAACAGTGCATAATGTACAGTTGTATGTATAGTTTCTTTCCTGTAAATGAAAGAGGGCATGATATGCAGTTTTATGTAAAGTTTCTTTCGCTTGGCATAATTGACATGTTGTTACGTATGTCATTGGTGCATTCTTTTTATTGCTGAATAAAACTTCATTGCATATAGTATGCTACATTTTGCTTATCCATTTTATTGATGGGCTCCTGGTCCATTTCTCATTTTTAGCTATTATGAGTAAAGCTTTAAGAAAGAAAAGAAACGTTTAATCTGAGGAACAAGAGGCTCCCCTAAATTATGAGGCCCAGAGAGGCATGAGAATGAGCCAGCAGTCGCATCCCACTTCTCTTCTGGGGCTAAGTAATCATCTCTTAAAACTGCTTGCTATGGCCACAATTATCTGTCAATTTACCTCACAGTGCTGCAGGCTGGACATCATAGCCCTTTCAATGTAAGGGCTAATCATACTCAATATTGTTTCTGTAAACCAGCAAGACTTTCTGACAAAAATTCAGTATCATCCCACTCCCTGACTTGCCTTTTTCCTTTAAAAACCTACTTTTACTAAAGGCTGAATGGAATTTATAACCAGCGTTACTTGGGTCTGAGTCTTTCAGGCAGCTGTCCTTACGTTGTGCCCAGGAGTTCCACAAAGACCACACTGCCAAACAAGCCAAATTTACAACAGAATCCTTTTATTGAAGAGCCGGCCAGTGACTGCCTCAGTGTCCCAACATGGGGTTTCTGAGAGCAGCCCCAAGTGCTTAAGGGGTGGGGTTTTTAAGGCTGAGTCTGCATCCTGGTTGGCACGCAGGCTGTCCAGGTGCATTCAGGTGGGCGTAGCAAGCAAGCATTGCACAGAAGCAGAATTTCACGGTTAGTTAGTCATACATCATACATCTTAGTTCTAGTACTTTTCCTCCATACATCTTTGTCTCGGTATGCTCTCTGCCTGGTATTGTCTATAGGTTAGTCTGGGGATAGTCGGTTCGTTTCCTGGGCTCAAGAGTTAGTCAAGCAAGAAGTTAGTACTTTCCCATCTATCTTGGAAGTGAACCAGACTTAATTCCATTTTGTTGAGGGTTTGCAGCCCAGGAATTTGTCAAGAGTTAACTGGTATTTTTCTACTTTAGCCTAGGCCTAACACTTACATTGTCTCAAGTTAACTCTTTTTTTCCCCCCAAGTATACTCTTTAAATTATATTTTAGTTTCAGTTTTTTCTTTAGGTCAACACTTGCTGTGACCTAAAGCAAACATTAAGAACATCCTTTTTTATTTATTTATTTATTTTTGTTGTTTGGGTTTCATTGGACCTAAAAAACAACATTAAGAACATCCTTTTTAATTTTATTTTAATTGTTTGGGTTTCATTGAAGGTATAAAGAATTAGTTTACATTGATGGCATTTGTTAGATAAAGTCCCTCTAATAATTGTTTTCCCCCCCCAGAGGTGTGCCATACACCGTGATCCTCTCATCCACCTACCTCCTCCCCTATCCCCATTTGCTCATCCCCCTACCCACTCCACCCCTGTATTAGCTCACCTGCTGCCTTCATATTACAATAGACTACATTAGATTCATGGTTCTCCATTCTTGTGATGCTTTACTAAGAAGAATGTATTCTACAAAACACATTAATACAAATTATGTATTAGGTTAATACAAAAGATGTAAAGTCTCCATTGTTTTTAACGGCCGAATAGTATTCCATTGTATACATATACCACAGCTTCCTGGGTTGGTGGGCTAAATGTTATTTCAACATTTGGCAATTGTAAATTGAGCTATGATAAACAGTGTAGTGCAAGTGTCCTTATAATAAGGGATTTTTTTTTTCTTCTGAGTAGATGCCTGGTAATGGGATTGCAGGATCAAAGGGGAGGTCTAATTTGAGTTCTTTGAGGATTCTCCATACTTCCTTCCAAAAAGGTCGTATTAGTTTGCAGTCCCACCAGAAGTATAAAAGTGTTCCCTTCTCTCCATGTCCACGCCAGCATCTGCAACTTTGAGACTTTGTGATGTGAGCCATTCTTACTGGGGTTAGGTGGTATCTCAGATTTTGCATTTCCCTGATGATTAGGGATGATGAACATTTTTTCATATATTCGTTAGCTATTCATCTGTCTCCTTTAGAGATGGTTCTGTTCATCTCTCATGCCCAGTGATATATGGGATTGTCAAGTCTTTTTTTATTGATTAATTTGAGTTCCTGATACATCCTAATTACCAAGTTTTTGTCCTACTCATAATATGGAAATATCTTTTCCCATTCTGAAGGTTGTCTGAACACCATTCTTAAATCTCTTTTGTAGACATATGCTTTCATTTCTCTTGGGTAAATCCTTTTGAGCGGAACTGCCGGGTCAAAAAAGGTATATATGAGTTTTATAAAACTGCCAGACCTTTTCCCAAAACTATACCATTTTATACTTAACCAACAATGTATGAGTACTCTTGCTGACCTTATTTGCTGTTGATCTTTTTAATTTTAAACATTCTAATGGGTGAATGCATGGTTTTTGCCTTGCATTTTAATTGACCATTTCATGCTTTTCTTTTTGCACTTAATTTTGCACTCCATGAAAATTAGGACAACCAGCTCAACCCCCTCTAGAGCCTGTCACTGTCCTTTCAATGGTGTAGGTGTGGAATAAATGTGAAACCAGGGTAATGGATGAATGTTTTGACAATTTTGGGAATTGGATGTGAAAAAACATTCAAGGCATGAAAATAGGTACAGATAGATTTGACCTGAATGGTAGTTAAATGGCTATACTTTATAGGAATTAAGATTTATTTCTTATACCAAGAACATATTTCTACTCCCAATTTGTCATAGGTACAAATGATGCAAAATGTGCACCTGGCTCCAGAGACAGATGAAGATGATCTTTATTCTGGTTATAATGACTACAATCCAACCTACGATACTGAGGTAAAAAAGTCTTAGTTAAGCTGGTTTATGAAGACTTTGGATTTGAGAGTATTGCTTTATTATGATTTAGATTAAATAAGGTAATTAATAAGCCTTTAAAAGTGTTAGCAAAGGTTCTGCTAACTTCTACCAAAAATAATTGCAGCAGAGAGGAAGATCATGAGACAGGTTATGGAAATGAATTAAGGTGACTTGTATTCTTCAGCACTAGCTATCCAAATGTGTAAAAGACTTAGAAGGTACCTACAGTCAGGTTTTTTTTTTTTTTTTAATTGCTGGGCTGAGCAAAGTGGCTTATGCGTAATAATCCTGCACTCTGAGATGCTGAGGTGTGGATTGCTTGAGCTCAGGAGTTCGAGACCAGCCTGAGCAAGAGTGAGACCCATCTTTACTAAAAATAGAAAAACTACCCAGGCCTTGTGGTGGACTCTTGTGGTCCAGCTGTAGGTGCCTGAGGCAGGAAGATTGCTTGAGCCCAGGAGTTTAAGGTTTCTGTGAGCTCTAACACCATGGCACTCTAGTCTGGGGCAACAGAGTAAGAATCTGTCTCAAAAAAATAAAAATAAAAATGCTATAAACTTGAAATATCATGTAGTTTTTCCTTCTTTAAATTGTATTTTGTAGAAAAATAGGAAATAGAGATAAATATAAAAAAATTAAAATCATAGGAACTGTTACCATCACCCAGAGATAACCATTAACTAACTTATAGTGCTTACCTCACCAAACATTTTCTATGCAAATTTATGTATGTTTCTACATTTCTAGATAAAATGGGATCATACTCTGTGTACTGTTTTATAACCTGCTTTTTGTATTTCATGAATAGCCATTTATTTTGGTAAATTATATCTGCTTAATATTTAGAGACATGATAATTTAAAAGTTGAAATTGTTACTGAAATAAATTTGGATGTTTTAAATCTGTTTAGTCTCTTGTGAGAATTACAGTTTCCAAATTGTAAAAAAAAAGAAAAAAAAAAGCAAGAAAGAAAACTGCAACAACAATAAAAAAACACACAACAAAAAAATCTTTATAAAGTCACCTTGAAGTAGTGTGGGAAAAAAGGATGAAAAATATGGGTACTTTACTTGGGAGTATCTGAGAACCAAATACAGTTGGCCCTCCATATCTGTAGTTCTGTATCCATGGTTTCAGTAAATCTTGGATTGAAAATATTCAGTAGACTCGGCACCTGTAGCTCAAGCGGTTAAGGCGCCAGCCACATACACCAGAGCTGGCGGGTTCGAATCCAGCCTGGACCTGTCAAACAACAGTGACAGTTGCAACCAAAAAATAGCCAGGCATTGTGGCAGGTCCCTTTAGTCCCAGCTATTTGGGAGGCTGAGGCAAGAGAATTGTTTAAGCCCAGGAGTTGGAGATTGCTGTGACCTGTGATGCCATGGCACTCTACCTAGGGTGGCAGCTTGAGGCTCTGTCTTTTTTAAAAAAAAGAAAAGAAAATATTCAGTAAAAAAAATCCTATAAAGTGGCTTGGCGCCCGTGGTTCAGTGGTTAGGGCGCTAACCACATGCACTGGGGGTGGCAGATTCAAACCCAGCCAGGGCCTGCTAAACGACAATAATAACAATAACAAAATCATAGCTGGGCGTTGTGGCAGACACCTATAGTCCCAGCTACTGGAAGGCTGAGGCAAGGGAATTGCTTAAGTCCAAGAGTTTGAGGTTGCTGTGAGCTGTGACGCTACAGCACTCTACTGAGGGCAAAATGGTGAGACTCTGTCTCAAAAAAAAATATTCAACAAGTTCCAAAAAACAAAACTTGAATTTATCATGCTGAGTACTATGTTGAATGTACAATGTATGACATTGTATTAAGTATCACAGGCTCGGCCCCTGTAGCTCAAGTGGCTAGGGCACCAGCCACGTACGCCGGAGCTGGCAGGTTCGAATCCAGCCCGGGCCTGCCAAACAATGACAACTGCAACCAAAAAAAAAAAGTAGCTGGGCATTATGGCGGGCACCTGTAGTTCCAGCTACTTGAGAGGCTGAGGCAAGAGAATTCTTAAGCCCAAGAGTTTGAGATTGCTGTGAGCTGTGAGCTGTGATGCCACGGCATTCTACCCAGGGCAATAGCTTGAGACTCTGTCTCACAAAAAGAAGAAAAAAAAAAGTATTACAGTACTCTAGAGATAATCTAAAAGTATTCAGGAGAATGTGTATAGGTTATGTGCAAATACTATATACTGTGTCATATCAGGCACATAGCATTGGCAAATTTTGGTTAGAGAGGTGGTCCTGGGGACAACTATATTAGCATTTGTAATCCTTTAATTTAGTAATTTAGGAATTTAATGAGGGTGCGGTGGCTCATGCCTGTAATCCCAGCACTGTGGGAGGCTAAGGAGGGAGAATTGCTTGAGCTCAGGAGTTGGAGACTTGCCTGAGCAAGAGTGAGACCCCGACTCATAAAAAAATGAAAAACTGGGGTGACACCTGTGGCTCAAGGAGTATGACGCCAGCCCTGTATACCGGGGTGGTGGGTTCAGACCCAGCCCCTGCCAAACTGCAACAACAAAAACAACGCGGGGCATTGTGGCGAGTGCCTGTGGTCCCAGCTACTTGGGAAGCTGAGGCAAGAGAATCTCCTAAGCCCAAGAGCTGGAGGTTGCTGTGAGCTATGATGCTACGGCACTCTATCGAGGATGATGGAGTGAGACTGTGTCTCTAAAAAGAAAAAAGAAAACCCAGCTGAGTGCTGTGGGTATAATCCCAGTGGCTTCTGGAGGCTGAGGCAGCGGGATGCCTACAGCCAGAATCTGAGGTTGCAGTGAGCTACCACATCATTGCACTCTGCTCAGGGGCATAGGGTGGGACTCTGTCTCAAAAAAAAAAAAGCAAAAATAATAATAATAATAATAATTTAGGAAATATTATGCTATTTTAGAGTTTTTCTTATAACTTTTAATAATTTTTGGAGTGTATTTTTTCCTTTGGAGTGAAATGATGATCTGTGAATTTGAGACCTAAAAAGAAAACAAGAAAGAAAATAGAACTCATTCACTTTTTCTATATAAAATAAAAATCCAGTTGAAAACCAGGTGCGCCTGTTGTCCCACCTAGAGCTTGAGAAGCTGAAATAGGAGGATTGCTTGAGCCTAGGAGTTTGAGGCTATAGTGTGCCCTGCTCCTATGCCTGTGAATAGTACTGCACTGCAGCCTGGGCAATGTAGCAAGACTCTGTCTCAAAGAAAAAGGAAAAAATCTAGGTGATACTGATCATTACAGAAAACTTGAGAGGTATAGAAAGAAGAAATAAAATGACATAAATCCTGTTATGCAAAGATCACCTACATTGGATGTACTATAATACCTGATGTTTGGCTGTATTCCCTTTTCCTTTAATACTATCTATGCAAATTTTTCTCTCCCAGTATACAAATACACACAGAGATTATTATATAGTCCCTTTTATAAAATTTGCATTGTAACATAAGTGTTTTCTGAGGCTAGTATAAATCATGAAACCTATTAAAATCTTTCCATTCTCCCAATTATAAAATAAGACATGCTTATCTTTTTTGTACAGTTAACAGTGATATTAATCTTATCACTCAGAAATGACGTCTATAACATTTTGTTGCTTTGTCTTTTCTTTCTGTATATATATATACACAGTTTTTTAATTATATTCAGCTATGTCATAAGCAGTGTTTGGAACTAAATATTTAAATAAGATTTTAATGGCTGTATAATACTGAAAATACGTAATTGATTAGGAGTATATTCTCATGTTAGGACTTTTTGTCCAGTTTTCCACTGTTGTCAATTACATGAAGAACAGATTTATGCATAAATAATTTTCTGTGTTTTGATGTAGCATTTCCTGGGATAGAGTCCCAGAAATGGAATTAATAGATTGTGAAGGTAATCATTTTTAAAGCACCATAGAAATTTCCTATCCTCAGGTTGTCACAGTGTGGCTGCATGATTTAATCTGAGCAAATACTCAGACTGTTAGACCCCAAAATAAATTATGTAGTGAAACAAAAATATTTGTTTTATGCATGGTTTTCTTTGATCTTGATTAGCTAATAATAAGTTCAATATATGACTGAAATACTTGAAACAACTCCCTAATAATGTTAATAGAATATGTGATTTTTTTAATCAAGTTACAAAGATGAAACTACAAAAGTTGTGTTAGTTTGGTGTTTGTAATTAGAGAATTTGTTAATTGTTCTTTTTAATTTGTTATTTAGGTGGAATTTATTGGACTGATTAATCAAATTTTACTCATAGTTTAGGAAACTTAGTAGATATCCTTTTACCAGAAGATCTACCAAAGTAAAAACATAAATATGTTGAAGGTTGCCTTTGTCTTTATTATTTTATATATAACTTTTCAGTTTCTATGGCTGACTGAGAATTTTGTACTTGTTAAATTTTACGTAGTTAATATGTAACGTTATAAAGATAACTTAAGGTAAAAATTAAAGAATCATTGCATGTAACAAAATCATGTTTTAAGTGTGTTGTGGCTGGTTATGGTAGCTCATGCCTATAATTCAAGCATTTTGGGAGGCTGAGGTAGGAAGATTGCTTATGACTAGAAGTTTGACACCAACCTGTACAACATAGTAAGACCCCATCTCCAGAAAAAAAGTTTTAAAAATAGCCAGGTGTGATGGTGAACATTTGTGGTCCCAGCTGCTTTGGAGGCTGAGGCAGGAGAATCTTTTGAACCCAGAAGGTTGAGGTTCCATGAGCTATGATCCTGACTGAGTGAGACCCTGTCTCTAAATATAAAATAGTGTCTTGTATTAGCATTCTGGTTATGTAAACATTTTGTTTTGATTATCTGCAAATTTTTAAAAAGTTAATTGATAGCAACCCTATTTTATGTATTATTTATATTTCTTTTACAATAATATATATGCATATTTTTGTGGGAAGTAGATTTAAACAAATCAAAGGCAAAAGAATTTTTCATAAAGTATGCCTGAAGGGTTAGAACCAGAGTGTGTGTTAAGGAAGAAGTAAGAAATAAAGTCTGGATAGAAGGGTAGTGGTTGGTAAGACTAGGTGCTGATGGGAGACTGTAAAAATACCATTTTGTTCAGGAAATCCAGAAACACTTTTATCCTGCCCTTGGCTAATGTTCTTTTCCTCAAATTTCTAAAGAGGGAACATGGCCTTTTCTGTCGTGAGGCTTTCTCAGGCAGGGTTCTAGCATGAGCCCAGCTTTATTTATTTATTTATTTTTTTGAAACAGAGTCTCAAGCTGTTGCCCTAGATAGAGTGCCATGGCATCATTGTAGCTCACAGAAACCTTCAACCTCTGAGCTTAAGTGATCCTCTTACCTCAGTTTTTTCTATTTTTAGGAGAGATGGGATCTCGCTTGTTCAGGCTGATCTTGAACTGGTGAGCCACCCACCTTGGCCTCCCAGAGTGCTAGGATTACAGGTGTGAGCCACCACTGCCCAAGGCATGATCCCACCTTAAGGGAGAAGAGAGGCAAGGACAGAAAGGGAGAGATGGAGGGAGGAAAGAGTGAGAATGTGAGGGCAGCAAGATCAATAAAGAAGTATGGATCAAAAGAGAGAAAGAGGTATGAATATCAGTTCTTACTGCTCTGGCCCCTAGAAAGAAAGAAACAGAAGAAAGGCCCTATCCTTGTATACCTGATCAGTTGTGTGGTCACAGCTTGTGGTAACTTCAAACCTATAGGCTCAAGTTTTCCTGCCTTGGACTCTTGAGGTACTAGGATTATAGGCATGAGCCACCATGCCTGGTCCTACTTGATCTTTTACCCAAGCAGTATGATACTATCCATTTCAACTGCAGTATAAAATGTCGTTAAAATTGACTAACATACTCAGTATTCCTCTTCCTACCTATATTTTGGGTAGTATGAAAAGGAGAGATTTGAGGGCAAGAGTCCTTCAGCCACTACCCAAATGTCAACATTTGGGGTAAGATGAATTATAGAGGATGTTGAAAAACAGGGTTTAAACTATCACCCCCTGCCCCTGATTCTCACTTCATGTTGAATGGTGTTAAATTTGCTTTTTCATTTTAGGAATTGGAGAATGACACAGCTTTTCAGCAAGCTGTGAGAACTAGTCATGGCAGAAGACCTCCAGTAAGTGAAAAAAAAATTTTTTAATTGCAGTAAAGAAACATTTTACCTGTTTAGTTCAGTAGTGTTAAGTTCACGTGGTTGTGAAACAAATCTTTAGAAATTTTTCATCTTGCCATCATGAAGCTCTGTACCCATTAAACAAAAACGCCTCCATTTCCTCCCACCCCCAACCCCTTTCTAACCACTCTTCTACTTTCTACTTCTATGAATTTGACTACTTTACATACCTCACATAAGTGGAATCACACAGTTTTGTTTTTTTATGACTGGCTTATTTTGCTTAGTATAATGTCCTCAAGGTTCATCTATGTCATAGCATGTGAGAGAATTCCTTTACTTTTTATGTCTGAATAGTATTCCATTGTATGTATATACCACATTTTGTTTATTTATTCTTTGGTCAATGGACATTGTCCATTTTTGTTACAGAGTTGTAGGAATTCTCTATATATTCTAGATATTAACTTCTTATCAGATGTATGATTTGCAGATATTTTCTCATTGTATAGGTTGCTTTTCATGCTGTTGATTGTGTCCTTTGATGTACCAAAGGTTTTTTAGTTTGATATAGTCCCAATTGTCTATTTTTACTTTTGTCACTTACGCTTTTGATGTTATTAGCTGAGAAATCATTGCCAATACCAATGTTATGAAAATTTTCCCTTATGTTTTCTTCTAGAAGTTTTATAGTTTTAGTCTTGGATTTAGGTCTTTAATCCATTTTGAACTAGTTTTTGCATATGGTGTAGGATAACAGTACAGTTTCATTCATTCATTCATTCATTCATTCTTTTACACATGGATATCTGGTTTTCCCGGCACTATTATGTTGAACAGACTATTCTTTCCTCCATTGAATGGTCTTAGCACCCTTGTCAAAGATCATTTGGCCATATATGCAAGGGTTTATTTCTGGGCTCTCTATTCTGTTCTGTTGGTATGTGTGTCTGTCTTTATACCAGCATCACACTGTTTTAATTACTGTAGCTTTTTAATGTGTTTTGAACTCAGGAAGTGAGAGAGCTTTCCAACTTTGTTCTTTTTCAAAATTGCTTTAGCTATTCAGGATTGCTTAATATTCCATATACGTTTTAGGATGGATCTATTTCTACAAAAATGACATTGGGATTTTGATAAGGATTGCCTTGAGTCTGTAGATCCCTTTCATTAGTATGGATATTTTTATATAAAATCTTCCAATCTATGAACACAGGATATCTTTCCATTTATTTGTGTCCTCTTTAGTATTTTTGCAGCAACTTTTTGTAGTTTTCAGTGTATCTATTAAGTGTATATTAATGTATTTTAGATAAGGGGATTTCTTTGTTCTTGAAAACATAAATATTATTTATATAAGGCATTGGAATTTTTTACCTAAAACATTCATTATTTTAAAAAATATTTGCCTTTCTAAATTTTAAATTAGTATAGACAGATTCTTCAAAAGATGAGAACTTAATTTACCAATTATTCGTTTGTATTAATACTCTCTCCATTACTTCTTTTATAAGTACATACAATGCTGGAGTAGTTTTTTTTTAGTATTGCTATGCAAATTGTTGTATATATCACACAAAGCATTCTTACCTCCCTTCAACAGTGTGTCAATTCTGCCATGCTTTGTAGTTGAAAATAAACTAGGTTGACACTAAATATAATAGTGAAATATAAAAAGCTTAATTCCTAATGTCCTATGCCTAATATTCCTTTTTAAAAAACTGTCACCCCACCATTCAATGCTATATTGTAGTGGTTCTCAGCTGAGGGCAATTTTACAGTCTCTCACCCTGAGGGAATCATTGGCAATACCTGAAGATAATTTTGGTGTTCACACTTGAGGGGGGGCTTCTGGCATTGAGTAGGTAGCAGAGATGCTGCTATACATTCTACAGTGCATAGGCCAGCCCCCAGCAGTAAGGAACTATCCAGGCCACTGTCCTCTGCTTTGGATGAGTGTCCAGCTGCTTTTACCTTCCCTCACTTTGTCACTTTCTTCCTCTTTGCTGCCATCCATACTTATTTAGCAAACATTAAACCACTTAACATGGAAAGGATCTTGTGAGTAGCTTGCTCATCTCATTTAGTGTAAATGAATTTAGTGTGATGCCCTGCAATGAGTTTGGCCAAGCTACTGCACAGGTAGAGGACATAGTCCTTCACAACACTGCCCCCACTTCTCACACCAGCTGCAAGTTCAGGGTGTTCCTGAACCATCCTCAGGTTTGATAATTCTCTAGAAGGACTCACAGATCTCACTAAAATCTGCTATACTCACTATTTATTACAGGGGAAAAACGTGAGTTAAAATTACCAAGGGAAGAATTGCAGAGTCTAGTATCAATCAAATCATGGGGTCATTCTCTCCTTGTGAGTCCAGAATTGGCAATAACTTTTCCTAATCATTGTGTGTGACAATATGACAGTATTCAGAGAATGTTGCCAACCATGGAATTCCACCCAAGACTTCAGTGTCCAGAATTTTTCTAGGGCTTAATCACAGATCGCCCATGTGACTGACCTATAATCTCTATCCCTTCCCAGAGGCAGGGCTTATACTCCACAAAGTGATACATCCCAAAGCCCCCATCATATATCACACTGGCAGAGTGTCTGATGGCCAGTGCCAAGGCAAAGAAAAATAACCTTATTTTATATAACAGTCCAAGGTTATATAAATAAAGGTTATATAAATCACCTCTCAGTAGCTAGTAGCAAAGGTGAGACCTCTCTTTGGGTGAAGTTAATTCCTCATTGCACAGGCTAGGCACTGTGGCTCATGTTTGTAGTCATATCACTGTGAGAGGCCAGAGATGAGAGGATTGCTTGAGGTCAGGAGTTTGAGATCAGCCTGAGCAAGAGCACAAGTGAGACCTTGTCTCTGTTTTAAAAAAAGAAAAGAAATAGAAAAACTAAGCTGGGCTACTTGGGAGGCTGAAGCAGTAGGATCACTTGAGCTCAGGAGTTTGAGGTTGTAGTGAGCTATTATGGTAGCATTGCACTGTAGCCTGGGCAACAGAAAGAGACTGTCTTAAAAAAAAAAATCTTCACTACTCATCCTACAACCCATATTTTAATTATAGGGTTATCTTCATTATGGAAGTAAGTACCATGGTTCTGAATTCTTCCAGTAAAAGACTAAACTAGTGACTAGACTGTGAGCTTTTTGAAGAGACAGATTGTCTTATTCATCATTCTTTTCCTTGTCTGCTGTAGGTGCTCCATAAATTTTTATTGAATAACTTAGTAAATCGGTGAACTTTGTCTTCTATGAACTGATTTCAGGTATTAGATAGAAATTAAGTGATTTCACATATTAGATAGAAGATGATAATTTTGTCAGGTTGTCCCTTCAAAGATCTTTAGAAATGATTTCATTTCAGAGATCTTTCTTTTATAAATGAGGAAACTGAAGCCTAGAAAAGTAAAGGTCTCCCAGCCATCTGTAGCTGTCTGTAACTGGGGTAGAGCTTGGGTTTCTTGATCCTCTATTGAATCACTCTCTACTTAAGTAGGAAAAAGTTTTATATATTTCATATGAAAGATCCTCCTAAGGAATATATAGTCTTCACAGGGAAGATCAAATGGACACAAGTGAATATTCACAAGGCATAATGTAATAAGTTGTAAAAAAAAGAGTATGATTTCTAAGGGGCTACAAAGAGAGGTTATTTCCCACTAGTTGAGACAATCAGAAGAAACTGCTTAAAAGATAAATTCAGAGTTGAATATTAATGGATGTATAGAATTGAGATTCACCTTGACATACCGTCACTGCAAGTGAGGGCACAAGAGGAATAAGGGAAGAGAGTATAGGAGCTTCCCAGTGCTTACAACAGAAAACAAATGAAAGATATAGGTGACAGTAAGGGAAATATGGTCTCTTTTCCTCATTTCTCATAGAAGTAAGGAAATAGATCTTTACTTTTCAGCTTTTTCTAATAACTGAAGCCAACCTTATCAAGCATGAGTTTTAAGCCCTGTAATATGCATAAAATTAAAACGTTTTTCCATAATAAGAGAAAGAACCAGAGATTAAAGTTTACCTAACAGCTTTATATGTTAACACCTGCAGTACAGGCATCTATTTTCCTACAGAATTAACAGTTGCGTGTGTTTTTTCCATACTTTCTCTCTAACAATATTTCCATTATTATTCAGTTCAAAATTTTTTTTTAAATTTCTAGGGTAATTTCTTCATTGACCTACAAGTTACTTAGAAATATGTTTCTTAATTTCTAAAATATTAAAATTCTCTTGTTATTTTTGTGTTATTGATTTCTAACTTTATTCTTAGATAGGAAACATAATCTGTATGATTTTAACTCTTAGAAATTTGTTAATATTCCAAATGCATTTTTAAAGAATATATGTTCTGCAGTTAGTGGGTACAGTGGTTGTCAATTAGGGCAAGTGTATTAATAGTTTTGTTCATATGGTCTATAGTTTTACTCATTTTTTTTTGTCTGTCAGTTCTATTATTAATGAGAAAGTATGATCACCTGTTGTACTATGATTATAGATTAGCATATTTCTTTTTTTTTATTGAATGGTAACTATGTACATCAATGCACTTCTGGGGTACAGTGTGGGATTTTCACACACAATCCGAAACACTTCCATCAAACTGGTTAACATAGCCTTCGTGTCATTTTCTTAGTTATTATTTTAAAACGTTCACATTCTGCTCTTAGAAAGATTCACCTGTACCCCCGTAAAACAAACCTCAGAAGTGATCCCTCCAATAC
>NW_003852501.1:2867582-2897166 GCF_000181295.1 Otolemur garnettii
TTTGCGCTCCTGGGCTGCTTCAAAAGCTTTGTCTTCAGAGTCAGAGATCCTTTCTTCTGCCTATTGCACTCTGTTACGGAGGGATTCCACCGTGTCTTTCAGATCCTTGAGGGCTGCAACCTCTTGTCTCAGTGTTTCAAAATCTTTGATCATTTTATCTTTGAAATCGTTGAGTTCTTGAGACATCTTTTGAATAATTTCTTGAGATAACTTTTGAATAATTTCTTGAGATATCTTTTGAATAATTTCTTGAGAAATCTTTTGAATAATTTCTTCAACTCCTAATTCCTTCTTTTCTTCCATTCTGTTAATCTTATTTGCTATCCACATTCTGAACTCGATTTCTGACATTTCAGCCATTTGCTTGTGGATGGGGTCTTCAATTGTGTCTGCCCCATTTTCCCTTGGAGGAGTTGATCTACTCTTGTTATTCGAGTTGCCAGAGTTTTTCCGCTGATTCCGTCCCATGCTGAGTTTGGAGGCCTTATCAGAACCGTTCAGTTGGTGGCTTCTTTTGGTTGCCCAGAGAGACAGGCCAAGTGTGTCTGTTGTCTTCTCCCAGTTCCTGGGTGCTGGGCAACTGGGGTGCAGTGAAACAGTAGCAGCTGCACAGGAGTGTGCATGGCCGGATTAGACCTCGTTCAGCCTGCCGGGGCGACCCGGGAGGCAGGAGACAGGCAGCAGCCAGATTAGTCCTAGTTCAGCTCCTCCGGGGCAACTGGTGGAACAGGGGAACTGTAGTAGCTAGATCAGTCCTAGTTCAGCACCCTGGAGCAGCCAGGGGGTGGGGAAATGGCAGCGGTAATGCAGGGTACGTGAGCAACCAGATCAGTCCTAATTCAACCACGCCAGAGTAGCTGGGCGGGGGAGCAGCGGACTCCTTGACCGTAGCCCGTTGGACGCATAAAGCACTAGTAAGCCGATCTGTGCCCTCCCATCATGGGAGCCCTGAGCAGGGAACTCCCCCACTTCAGTCCATGGGACATACATGGCTCTAGCAACCAGTTCTGGGCCCGCCCAGGTGGTAGACCCCTCCACCACCACCTGCAGGGCAGACGTGGCTTTAGCAAGCAGTTCTAGGCCCACCCAGCTTGGGTGGCTGGAGCGGGGAACTCCTCCCCTGGCGCATATTTCTTTTTTTAGCTTCTTGCTTCATATTGGAGCAAAAGATATTTAGTTGTGATATTTTCAAACTAAATTGAGCCTTTTATTGTTATAAAGTGTCCCTCTCTTTCTCGTAATGCTTTTTGTCTATTTTGTCAGACATTTAATATATTAAAATAGCTATAAAAGCTCTCTTTTGTTTAACATTTGCATTGTATGTCTTTCCCATTTTTTTTTTTTTTAAGAGACAGAGTCTCACTTTGTCACCCTTGGTAGAGTGCTATGGCATTACAGCTCACAGCAACCTACAGCTCTTGGGCTTAGCAATTCTCTTACCTCAACCTCCCGAGTAGCTGGGACTACAGGCGCCCACCACAACACCTGGCCATTTTTTGTTGCAGTTTGGATGGGCCAGGTTTGAACCCGCCTCCCTTGGTACATAGGGCTGGAGCCCTACCCACTAATCTCCAACTTTTCCATATCCATTTATTTTAGTATTTGTTGGTAGCATGTAACGGGATTTTGTTTTCTTAACAATTTGATAGTTTTATTCTTTCAGAGAATCTATTTAATTTATATTTAATGAGATTATTGATTTGGTTTAAAATTTTCTATCTTACTATTTTTTTCTGCCTCTTTTGAAAATGTTTCATTTTCTCTTTTTTTGACTTCTTTTGTTTTTTATTATCTTATTTCTCTGTTATCTTGGTAGATTTATTCTCTGACCATTCTTTTAATGTTTCACTGAAGATAAGACTCTTCTTGAAATTATTAGTCTCCTAAAAATTAGTAGTTTTACTACTTCCTGGACCATCCCTGAATTTCATATTATTTATAACTTTTTTAATTCTGTAATTTATATGTATTCCTTCTTTATATTTTTCAGTTCTTTGCTGTAATTGTCAATATTGTCTTTTAGTTCATTGTACATATTAAGCATAGTTAATGTTAAAATCTGTGTCTGGTGTTTCCATTCTTTGTGTTCCCTTTCTATATTCTTTTGTTTCTTTTTGCTTTGTCTTAGGTATTCTTGCCTCCTATATGTCTGGTTGTTTCTATTGAATGCCAGACATTGTAAGTGAAAACTTTTAGAAATAATTTATGGCTCTATCTGTGTCTACACTATTCAGCATGAGGGCCACTCAACCACGTGTAACTATTTGCTTTTAAATTAGTTAAAATTAAAATAAAAAATTCATATCCTGTTGCATTGCCTACATTTCAAATGGTCATTTCAAATGTGGCCAGTGGCTGTCTTATCAGGAAAAGCAGATATAAAACTTTTCCATTACTGCAGGAGGTTCTGTTGGATAGCACAACTCTAAAGGATCTTATTTTTCACTATGGAGAGAATTTACTTTTCCTGTGGCCCTGCTAACACTAGGAGTCTCTGATTACCTTGATCCAGTTGAGTTTGAGATGATTCTAAATTGGACTTTGGCCCTTATGAGGGCTGGTATACTTCTATTTTCCTTTTACCCTTAGGGTGTAGCCTTTAGAGATCGCATTCTAAAACCTAGAAGATTATTAGAGCTGCTTCCTTGACAGGCCCTCAACTCCCATGTTCATCCCCTGAAGCTGTGAGCCTGTCAAAAACTGGGCTCAGCATCTCAGCCATGTCTTTGGAATTAGCAGATGCCTCTAGGAGAAAACCAGGCCCAAATGTGGGCTCACCTTTTTAACCTTCTCTCGTCTTTTTTAGTTTTGAGGACTTGTAATTTTGCTCTGTCTTGATGGTTTGCTAATGTATTCGAACTGATTTAAGAAACATTTTTTTCTCCAGATCTTTAAACTGTTCTTAGTCGGAAGATTTTTTTAAAAAACAGTAGTCCATCATAGCCCAAAGTAGAATTCCTCCACAAATGATATTTAATCAAATATTTTAAACAAATCTACTTAACAACTAACATGTTTAGTGCACTTTCACCTATGATTCTAACTATAGTTTTTTGTGATCAGTATCCTTACATAAAAGATAAGGCCAGGTGTGATAGCTCATGCCTGTAATCCTGCCACTTTGGGAGGCAGAGGAGTTCAAGACCAGGAGTTCAAGACCAGCCTGAGCAACAGAGTGAGACCCATCTCTACAGAAAAATTTTTACAGATTAGCTGGGTATAAGTGGTATGGGCCTGTAGTCCCGGCTACTTGGGAGGCTGAGGTGGGAGATTGCTTGAGCCCAGGAGTTAGAGGTTACACTGAGATATGGGTGACAGAGGGAGACCCTATCTCTGAAAATAAATAAATAATAGATCAAAGGTGATTAAAGGGTTAAAGGATTAAAGTGATTAGGATCAAAGAGATAAAAAAACACAGCTAGTTGATTGATAGCTGAGATTCAAACCCAGGTTCTCAGGCTTCACATCTTGTGTCTGTCATTGACCTATTGGCTGGCGGTAATAAACATTCAGTGAATGTTTAATGCATGACAGAGGCAGGCATGAAAACAGAGCTTTCTTATTGGCACCTCGGGTCCTTCTAAAGTCCCCTTTCTACTTTAAAATGAATTCCAGAATGAGTAATAAAATATTTTTATCCTTCTCAAATACTTGTAATAAACTATTTTTATCCTTCTCAAATACTTAAAATACTTGAGCTCCATAATATTTAAGATAATTTAAAAGAAATCTAAATATTATAGAAATATTTCTTTATTGGTGAGTCTATATTTTCCATTTCTTTTTCCAGTTTTCTATTATATAGTTTAATCTGAATCCTGTTAACTATGTTCTTTTTCCTCCCTAAGATAACTGCTAAAATACCAAGCACGGCAGTTACTAGACCTATAGCTACTGGATATGGGGTAGGTTTTTGTAAGCTGAAAATATTAAGATGCTTTTTCTCATACATAGTTATTTCACTTTAGGCAGTTCTGAGTAATTTTGACTATCTTTCAGTTCATGACCCAGATATCCATTTTAGATAGTTATGAACATTATAAAAGTCTAATTTGATTAATAGCTTCAAATATTCTAGTCACTTCGATTTGTAAATATATTAGAAAAATATTTTATTACTTTTTTCCATTTGTAAACCTTATGTTTGTGATTGACTTCCTTTCATTTTCTACATAATATAGCCAAGTTTCATGTGTGTTTCATTCGTTTATTTTATGTAAAGTTAGATGTTATGTAAATGTAATATTATTTATCGTAAAAAACTAATAAATACAAAATCTAAGTAAAACATTTCAGAGGTTTGTGTGAAGTCTTATATTTAAGATCTTTGGAGAAAAGAGATTATGGAAAACTCCATAAAAGTAACAAAGCTTTTAATCTTCTGCAAATTACCTATAGGGTGTTTTAACTTACATGAAATACTACAGGAATGAGAAAAATGGAAGAATGATATAGATGAGTATATCCTCAACCTTATGATAATATTTTTCTAAGAGGTCAGAAAAATGCCTTTAAAGCCGAGAGATTCAGGTTACTTGCCTTATAGTTCCTTTATATATGTGAAAAAAGTAACCTTCTACATAATATAATTGTGTATGATTTATTAATCAACCTGAGTATGTGTTACTCATAAATTTGACTTTTGGTGGTGTTTCAGAAAAAGAAACAATTAACTTTCTCTGTGAAGGACAGGTATTTTAGGCTTTGCAGGTCATATGTTCCATGTTGCAGCTATCCAACTCTGCATTTGTAATACAAAAGCTGCCATAGACATGAATAGGGCATGGCTATGTTCTAAAAAAACTTTATTTACAAAGACTGTGAGTTGTGGTTTGCTGATCCCTGTCTTAGATTCTCATCATGTCATCTTACACCCTCCGGTGGTAAGTGGAAAAAAATTATGTTTGTTCAGTCACCAATAGATTAATGAAAAAAGTTATGAAGAAAACTTCTTTAACTTGGTATTTAAAACTAAAGATAGATGTTTTTAGGAATCCTTTTAACATATTTTTCTGTTTACTAGTCCAAGACATCACTGGCATCATCGATGGGAAGACCAATGACAGGGGCTATTCAGGTATCATATCTTATCATATGGTTGTACATTTTGTGCCTTTCTTGTGACTTGGAATTGATTGCCAATTTTATCTTATATTATTTTAAAATATTAAGATGTTACTGTTGTAGGCACATTGATCATTTAAAATGTGGACTAAGGGTTGAACTGTTCAATATTTTTGGAAGGAAAGTCTTTTTGGATTTGTTTACTCAGATCTCAGATGAAATCCCTTTGGAGAGTGGACATAGGACTGATAGTTTGCTTATATGCTGTTTTCTGGGACCCATTTTTCCTGTGCAACCCTCTACAGCAATTTCTGTGGTTTCTCTCATAAACATACAGAAGACCAACCAAAGTAAGAGTAATGAGCTGATATGCTAATTAGTTTTTTCTTTATAAGACCAATTAGATCAAGGAATGGAAATTTTAAAGGGAAAAGAGAAGAGACAGGATTAATACATGAGGAGGCAGAAGGAAGGAATAAGCAGATAGTGACTAAAAATACGTACTGTAACTTGGGGCTATTAAGGTATGTGTCGTGTGCAAAACTGAAAATAGGAGGTAGATCTTATTTAAGAATACTTTTTAAATGATTCCTATTCTTTGAAGGATGGAGTTACTAGACCCATGACAGCAGTAAGAGCAGCTGGTTTTACCAAAGCAGCTTTGAGAGGTTTGTTTCACTATTTCTACTAATAATCTTTTTCACATCTTTTATTTTTCACTGTTTTATGAGTATGAATATTACTACTACTATTTTTAATAAAAATCTAACATGCTGTTGATTATAAGGAAGACCATTATTATAGGTGCCATTAAGAAAGGAAAGGGTCAGGCAGCGCCTGTGGCTCAGTGGTTAGGGCACCAGCCCCATATACTGAGGGTGGTGGGTTCAAACCCGTCCCTGGCCGAACTGCAATTAAAAAAAAAAAATAGCTGGACATTGTGGTGGGCGCTTGTAGTCCCAGCTACTCAGGAGGCTGAGGCAAGAGAATCACCTAAGTCCAGGAGGTGGAGGTTGCTGTGAGCAGTGTGACTCCATGGCACTCTGCCAAGGATGATAAAGTGAGACTCTGTCTCTACAAAAAAAAAAAAGAAAGAAAGAAAGGAAAGGGTTAACCTTCTACATTTCAGTTGAGGGTGGTAATTATACTGATGTATAATTTGTCAAGATTATACACTTTAACTATATACTTTAAATATGTACATTTTATCTTATGTAAGTTAGAGCTCAATTTTAAAAATGAAAGGTAAAAATAGTATTTAAATATTAGTATACAGTGATATTTATTATATCATTTATTATTAGATGATAATTTTAAAATAAAATTAATATAAAAATTAATGTTAATATACCAACAAGGAAAATTAAAAAGCTAGTACCAGATTATAAGTCATATGATTGATAATGCAGAATTTATAATAGAGATAGGCCACTGTGGGGGAGAAAGTAAATGCTGGGAGAGTATCTTGCTTTTTTGTGTGTGTTTTAACACATAGGTTTTATTTACATAGTTTAAATATACAATTTTATGTTAAAATTTCTTGCCAGTTTTTCAATATATGAAATATTTATGCAGACGCATGAAATGTCTCCCTTAATAAATAATTTAACAAATGGGTAAATGAAATAAATTTTCATAGTTTCATAGCAAGGTTTCATATTTTCATAGTATTTTCAATTTTGCTGGGTCACAAACTAAATATGAACTGTTGAATTGTGTCTCAGGCTCTGCATTTGACCCCCTCGGTCAGTCAAGAGGTCCTGCTCCTCCTTTGGAAACAAAAAATGAAGATAGGTATGCAAGTCCTTATCTATTGTTTATTGTTGTTACATATTTTTTTTCTTTTCCAAATAAGTAATTATTATTTTAAAACTTTGCGTAATCATCCATAGAAGTTGGAACCAACAAAAGAATCAAGTCTAAGAATAGCTATGCACTTTCTGTGGGATTTTATTATAATATTATTTGACTTAAAGATACAGGCTTATTAATATGAGTGTCAGTATTGACTCTCTTGAAGGCCACATGGAATTGTAAAATGTTAGTAAGATATGCTTATTTTTAAAGGATATTTCAAAGAAGAAAATTAAGAGAACACATAGGAAGTTAGTTTGTCATATTACTGAGAAATTTAACTTTGTAGAATTAACTTAGCTTTGGTTTAGTGGCTAAAAGTAGCCAAAAAACTATGATATACATCCAGTTGTGTATGTCTACTGGTATCTAAGTAGCTTGATGGTTACATGGTACAAATAATAGTAGAAGCTGACATTTACTGAGTGCTTGCTTCGTACCAGGTACTCTACCTGTGAAGATGAGCTATTATTGTCACTAGCTTATAGGGAGGGAATCTGAAGCACTGAGATCTTAAGAGAACTACTGTCTACTCTGATATATACATAGTAAAATTTTATTTAGGCAATGATGTACAATGAGTATTGCTATATTTGCTTGAGTAAACTGGTCATAAAACAACATTAATGTTATTTTGAATTATGACTGATTTGGGGATACATGAGTTGGTATTAATGGAGCCAGGATTTTTTTCTTTTTTTTTTTTTTTAGACAGAGTCTTACTATATTGCCCTTGGTAGAGTACTGTGGCGTCACAGCTCACAGCAACCTCAAACTCTTAGGCTTAAGAGATTCTCTTGCCTCAGCCTCCGAAGTAGCTGGGACTACAAGCACCCGCCACAATGCCCAGCTATTTTTTGGTTGTAATTGTCATTGTTATATGGCAGGCCCTGGGCTGGATTTGAGCCTGCCAGCTCTGGTGTATATGGCTGGTGCCCTGGCCACTGAGCTATAGGCGCCAAGCGTGGAGCCAGGATTTTTAAATTTCTTTACCTTGTTAGAAACTTTCTCTATGGCAAGTGTGGCGTACCTATAGTCATAGTGCTCTGGAGGCTGAGGCAGGAGGATCACTTTAGCCCAAGAGATTAAGGCTGTGGTGCCTCATTATTATACCTATAAATAACTGCTGCATTGCACTCCAGCCTGGGTGACATAGGAAGACCCATCTCTTCAAAGAAACAAAAATGAAGACGTTTTCTCTATGACTTTTTTTTGTTAGTAAATAAAACTTTTATGTAGTATCTCTTTATAGGGCCTTTAGTTTTCCACCATAAAATAAAGTTTTCATTTGCCATAAGATCTGGAAAAAAAAACTGCTTCCTTCTTGGGGTGGGAATATGATAGCCTGGGTCCTGGAATACATAGTTCGGTTTTAAATCCTGAGTCCATAATTTATTAACTTTGTGATCTTGGGCTTAATACTTTACTTTCTAAACTTCATTTTCCCTGTCAATAAAATGGGAACGATGGTAGTTCTTGTACAGATATTTGAGGTTATAAAGATTAAATGAAAGAAGTAGGGTAAAGCTCAGTGTTAAAGTACCAATTTATCTGTTTTTACTACTATTATAAGTAATTACTTGATGTAGTTATTAAAAGCAGTGGTGCATTTCCTTTTTAAAATTTATATGCTTTTGTTTTATCTGTGATTTATTCTTTAAAGTTTAAAAGAGTATAATGGACAGTGTTAAAAGTAAATCAAGTTTTAGTATAGATTATTAGTAGTTGAATAATTTAAGTTATGCCTATTTTTTTCTTTAATAGTCCAGAGGAAAAGATTAGACAGCTAGAGAAGAAAGTAAATGAGTTGGTAGAAGAGAGCTGTATTGCCAACAGTTGTGGAGACTTAAAATTGGTAAGTTCACATACTAATAGGATGCAAGTCATGAAGTGTGTATAGACTTTTATATATACACGTGTATATATATAGATATATTCTTTTATTGTTGAGTTCTTTGAATTTTGAATGAAGTGATTATTTTGAGAACTGGGAATTGTAACTCTGTTTCATGAATTTAGATGTCAAAATAAGTAGCTGATTTTGTAGTTTTTGACATTGATATTTTCAGTAGGGAAAAAATTCTAATGTATTGGTTGATTTAATTTTGCAGCCTGGTAAACTCCTGAATAAGATGCCAGTGTGTTGCAGAAAGGGATAGCTATCTTGAGCTGTACACAGTGCTAATTGCGGTTTTCTTATTGAAGACTCATTACCCAGAAATATTTTTTCCTAAGTAAACTAGAAAACCATAGTTTGCTTCCTGGCAATCCAACCCTATTTTTTAAAATTTAGTCTTTTAATTTGTTTTATTTGCATTACTTTGATTGTTGTACCATATAAATTTAATTTTGGTGACTTAATTATTGGATTAATGAATACTATTAGAGAGAAATATTCAATCTAAAAAGCTATTTTTATTGCTCAAAGAACTGTTTTTTGTTTTTTTTGTTTTTCTGTAGTCCTTAAAAAATAGTCCCATGGTGAATTTGCCTGTGGTTAGACTTGGTAGGAATCAAGAAAGGTTCTTGGCATTCTGAGAAAGGTCTCAGCCAAGCTAAGCATCTGTTGTAACATTGGGTAACAGTTATTTCTTGACTTGTCTGTATTTTGAGCACCCCAGAAGCCAAACAAAATTCATCTAAATTCCTACCTTGCAAGATTGAATTAAAATACCCAAAGGTATTTTAATACATAGTTCTTCCCAGGTCCTTCCAGGTCCTTTCCTAAAGATAAAGGACCTGGGAAGAAAAAAAGGCTGGTGAGCATGGTCAAACCAAAATGGTCATGAAAATTATATTAGTAAAGAAACTGGACTTGGGACAAACACACCCCACATTTTATCCCTTATTTTTTCTCCTCCTTTCCCTGAAAAACCACACAGACATTTCTGTGCCAGTGAGCATCAGTTTAAACAAATACTCTGAGTTCTGTGTTTTCAAGGCAAAATTATGGTAAGAGTATGGAGGGACATCCTGGGAAGTCCAGGTATAGAAAATGAATTCAGCCAAGCTTCGTGTAGATTTTCCCAAATGCATAAAAGTTGATGAAGGCTCAAAGTGATTTACAAAGTATAAATCTGGTTTCAGGCCTTAGAAAAGGCAAAAGATGCAGGAAGAAAAGAGAGAGTCCTGGTGAGACAACGAGAACAAGTTACAACACCAGAAAATATCAATTTGGATTTAACTTACTCAGTAAGTGTTGAAATACCTGCTGAAAAAAATTATTTTGGCTAGGATTTGTGGATTCCAAAGACTTCTTTCTTTTTTCTTTCTTATTTTACTTTAAAAATCTTTTTGGTCCTCATGTTCCAGAATTAGATTAATGATAATGTCTGTCACCTTTGGTATTTTGGCTAAAATCAAGTGTAATAATAATCTTTAGTTCATGAGATACTCTTGTCTTTGGTTTGTGCAAAGACCTCTTTTATTTATTTAGCTGTTAAATAAGTTAGTAAGTACTTGGAAAATACCCATCATCCAATGGCTCTCTTTCCTTTTCTTTTTCTTTTTGATTTGACAGTGGGGTCTTTAGGGTCTATTTCTTGAAGTGTATTAATATTTATGCTATCTAGGGCAGTTATTTCGATGAAATTGTAATGCAGGCTTGTGAGTCAGTGATTTTTCAAGGACTTCAAAACAAACTAGGCAAATAAGATGGTGTTCTATGAGGGTAGTGGGTAAAAAATGATAGTGCCTCTAATTTCTAGAAAAATGTTCTTAATTTTGAAAAGACATTTCCTTGATGTTAGTGTTATTCTTTGTATATCTTCCAGAGATTAATAGATGGCAAATACTACGTAATTAAATAGAATACATAGAAAATTAAGTTGAAATTTAGGGGATCACTCTTCATGTATTGTTCTGCTTCATTTGGAATGCAAGACATTTTTTGTTTACTTAATTTCCTAATTGCTTTGGGATCTTAATATAAGCAGGTAACTTTGCTATAGGATTTTAATCTCTAGAAAGTTTACAGATGAAAGAGGCTTAAAATGGTCATTATGTGTCTTTTTTGCAATGTTTTTCCTTAGGTTCTTTTCAACTTGGCCAGTCAGTATTCAGCTAATGAAATGTATGCTGAAGCACTAAACACATATCAAGTAATAGTGAAAAACAAGATGTTTAGCAATGCAGGTAGGTGTATATAATCAGTTTTTCCAATAGGTATAGTTGTGATAATTTATGTCTCCTCATTTTATGCTTTCTTATGATGAAATGGGTAAGCAAATGAGTATTTATGATAGGGGTCTTTGCTTAATGATACTATTTATATGAAAATCTACACAAATACATATGAAGAAATATAGTTGGTATGAGGTATTACTGCCTTATAGGAAACAAAAACGGTATTCTGTTAACACAAGTAGAATGAGCCATGGCAACATCATAGAACATGCTTTCTTTAATACAGAATATCCACAAGAGACTATAATTTATATTTAGCATTTACATTGTGTAATTTTTGGTAGCAGTATTTATATTTATCAGGATATCATTTCCTTTAATATGCTAAAATGCATGTGGCATTATTGAGTCTACTTTTAAAATGTCTTGTATTTCTTAAGCCCCATGTTTTTCTTAGAAGAATATACTTCCAGCTTCATAAGGTAGATTAGTTGTTTAACAGCCATATTTTCAGGAACCTGTCTATCTTTTTTTTTTTTTTTTTTTAGACAGAGCCTCAAGCTGTCCCCCTGGGTAGAGTGCCATGGCATTACAGCTCACAGCAACCTCCAACTCCTGGGCTCAAGCGAGTCTCTTGCCTTCACCTCCCAAGTAGCTGGGACCACAGGCGCCCGCCACAACACCCGGCTATTTTTTGGTTGCAGCCCTCATTGTTGTTTTGGCAGGTCCAGGCTGGGGATTCGAACCCGCCACCTTAGGTGTACGTGGCTGGCGCCTTAGCCGGTTGAGCTATAGGCGCCGAGCCGGAACCTGTCTATCTTTAAGTTCCTTTTCTTCTGAGAAGATGAGTGTGAAAATAGTATAATTATTTTAACGTTAGAGTTTTAGGTAGTGTCTGTAGCTTCATAACTTGAGAACAGCTTTAGAGAGTATGAGTGAATTAAAGTCATATAAAGTGGAAAAGGTGAAAAAAATGAGACCATTATACATTGATTAACTTTCTTTAATTAGGAAGATTGAAAGTGAACATGGGAAATATTTATTTAAAGCAAAGAAATTATTCCAAAGCCATTAAATTCTACCGAATGGCATTAGATCAAATTCCAAGTGTCCATAAGGAAATGAGGTAAGTTTATACCATGATAACTTAAATTTAAGTGTTGTTTTTCCACAATAAAGTAATTCTTCTGATCTATTTTCAGTAGGTTGAACATTTTGAAGTGCTTATACACAGAGGTGTTAGATTTATGTTATATGTGTTGCATTTTGATCTATTCCCTTGCTACTTGCACATATTTGTATAATGACAAGTTAAAGGTTAAAGGTTGTATGTAACCAAGGGAAATTAAACTAAGCTAAATGACTGATACAGGGATTAACCCTGCCAGCCATTAGTACCATGATACAACTTAACTCCAACCTGGAATCATAATAGCATTCCTCCAGAACATATAAAATTCTAGAATACAGGGCTAGAAATTAAAGCCCCCTTATGTTGTTACTGTAGCTAGAGATTAAAATAATGAGAGGAAAGGATTACATCTGAATCTCAGGGGAGGGGTAGAAACTGGGATATTTTCCATTCCTATAATATTTAGGTACAGAAACAGTAAATTACCTTATGGTCTAGACTCTTGGTAACTAAGGGAACATAAGAAGTTTCCAGCATATTTACTGGACATAATCCCCTAGACCCAGTAGAGTTCCCTTGTGAAAGTTAATTTATTTGTAATGCCACCTTTCACGATCATTTGTTTTTGAATTTTGCATGCTCTCTCATCAGCAGCAGCAGATATTATCTAGCTTACAAAACATAATGCCCTTGAGGTGAGGCAAAGAATTTGAGCATTTTAGAAAAAGGTAATAATATTGGGTAGCAGATATTAAGTGGTTAAAAATCAATAATTGAGACAATGGGTGCTATTAGTTGAGGAAATCATTATTGAGAACAAGAATAGTCAAGGGAGGCTTTATGAAGAAGGTATAGTTGAGATAGATTCCTTAAGTGAGAGAAGAGAAGGGGTATCATTCTAGACAAAGGGCACACTTTGAGGGAAGTAAGCATCCATGATGATCAGAGGATTATGAATAAACTAATTTGGTAGAGGGATTATTTTGAGGATTTTGATGATCAGAGGATTATGAATAAACTAATTTGGTAGAGGGATTATTATTTTCTGGTTAGAAATAAGGTAAGATTATATCCACTAAAATGGTTTTAACCAGAAAGACAATAAAAAGTGTTTGGTGAAAGTATAGAAAGATTAGAAACATTACTCTTTAGAGATACAAAATGGTGCACCTACTTTGGAAAACATGCAGTTTCTTTGAAAAGTGAAACACAAATTTACCATATGGCCATCAGTTCCTCTGGTAGGTATATACCAAAGAGAAATGAGAACATACATTGTCACAAAGGCTTATCTGGGAATGTTCATAACAGCATTATTCATAACAGCAAAAAAGTGCAAAGGATAAATAAAATATGATATATATGCATACTGCATAATGCTATTTGGCAGGAATGAAGTACTGATACATGTTACAATAAGGAGCAACCTCAAAAAGATTATGTTAGGGAAGTAGGCCAGACACAAAATATCACATATTGTATGATTCCATTTATATGCAACATCTAGAAAAGGGAGACCGAAAATAGATTAGTGGTTGCAAAGGGGCTAGAGGAAAAAATGGGAATTATTAATGGGCATAGGTTTTCATTTTAGAGTAATGGAAATGACTTAAAGTGAGGATGTGGTTACAGTTCCACAACTGTATAAATACAGCAATAGTTATTGAATCACGTACTTAAAACATAATTTTATGGCATATGTGGTGTATACATGTGTATGTTGTGTGTGTGTGTAAAACTTTATCAGTTAAGTTTTTAATAATGCAAAAACTTTTAAAGTGGCTAAAGTAAAAAGGAAACTACTTGTGTAGTGGCTTGAAGTCCATATTAAAGAGTTTAAAATTTTAAAGCCTATCCATTTTTTTTCAGGATTAAAATAATGCAGAACATTGGAGTTACATTTATTAGGACTGGTCAGTATTCAGATGCCATTAATTCATTTGAGCACATAATGAGTATGGCACCAAATCTGAAGGCAGGTTTCAACCTAATTCTCAGTTATTTTGCCATTGGAGACCGAGAGAAAATGAAGAAGTCATTTCAAAAATTGATTGCTGTTCCATTAGAAATTGATGAAGATGACAAATATATTTCACCAAGTGTGAGTATGAAAAAGACAGTTATATAGCCACCTTTCAGTTACCTGTGTTTTTCTGTTTTCAGAATAAGAAAGTTGAAATATATGTATTTTCATATGGAGAATATGCTCTTAATGGGGAGTAGAGCTATGGATCATACTGAGTAATTATATTTGAGTTTTTTATATTTAGAATTAAAATACCATACATTTGTGCTAATAACCACAGCTTGTGTATATTTGGCCCTAATCTTTCCAGCCTATTTTATCAGTTTCTTGGAATCAAGCTTAGTTCAGTGAAGATAGATATCTTAGTTCAGTGATGGATAATCAGAAGTATGAAAAAAAAGTTCTACTCTACAGAAGGGAAAATAGTTTAGAAAGATTAATTTATTTTCCATTTTACATAACTAGTAAGTGAGGAAGTTGATTAGAAATCCAAGTTCATGGTGTTTACTTCACAATTATTCATTTTTTCAATTTTATTTTCCCAGGATGATCCCCATACTAACTTAGTGATTGAAGCTATAAAAAATGATCATCTTAGGCAAATGGAACGTGACAGGTAATACCTTGGGCAATTAATAATTAAAACATAATAATGTAGTTTTAATTTTTATAAAAGAGTTGAATGTTCATTTCTGACTGTTTCTTCCAAAACTTGTTCTATTCAATATATTTCTTGAATAGTGGTATCATTTCACCATTTTTGCACTTTACTAGATTCTCTTTTCTCCATCAACTCATCTCAGCTCTTATGCTGATTTTATTTATTTCTTAATTATTCTGTAACTGCTTTCCCTCTGTATTTAGTAGAATATTAGAACTTAACTTTGCCCTTATTTCAAAAATTATGCCTTTTGTATTTTTGTCCTACCTCCCAATTAAATACCAACTCTGAGACAAAATTGTACTTATTTCATTTCTTTTTCCTTCTGATGTAATATTACAACCTGTTTCTACTTACATTTGACACTAAATGTCTGGTTTTCCCCACACCAACTACCTAAATTATCCAACTCTCTGGACGCCAAGGACTCTGTCTAATAGGACTGCTCCGGTGCCCCACTCTCCACTGCAGATAACCAGTTCTAAGTCTGGGCCTCCTGTACTTCTGACTGACCTGCTATAAATCAGAGGTTCTCAGCACCCCCTCCTCAGGGAACCCCTCCTCAGATTCAGTAATTTTCTAAAACAGTTCATAGGACTCAGGATAACACTTTACTACATTTACTACTTTATTATAAAAAGTATAATTTAGAAACAAACAAATGGAGGAAATGTGTAGGTAGGTGGGAAGGGGTGTAGAGCTTCCATGCCCTCTCTGGATATACCATTTTCCTAGTATCTCTGTGTCTTTTCCAACCTGGAAGCTCTCTGAATTCCATCTTTTAGGTTATTATGGAGGTTCCATTATGTAGGTATGATGAATTATATTATTGAACTAACTCAATCTCCAGCTCTTTTCCTCTTCCTGGAGGTCTAGAGATGGAGCTGAGAGTTCCAGCTCTCTCATGTCATGGTTGGTTCCTATGACAACCAGCCCCTATCTTGAAGCTTTCTGAGGGCCACCAAAAAATTACCTCATTAGCATAAACTCAGGTATGTTTAAAAGGGGCTTACTGTGAGCAACAAAAGACACTTCTGTCACTGAAGAAGTTTCAAGGGTTTTAGGAAGTGTGTGTCAGGAACCAGGATGAAGACCAATATATTTCTTCTTATATCACATCACAGGTGCCTAGTCTCTTCCAAGTATGGTTTGAAAAGTTTTGATATTGCTGAGAGTACTGGCTCACCCTGTAGTTCTAGCATTCTAGGAGGTTGAGGAGGGTAGATTGCTTGAGCTTAGCAGTATAAAACCAACTCTAGCTTGAGCAAGAGTAGGACCCCATCTCTACTAAAAATAGAAAAACTAATGGTAGGTGCTTGTAGTCCCAACCTCTCAGGAGGCTGAGGCAAGAGGATCCCTTGAGCCCAGGAGTTTAAGGTTGTTGTGAGCTACAGTTAACACCACAGCACTCTACCCACAGCAACAGAGTAAGACTCTGTCTCAAAAAAAAAAGGGAAAATTTTAATAGTTATTGAACATGCAGTAGGTATATTAGAACTATATCATATGGTGGAGGGTCCTTAATCTTTTTTTTAAATTGTGGTTAAAACACATAGAACATAAAATTTACTACCTTAACAATTTTTAAGAGTATGGTTCAGTAGTGTTAAATGCATTCACATTTTTGTATAACCAGTCTCCACAACTCTATTCATCTTGTTAAAATAAACCTCTGTACTCATTAAATAATAGCTCCTCTTTCTTCTCTTCCCCTAGACCTGGCAACCACCATTCTACTGTCTCAATGATTTTGACTATTCTGGGTACCTCATACTACATATAAGTGGAACCATATAGTATTTGTCTTTTTGTGACTGGTTTATTGCACTTAGCAGGATATCCTCAAGGTTTATTCACAGTATAGTATGTGTTAGAATTTCCTTTCTTTTAAGGCTGAGTGATATTCTATGGGATATATGGAGGCCTCTTAATCTTGAGGAATTAGTTTTGCTTTAAAAATAAAACACAGGGCGGCACCTGTAACTCAGTGGGTAGGGTGCCGGCCGCATATACCGAGGGTGGCGGATTTGGGCCCAGCTCTGGCCAAATTCCAACAAAAAATTAGCTGGACATTGTGGCAGGTGCCTGTAGTCCCAGCTACTTGGGAGGCTGAGGCAAGAGAATCACCTAAGCCCAGGAGTTGGAAGTTGCTGTGAGTTGTGTGACACCATGGCACTCTACCGAGAATGATAAAGTAAGACTGTCTCTACCAAAAAATAAATAAAATATAGACTTACACTTCTAGGGAGATAAATGAGACATAGTTTTTCCTATTCTTTCCACTAAGAACAACTGAAAACCCTGGAAACTTTATATAAAGCAAATATAAGAAGATGGAAAGAGAAAGGCAGATTGGCAAAGGGCCTCGGAATGAGGTACTGAGTTCCCTTCATGCATCCCAGACTTGGAGCTAAAGCAGGTGGCAGTCAGAAACCACCAATGGGTACATTATAAAACAAAACAAAACAAAACAAGAAAGCACCAAGTAAAGCCTGCTTTCTCTAGCCAAAGGACCAGGAAGGGAATAGGCTACCAGTACTGAAAACTTTTAGATAAATACCACAGAAAAAAGTGTCTATGCCCCCACGTACACCAGCAAAAGCCAAGTTGGAAGGGGCTAGACTTCATCCTTGCAAGGCTGTGACGAGATGCCCCTAAACACCAGCTTACTTCTCTTGGTATCAGAGAAGGGCAAGTAGAAAGCCAAGACTTTAATCCCTAAAGTTTGTTGTGTGGTATCAGTAGATGACTAAAGGGCGGGGGGGGGGGGCTGGAAATCTACCCCACCCAGCAATAATGATGTACCCCTCCACTTTTCTCCTGGGATAGTGTCAGAGGGATTTCTACATTTATCTGGTAGGATAAGATGGTTTCTCTCCTTCGTCTGCTGGAGAGGTATCCAGAAAGCCAGCTAAAACAGATATAAGTAAAATCCAGGGTCTCATAAATCAGAAATGTCTCATTAATTCATCAGGTATCAATATGAGATACCAAAAAAGGAAGATCCCAACCTGAATGAAAAAAGACAATCAGCCTGGGCCCAATGGCTCATGTCTGTAATTCCAGCATTTTGGGAGGCTGAGGCAGGAGGACTGCCTGAGCCCAGGATCTCCACACCAGCCTGAGTAACATGATGAGGTCCTGTCACTTCGAAAAATTTACACATTACTCAGGCATGGTGATGGCATGCACCTATGCCACTCTGGTGACAGAGTGACAAACCTTGCCTCTAAAATAAAAGCCATGAGAGGTACCACAGTACCACCACTTTACACTAATATGCTATAGTGAAAAAAAAAAAGAGAAAATAAGAAGTGTTGGTGAGGGTGTGGAACTCCTATATGTTGGTGATGGGAATATAAAATGGCTCTTTGGAAAGCAGTCTGGAAGTTCCCCAAAAGGTTAAAATACACCTTTGTGACCCAGAAATTTCATTCCTAGGTATGTACCCAAAGTAATTAGAGCGTGTGTCTACCTAACACCTGGTACACAGATGTTCTTAGTATATTCATAGTATCAAAAAGTGGAAATAATCTAAATGTCCAAAAACTCATGTATGTATAAGTAACATATGTTCTATCCATACTGGATATGTTACTCAGCCATAAAAAGGAATGAAGTACTGATTCATGCTACAATACAGATGAACCTTGAAAAGATGATACATGAAAAAAGCCAGTCACAAAAGGCTGTATGTTCTGTAATTCTGTTTATGTAAGTACAGCTTTGGCAGATCTATAAAGACAAAGTAGATTACTGGTTATTAGGGGCTAGGTAGTTTGTAGATGAAGGGAAATGTCTGCTAATGGGTACTGGGTTTCTTTTGGGGGGTGATGATAATGTTCTAAGAGTGATTATGGTGATTATGATTCTGTGATGAATGAGTGTTGAATTTGTCAAATGCTTTTTCTATATCACTTTTTGTAACATGGATATTACTCAACAACAAAAGAAATAAACTGTTGATAGACGCAATGGTATGAATAAATCTGAAAGGAATTGGACCTTATGAAAATAGCCAATCCCAAAAGATATGCTAAATGATTCCATTTATATAACATTCTTAAAATGGTAAAATTTTAGAAATGGAGACCAGGTTTGTCGTCTTCAGGAGTTGAGGAGGGTGTGGGGGTAAGCAACATAAGGTCATGGAAGTATGATGGAAATATTCTGTATCTTAGTTAGCAGCCAGTAACCTGGTTATAATATCATACTATAGTTTTGAAAGATGTTACTATTGGGGAGACTTGGTAAAGGGTACGTGAGATTACTGTTAATTTTTATAAATGCATGTGAATCTGCAATTGTCTCAAAAAGTTTAAAAGCAAGAATAACTATTACAGAATGAATAGTTAATGACTTGGAAAGATGTTATTTCTATATTAGCATAGCATATTAAGTATGAAGAGCAGAATATAACAATATAACTGTATATATAAGAATTAACAATATAACTATATATATTAAGTCCAAGAAGAAATGACAAAGAATTTTTATTTGCCCTATAAATTGGGTATCCAGATATCCACTTTGAAAAGCACTTTGCCATTTTTCAGTAATGGTGAAGATGCACATTTTATAATATGTACACAGTAGATACGTATGCACACACATATGTATAGGTGAATAGATGGATATATATATACCACATACCAAAGCAACATGTGTAATAGTAATTCAGTTTTACTATTTACCACACCCTATTTTTTCAGTGGCCATTTCACTCTACTTTGATGCCCACAGTGCAGGCTATGCAGCTTCTAATGCAGAGCATGTTTTTCTCCAGTGTCTCTTTCTTCAGTTTGTAGAAGTCATCATAAAGCAAAAAAAGAAAAGATAAGACCATTGTTGACCCAGAAAGCAGTCATGGCTTGTTAATCACATTTCCTGGACATGGCCTGACTTATAAGTAGATTTCCAGTCCATCATTTAATAGGTTTTTGTGGTATGTTAACTTTAATAGGTAATGTTTACACTTAAATTTATAAAATAAATCCAAACTACTTTTACACTACATTTTTAAATATAAGTTTTTTTGTTTGTTTGCTATAGGAAAGCCATGGCAGAAAAATACATCATGACAGCTGCAAAACTCATTGCTCCTGTAATTGAAACATCTTTTGCTGTAGGTTATGACTGGTAAGAGAGAAGAAATTCAATAAAACTTCGTGGATGTGGTATTTTCATAATTTATATTTTTGAGTTAAAATTAATATCATTAGAAAACTGAATAATTTTTTTTCAATTTCAGATTAATATTGGGGTACATATGATTTAGTTACATGGTTTCCTTTGTGAGGTTAAAGTCCGGGTGGTAGTGTCCTTCACTCAGGAAGTATGCAATATATCCATGCAATTTACCCACTGGGCGGGAATTTACTCAACCCCTCTACTCCCTTTACTTGAATTTAATTTAGTTTTTCTTTCATGTGAGCATGTAGTTGTTAATCTGTTGTTTCTAATTAAGTACTGAGTTGTGTGGTGCTTGTTTTTCCATTCTTGTGATGCTTTATTTAGGAGAATATTCTCCAGATCCATCCCGGTTGTTACAAAAGATAGAAAATCTCCATCTTTTTATGGCTGAATAGTATTCCATGGTATACCACAGTCCATTCATGTGTTGATGGGCACCTGGGTAGTTTCCACATTTTTGCAATTTTGAGTAGTGTTTCTATAAACATTCAAGTGCAGATGTCCTTATGGTAAAATGACTTTTTTTGTTTTGGGTAGATAACCTAGTAATAGGATTACAGGATCAAATAGTAGGTCTATGTTTTTAGTTCTTTGAGGAATCCCTATGCTTCTTTCCACAGAGGCTGTACTAGTTTGTAGTGTCACCAACAGTGGAGGAGTATTTCCTTCTCTCTATACCCACGCCAGTGTCTGCAGCTCTGGGACCTTGTGATGTGAACTGTTCTCACTGGGGTTAGATGATATCTCAAGGTGGTTTTTTTTTTTTTGCATTTCTCTGATGGTTGGTGATGATGAGTATTTTTTAATGTGTTTGCCACTTGTCCTCATGAGAAAAGCTACTGTTCATGTCTCTTGGCCAATTTTTAATGGGATGGTGATTAGGTCATGGAAATGGAACCCTTATTAATGGGATTAGTGCCCCTATACTAAGAGACTCAAGAAAGCTACCCTTACACTATGTGAGGACACAGCAAAAAGCACTGTTGTGTGAACCAGAAAGCAAACCCTCAGCAGGGCTTTGGATAGCCCTATCAAAGAGAAAAGGAAAGAAAAGACACCAAATCGGTTGAGGCCTTGATCTTGGACTTCCTAGCCTCCAAAACTATGAGAAATAAATTTGTTGATTATAAGCTACCTAGTTTATGGTATTTTGTTATAGCAGCCTAAATAGACTAGGAAAGGTGTGTAAGTCCTTCAACTTTGTTCTTGTGCATTGTCTTAACTGTTCCTGGTCCTTGTCATTTCCATATACATTTTAGAATCAATTTGTCAGTTTTTACCACAAAA
The DNA here is from genome assembly GCF_000181295.1 of Otolemur garnettii. NCBI lineage: Eukaryota > Metazoa > Chordata > Mammalia > Primates > Galagidae > Otolemur > Otolemur garnettii. Next base: position 2,888,925 of record NW_003852501.1, read on the forward strand.
CCCCAATAGGATTGAAAAAAAATTAACAGATCTTCCTTCATTCCTTCTTCCCTCTTTTTTTTTTTTTTGACAGTTATTCCAGTTTGAGTGCAGTGGCGTCATCAGAGCTCACTGCAACCTCAAACTTCTGGGCTGAAGCAATTATTCTACATCAGCCTACTTAGTAGTTGAGACTGCAGGCGCGAGCCATTCACACCCAGCCTGACAGAGTTAATTTTTAAAAGCAGTTTAGGTTCACAGTGTAATTGAGCAGAATACTTCTCCCACTCCTATCCACAGTCTCCTTCACCCATATTATGCCCCTATGTAGTACATTAGTTACAATCAGTGAACCAACATTGATGCCTCTTTATCACCAAAAAGTCCATAGTTTATATTAGGATTCTCTCTTTGTCTTACACATTATGTGGGTTTTGACAAACACGTAATGCCCTGTATCCACAATTATAGCTTCTTACAGAATAGTTTCACTGCTGTAAAAATCATCTGTGCTCTACCTTTTCATCCCTCCTTCTCCCAAACACTTGGCAACCACTGATCTTTCTACAGATTCAATAGTTCTACCTTTTCCAGTGGGTCAAATAGCCTTTTCAGATTGGCTTCTTTCACTTAATAATGTAGGTTGTATCCTTTAAATGAAATGCTTTGGAACCACAAAGTTTTGGATTTTGGATTATGGAGTATTTGTAATGTACTTACCAGTTGAGTATCCCTAATCTGGAAATCCAAAGTGCTCAGATTTTGAAGCATTTGGGGTTTCATATTTTTGGATCTGGCAAGGGCAACCTATATGTCTTTAAGTTTCCTTCATTTAGTTTTGTTTCTTTAGTGCTAAATAGTAGGTATTCCATTGTATGAATGTTTACCTACTGGGATATCTTGGTTGCATGTAAATTTTGACAATTATGAATAAAGCTGTTATAAACATTAATGTGTAAGTTTTTGTATGAACGTAAGTTTTCAACTCTATGGATGAATACCAAGGAGCGTGGTTGCTGTATTGTATAAGAATGTTTAGTTTTGACTTGGCGCCTGTGGCTCAAGTAGCTGAGGCACCAGCCACATTCACCTAAGGTGGTGGGTTCGAATCCAGCCCAGGCCCGCCAAACAACAATGATGGCTACAACCAAAAAATAGCTGGGCGTTGTGATGGGCGCCTGTGGTCCCAGCTACTTGGGAGGCGAAGGCGGGAGACTTGCTTAAGCCCAGGAGTTGGAGGTTGCTGTGAGCTGTGATGCCATGGTACTCTACCCAGGGGAACAGCTTGAGGCTCTGTCTCAAAAAAAAAAAAGAATGTTTAGTTTTGTAAGAAATTGCCAAACTGTCTTCCAAAGTAGCTGTACCATTTTTTTTGTTTGAAAATGGGATATAATGTAAAATATTCATTATATTACATTATAAATATATATAATGTATACATTGCATTGCAGTGTACTTGGAATATAATATATATAGAATAGGTAATACAGACACTTAGAAAACAAAAATGTAAGTGTATAATGTAACAGCATTTACATACTCTCTTCATAGTTGTTCTTCTATTAAAATTTTAGGATATTACAGGGGTATAAATGTTTTGGTTACATTGATTGCCTTTGTACTGCTTAAGTCAAAGTTATAAGTGTATCCACTATCCAGATAGTATGCACTGTACCCGTGGGGTATTATTTCATCCATCCCTTCCTCTCCTCTCCCACCTGCTTGATTTTTTTTGAGTTTCACTTCCATTTGTGCAGGAATGCTGGTCAATTAGTTCCAATGCAGTAATGAGGCTATGCCATTTTGTATTTCAGTGAAGGAGAATTTCTGTTACTCCATATCCCCACCACCATTTGCCAATGTCAGTATTTTGAGTTTTTGTCTTTTAAGTGTGTAACAGTATCTCATTATTGTTTTAATTTACAATTCTTTAGTGAACTATGATGTTGAGCATCTTTTCATATATTTATTTGCCACCTGGATATCTTCTTTAGAGTGTTCAGATTTTTTGCCTAATACAAAATGTTTTTTGTTTTCTATTAGTTTTAAGAGCTCTTTATATATTTTAGATAATAGTTCTGTATCATATATGTCTTTTATATTTTCTCCCAGTCTGTCGTTTGTCTTTTCATTGTCTTGACCTGATGGGAGATTAGTTGGGATTTCATTGAAATCTATAGATCATGGTGGGGAAAATTGACCTTTTTAAATCATTGAGTCTTCCAATCTGAATAATGGTATATGTTCCATTTTTTAGGTCTTCTTAATTTCTTTTAATAATAGGTTATAGTTTTATGTTGAGAGATCTGCATATCTTTTGTTATATTTATTCCTAAGTATTTGATGCTTTTTGGTTATATTATAAGGGGTATAGTTTTTAAATTTAATTTTCTACTTGTGTTTTGCTGGTATATATTTATATAGTTGATTTTTATATATTTATTTTTTACATAGTGGCCTTCATAAATTAACTTATTAACTTGAATGGATATTTCCAGATTTTTCTGAAATATCTACATACACATTTGTTCCATTTATAAATCATGACAGTTTTATTTCTTCTTCTCCAATCTTTATGCTCTTTTTTGTTTTCTTGGTTTATTGCACTAAGACATCCAGTTCAGTGCTGAGTAGAAGTGGTCATATAGTAGGTATTTTTGTTTTGTTTCTGGTCTCATGGAGCAAAGCTTTTAACAATTTATCATTAAGGGTTATATTTGCTATATTTTTGTAGATATTTTTATCAAATTTTACAGTATTCTCAGAATTTTTCTATTCATGACTGGCTGTTTTCACTTAGAATAGTATCTTCAAGGTTCATTCATGGTATGGCTTATATCCGAATTTCCTTTCTTTTTAAAGCTGAAAAAATATTTCATATGGATATACCATATTTTGCTTACCCATTTATCTATCAATGGACATTTGGGTTGCTACTGTGAATAATGCTGCTATGACACTTACCTTTTCAAGACTTGCTTTCAGTTCTTTTAGATATATACTGAGAAATGGAACTACTGGATCATAAGGTAGTTCTATTTGTAGTTTTTGCAGAACCACTATACTTTTTGTACGGTGGTTGCACCACTGTGCATTCCCACTAACAGTGCCTAAAGGGTTCCAATTATTCCATATCCAATACTTGTTATTTTCTGGTTTTTTGATAGTAGCCATCTTAATGGTGTGGGGTGGTATTTCATTGTGGTTTTGAAATAGACTTCCCTGAGATTAGGGAAGGATGCTGTTGAGCATCCTTTCATGTGTTTATTAGTCATTTGTCTACTTCTTTAGAGAAATTCAAGTCTTTTGCCATTTTTGAATTAGATCGTTGAATTTTAAGAGTTCTGTATATATTCTGGATATTAATCTCTTATCAAATATATGATTTGCAAACATTTTCTCCCATTCTGTACCTTTTTATCCTGTGGATAGTTCTTTTGATACACAAAGTTCTTAAATTTTCATGATGGCTGGGGATGGTGTTTCACGCCTGTAATCCTAGTACTTTGTGAGACTGAGGTAAGGAGATAACTAGAGATCAGGAGTTCAAGACCAGCTTGAGCAACATAGCAAGATCTGGTTTCTACAAATAACAGAAAAGTTAGCTGGATATGATAGTGCACACCTATAGTCCCATCTAGCTACTTGGGCTGCTAAGACAAGCAGATCACTTGAGCACAGGAGGTTGCAGTGAGATATGATGACCTTATAACACCCTAGCCCGGGTAATAAAACAAGATCCTATCTCAAAGACATTTTTTTTATGCGATGTACTTTGTCCATTTTTTCTTTTGTTGTTTGCACCTTTAGTGTCATATCCAAGAAAGCATTGCCAAATATAGTCATGAAGATTTTGCTTTATTTTCTTCTAAGAGTTTCAAAGTTTTAGATTTTAAATTTAGGTCTTTTTGAGTTATTTTTCTATAAAGCAAGCATTCAGCTTTGTTCTTTCAACAGCAGGATAGCTGGTTTTCCCAAAACAATTTGCCAAAAAGATTTTTTCATTTCCTCACTGAATGATCTTTGCATACTTGTCAAAAATCATTTAAGTACATAAGCAAGGATTTGGGGGGAAGGGGTGTGGGGCTCTCTATTATGCTCTTGGTCTATGTTTCTTTATACTACTATCACACTATTTTGACTACTGTAGCTTTCTAGTAGTATTGAATAGTGATGTGAGTACTTACTTTCCTCTTGTTTCTCAAGACTGATTTGGCTATTTGGGGTTCCTTGAAATTGCATATTGATTTTAGGATTTTTTTTTATATCTGTAAAAACAGGTCATTAGGATTTTGATATAGTGTGCATTGAATTCATAGATTACATGGATAGTATTGATACCTTGACAATAAGAAGTCTTCCAGTCCATAAACATGGGATGTGTTTCCATTTATGTATGTTTTTAAAAATGTCTTTCAGCAATATTTTGTAATATTTATCATTTTTATTTGGTTGTCTTTATTCCTTATTATTTTATTCTTTTTGATGGTATTGTAAATGGAATTGTGTTCTTAATATCCTTTCTGGGTTATTCATTGGTAACAGACAGAAAAATGAAATTTTAGGTATAGACTTTGTATCCTGCTATATTGCTTAATTTCCAAGAAGTTGGGTATTTTTTTATTATCTTTTCATTTTCAACTTCTAGTTTAATTTCATTGTGATAAAGGATGTTCACGAATGATTTCAACTCTTTGAAACCACACCTATAATCCTAGCACTCTGGAAGGTTGAGGAGGGTGGGTTGTTTAAGCTCAGGAGCTCAAGACAAGCCTGAGAAAGAGTGAGACCCCACCCCCCATCTCTACTAAAAATAGAAAAACTAGCTTGCATTGTGGTGGCCACCTATAGTCCTAGTTATTCAGGAGGCTGAGCCCAGAGGATCGCTTGAGCCCAAGAGTTTGAGGCTGGGCGTTGTGGTGGGCACCTGTAATCCCAGCTACTCAGGAGGCTGAGGCAAGAGAATTGCCTAAGCCCAAGAGCTGGAGGTTGCTGTGAGTTGTGACACTACAGCACTCTACCGAGGGTGACAAAGTGAGATTCTGTTTCTAAGAAAAGAAAAAAGAAATACACATTTAGTCTCAGAGCTCCTGGCTCAGTGCTTTGTGGCATTTTGTGAAAATTCAATGCACTTATAAAGCAATTAGCACAATTCCTGACATATAGCAAAAAGTAAATGTTCTATTCTTTGATAAACAGATCTACAATAGTTCAAACTGGGACACAAAGAATTGAATGTCTTCTATAACTTCTATAGAATTTTTCTTCCGTAAGAGCGTTTAAGAGGTGAAAAAATATAAACAATGTCACCTGTCACAAAATGAAATTTTTTTAGTATATTAAAAACTGAGAATGTATATATCAACATGAATATACCAAAACATATACTAACAACATATAAACCCAATTTTTATTTAAAATACCACAAATAATTATAACTGACAGTAGGCTGCTGAGAAGTTGGGTAAGGAAATTAGTTTAGAACTGAAGACTTCAGTAACTTAAAGCCTGTCTTAGAAGAAACCACATGCTTAACCTCATAGAGCACTAGGGACCATTTAAAAACCCTTTGAAAATAGCCGGGCATTGTGGGGGGTGCCTGAAGTCCCAGCTACTTGGGAGGCTGAGGTAAGAGAATCACTGAAGCCCACGAGTTTGAGGTGAGGTCGGTATGAGCTGTGACGCCATGGCATTCTACCTAGGGCGACAAGTCACTCTGTCTCCAAAAAAAAAACCTTTGAAATGTCATATTTAAAAAGATCAACAACATGAATATACTAAAACATATTCAAATAACCTTTTTATGCTTTTTTTTATAGGTGTGTAGAAGTAGTGAAAGCGTCTCAATATGTAGAGCTAGCCAATGATCTGGAAATAAATAAAGCAATTACATACTTGAGACAAAAGGACTTTAACCAAGTAAGTTTTTAAAAACTTTTAGATGGAATTTTATGTCTTAATAGATAAAAGCAATAAAAATAGGGAAATGCTTTCTAGAATAATGTTTTCTTTGATTATTCTAAAGTTGGATAATATTATTTTTAACATAATTTCCATTAATATAGTTCTAAACTTTTATTGATTTTTATGTGTTTGGTCTATTTCTTATAATGTAAATGCTTTCTTTGTATATCATGGTTGCTAAATTACCAAACCATATTTTAGTCCGGAAATTAAGTTTCCAGATTTTCAAACTGTTCCCCAAAGCAATAAGGATTAGGATTATTGTGCATGGAGAACAAGGAAGGATAGGAGCTGGAAGAGTAGCCTGATGTGTACCCATCCTGCTGTTTGCACCAAGCCACTTGCCTCTTGTCTATTTTACAAGATCTGACAATTAAGTTTGCAAATGCCACCATGCCCTTATATTGGCAGCTCTATACAAATAACTTGGTAAGGTTTCATAACCTTGGTATGCCAATGTCTCATAGCTGTGTTCATGTAGATGTTTAGTGGTATCTTGCTAAGTGGTGTTCATTATTGTTGTTGCATGTTTTTGTGTGCTGCCACCAGGATGCTAGAGCTTAAAGTAGAGCAATGAACAAACATTAAATTTCTTGTTAAACTTGGCAAGAGTGGAAGTGAAATCAGGGACATGTTAGTCCAAGTTTATGGGGATAATGTCATGAAGAAGACAACAGTATTCTGTCTAGACACTTCTGAGGGAAGAGAAAGCATCACTGATGAAGACAGGTCAGGGTGGCTGGTAATGAGCAGGACTGATGAAAACATTGGAAAAATTCATCAAATTGTGTGTCAGAATCATCAGCTGACTGTGAGAAGCATAGCAGACCAAGTAAAGATTTGTAGAAAAATGAGAAAATCTTAACTGAAAATCTTGGCATGAGAAAAGTGTTTGAAAGTGGTTCCAAAGGAGCTCACCAGTGAACAAAAGCAAAGAAGAGTCAGTTTGCCAAGACCTTTTAGAAGAGGTAAAGATAATATTTTGTTCCATGTTATCACTGGTGATGAAACATGGGTGTGCCAATATGACCCTGAAACAAAGTGTCAAAGTCCACAATGGAAGTCAATCAATTTTCCACAACCAAGGAATTTCCAATATCCGTCAATCCAAATCAAGAATCAAAATGATGTTGCTGCTAGCCATTTTTGATAACAGAGGGATTGTTCATTATGAATTTATATCAACTGGACAAACAGTTAAGCAGGTTTACTATTTGGAAGTGCTGAAATGCTGTGTGAAAAAGTTAAATAAAAATTACCTGAACATTTTGCCAACAACTCAGGACCTTGTATTGTGATAGTGCACCAGCTCATGTAGCATTGTCTTGTGAGGGAGCTTTTAGCCAGCAAACAAATAAGTATATTGGAATACTCTCCCTACTCACCTGATCTGTCCCCTAATGACTTTTTTCTTTGCCCAAAGAGAAAGGAAATATTGAAAGGAAAATATTTTGATGACATTTAAGACATCAAGGGTAATGTGATGGCAGCTGTGCTGGCCATTCCAGAAAAAGAGTTACAAATTTGCTTTGAAAAATAGACAAGGTTCATTTCTTCCCAAGGGGAATACTTTGAAAGTTACAACATTCAGCATTGAGGTTTGTAGCACTTTTTTGTCTAGGATGAGTTTACAAACTTAATTGTCAGACCTTATATGTGTATTCTCATTGATGTGTCATTGGAAATAAGAGGTTCTCTTTGCCCGACATGGTTTTTTTAACCCTGTAGATGTCTGTCTCACTGGCCCTGCTACTTTGCTGCTTTGGGTGCAGGTGGAGGGTGCTCCCCTTCAGTAGTCTCTCGGGTGCCACAGAGCTGGTATGTGATCAGGAGGCTTAGACAGCTGTAAGAAAATGAGGGAGCAGCAAAAGAAAGTGAACACAATGAAACTTGATGTCCTCTACTGTAACTCTAGTGGTTAATGTCTTATGTTTCAGCTCGGTTCTTCCTGGTTAGACCCAAAGATCAAGTGTTAGAGAAAACCACCATGTATTTCCAACATCTTGTCCCAAGCCTGTGCTTTCAGTTTCTCTTCCTATCTAAGGATCTTTCTCTCGTCTGGGAGACAACAGAAGGAACTAACCAAGGGAGTGGGGAGAACCCCATCAACTTAAAGAATATGAGAATAGGAAAAAGCAACTACAGCATCATGAAATAATTTTATGATTACTATAATGCAATACCATGGAATGGTCCCACTGCATATATTAATCTACTTAATTTTTTAGTGTTTACCAAGCAATTGAAAAACACTCTTCAAACTATCTTTCTGTCTAATATCCTTTCATTTATCATCACA
>NW_003852501.1:2897196-2897489 GCF_000181295.1 Otolemur garnettii
AAAAAAAAAAATGTGTATATGAGAGATACTGTTATAGAAGGCAGAATGGGTTGGGGGGAAAAAAAGCATGTTGCCATTTTTCTTGTGACACCTTAGTTTTTAATGATCTTTTTAGAAAGAGCAAACAATGCATTGCTACAGTTAATGTTCCAAAACTAAGTCCATTAAGAAATATATCTATTAAGAAATAAACATTCTTGGGCGGTGCCTGTGGCTCAGTGAGTAGGGCGCCTGCCCCATATACTGAGGGTAGCAGGTTCAAACCCAGCCCCAGCCAAACTGCAACAAAAAAA
>NW_003852501.1:2897582-2916086 GCF_000181295.1 Otolemur garnettii
AGTCCCAGCTGCTTGGGAGGCTGAGGCAGGAGGATCACCTAAGCCCAGGAGCTGGAGGTTGCTGTGAGGTGTGATGCCATGGCACTCTACCAAGGAAGGGCAAGAAAGTGAGACTCTAAAAAAAAATTATTAAAAAAGAAACATTCTTAAATTTTTCACATTAAAACTCAGATCTTACTGTCTGCTCCTTTCTTAGTTTTTTTATTTAGAATATCTTTTGTTTCATTGCATTTTTAAGTTTTTAATATCAATTAGTTTATCAATATTTTTAAAATGTCATCTCTGCTTTCTTTCAACATTGCTGCTTTCACTTTGTGTTTCTTTTGTTTGCATATTGTAAGTATGATGAGGTGGGTGTAATATAATCTTAGTTTGAAAGGAACACTATTAGGTTAAAAAAGAGATTGGGTTGACATATGTCAAAGTGATCATTTGATGAAGACTACTTTATTTAAAATTCAAAGTAAAAGAGAAAAAATTATATCTTTTTCCATAAGGATATAGTTCCAGAGTTAGTTCTGTAAGTACTTTTTAAAAGAAAATAAAGCTAAAATCACAGCATATGATTTTTTATGATAGTGGTAGTGTTTGTGGCCACTTTCGTAATAGGAAAAAAAAATTGTGCTAGAAAGCCAGAGGAGATGAAATGAAGTAAATGGTCTGAAGGCCAGTGATAGTAGAGGAACAGACCGGGTGGAATGCTGAAGCTAGGAGGTAGATGCCATCAGCTGGAAAAGAAGCCCAAATAGACATTTTTCTAATTGCTTTTAGGGGGAAAAAAGTCCAAACTAACAATGTTTATTCTCATCATTTGTTGCACTTTTTATCAGTTTCATTTATAAGTAAATTAATTTATAAAGCTTTACTTGTAAAAACAATTATTGGATATACATTCATGGACATTCAAAACATAGTTGTGAAAATAGTCTATTTCAAAACAAATTTCTTAGCCAAAAACCTAAGAGTGTTCCTTTTAATAGAATAAGCCTTTTAGAATAGCTCATAGTTTAGAAACTTATAGTATGAAATGTCTTTACTCTGTCAAATGTTTTTAAATGGAAGTTTTAAGTTCTAAATATCTTTGTTAATTCTTTGAGTAATAACTTTGGATTGTATTGCTTTCTACATGTTATTTAAAGTCATAGCAACTACTTTGAGTGGAAATAGATTTGGTGCTAAATGTAGCCTGAAAGTGTTGTTATTAATGAGCTGCAAAGCAATAAATATCGAAATTTGAAAATTCAACACATTTCTTTGACTGTAATATAAAGGGATGCTCTAAAAGGAATGATATAAACCAGTATTTCTTTTATTTAAAAATTTGTTGCTGCTTATTAGCTTTCTTTTTGTAGTCTGTTTTATGGATGTCATAAACATTAGAGAACAGCTTTCTTTCCCTGTACACTTTAGAGAGTTTAATGAATATCTGAGATACCTATTCAAGTGCCTTTTTGAAGTAGCACATACATTTATTGTGACACAATCTGATTTAAAAGTGAGGACTAAAACATGTCAATTCTTATTCAATGTGAAATGCAGCTTATGAAACTTAAGAGGTTCAAAACAGCAGTGCTTTTACATTAATAGCTGTGGAGGTTGTGGAAAGGATCAGTGAGTTAAGTTTCTACAGGATGAGCAATATGAGCAGCAGTGATTTTTGAGGTGAGTTTAAGGAACTTCTTGGCAGTTTTATAATAGATCTTTCCCTGAAAGTAAATGAGAAATAGAATCTCAAAAGTGAGGATGTGATGTTTAAAGTTTTTCTTTCTTTCTTTCTTTCTTTTTTTTTTTTTTTTTGAGACAAAAATCTCACTCTGTCCCCCTTGGTAGAGTACCATAGAGTCATACTTCACTGCAGCCTCAAACTCTTGGGCTTAAGCGATCCTATTGCTTCAGCCTCCCAAGTAGCTGGGACTACAGGTGCCTACCACAATGCCTAGCTAGTTTTAGAGACAAGGTCTTGCTCTTTCTTAGGGTGATCTCGAACTCCTGAGCCCAGGCACTCTATCCGCCTTATCCTCCTAGAATGCTAGGATTACAGGCGTGAGCCACCACACCCAGCATATTTTGGTTTTTCTTTTCCAAAGTTTTACTTTGTGGCATTATAAATTACTGGCCTAGAAAATTCCAGCAATTTTCTTTTAAGTCATCAAAACCCCTTTAAAAGAATAACTGCTTGCCGGGTGCAGTGGCTCACACCTATAATCCCGGCACTGTGGGAGGCTGAGGAGGGAGAACTGCTTGAGCTCAGGAGTTCGAGACTTGCCTGAGTGAGGATGAAACCCTGTGGAGGCTGAGGCAGAGGGATGCCCACAGCCCGAGTCTGAGGTCGCAGTGAGCTATGACACCATTGCACTCTGCTCAGGGGCATAGGGTGGGATTATGTCTCAGAAAAAAAAAATAAAAATAATAAAATAAATAACTACTTGATACTTTATTATATAAGAAAAATAAAATAAATAATTTATTTATATCATAACCCAGGGATCTGTATCTGGTATTTTAAAATCACTTGTCCTACAAAGAAATTGACTCAACATACTGCGTTTCTCTGAAAATAAGACACTATCTTATATTTACTTTTTCTCAAGAAGGCACACTAGGGCTTATTTTCAGGGAATGTCTTATTTTTATTAAGTATAATACAACAATGTACATTTATTCAAATACAGTTAAGTCATCTTCTTCTGGAACCTGACAGGGAGAGCCGACCCTGTTGGTGGGGCTGGCACTACTGATGCGTGAACTCCTTTCCCCTAGCCGTTTGCGTGTGCGCAATAGGATGCCTGCTACTGCGGTTACCACACACACAGCTGCACAAGTGTGAACAGCTCAGAGAAAGGAGCTGTGGCAGATAAAAGGTATTCTAGTCTTCCTTACCACTCTGCCCCGAAATGCATGCTGTGGCTATGCAACGTATCTGGAACGCTTCAGGTTCCAAAAGAAGATGACTCATCACTAGGTCTTATCAGGGTAGGGCTTATATTTAACAAATGCATTGAAATCCTGCTAGGGCTTATTTTTTGAGTAGGTCTTATTTTGGGGGAAACACAGTACTTACGGATACACACCATTCGACATACTTTGAGGTTAAACCCTACATAGCCCACATCTCAAAATTTGCCAGATATTTGCAGTAACTTTAGCTAACGACAGTTATAAAAGCTAAAATAGGGCTTTTGCTTGGACACTACTACTGTACAGGAGCAGGAGGCACCAAGAGGCTGAGCATCTTTTATTCAGTAATTGTATTTTAAAAGAAAGAACTAAGAAAAAGCCATTGCCTTTCTCTTCCCTTTTTTTCTTTCTGATTGATCTTCTGAAGTCATTTCCAGGTTGAGTACTCTTTCATCTTTCATCAAGGCTATCTTATCATTCCACAAATCTTATTTGATTAGGATTATCTGACTTTCCAGGTGGTAGAAAATGTACTTTTTATTTTTCGTGACTTGAAAATGTAATTATATTTGGATCTGTTAGGTTGGTGCAAAAGTGACTGAAGTTTTTGCCTTGTTGAAATTTGCCGTTTGATATTGGAATACATTCTTAAATAAATGTACTTATGTTATATGTCATTTTAATGCGCATTTCTCTTTTTATGCTTTTTTGCTCATGACTTACTACTTACTGTTTATTTTATATTTATTTTGGACTATGGAAATGATGTTGGACAAAAAGCAAATTTGAGCAGTTTTCTTATTTGAGTTTAAAATGGGTCATGAAGCAGCCCAGACAACTTGCAACATCAGCAGCACGTTTAGCCCAGGAACTGCTAACGACTGCACAGTGCAGTAGTGGTTCAAGCAGTTTTGCAAAGGAGATGAGAGCCTTGAAGATGAAGAGAGTAGTGGCTAGCCATCTGAAGTTGACAATGACCAATAGAAAGCAGTCATCAAAGCTGATCTTCTGACGACTATATGAGAAGTTGTCAAAGTATAGTCGAGTTGTTCAGCATTTGATGCAAATTATTAAAGCAAAAAACTTGATAAGTGGGTGTCTCATAAGCTGACTGAAAATCAGAACAATGGTTGTTTTCAAGTATGGCTTTCTATTCTGTGCAAAAACAGTGAACCATTTCTTATTCAAATTGTGACTTGCCACAAAAAGTGGATTTCATACAATAACTAGCAATGACCAGCTTAGTGATTAGATAGAAATGAACCTCCAAAGCACTTCCCAAAGCCAAACTTACACCAAAAAAAGGTCATGGTCACTGTTTGGTGGTCTGCTGTCGAACTGATCAACTACAGCTTTCTGAATCCTGGTGAAACAATTATATCTGAGAAGTACGCTCAGCAGAGGTGCATCCAAAACTGCATTGCCTATAGCCAGCATTGGTCAACAGAAAGGGCCCAGTTTTCCACAACAATGCCCAACTGTGCATCCCACAGCCAATGCTTCAAAAGTTGAACAATTGGGCTATAAAATTTTGTCTCATCTACCATATTCACCTGACCTCTCACCAACCAACTACCACCTCTTCAAGCATCTTGACTACATTTTGCAGGGAAAACAACAACCATCAAGATGCAAAAAATGCTTTCCAAGAGTTGATTTAATCCAGAAGCATGGATTTTTATACCACAGAAAGAAACAAACTTACTTCTCCTTGGCAACAATGTGTTGATTGTAATGGTTCCTGTTTTGTTTAGTAAAAATGTATTTGAGCCTAGTTATAATGATTTAAAATCCATAGTACAAAACCATAGTTACTTTTGCACTATCCTGATACTTCAGATAATTTTTTGTAATATTATCAAAATTATTGTTGGTTATTGGTTTTTGGGAAATTCTTAGCCATTGTCTTTCTTCCTATTCTGGAACTCCAATTACATTTATATTAGACCCTTTCACTGTGTTCCTATGTCTCTTATGTTCTTTTCTAAGAACGTATTTTTAGTCTTTTCTTTTGCTGTGCTTTATTTAGTCTAAACATTTTCTGGCATCTTGGTTTTCAAGTCCTGATTGCCTTGGTAGCTTTCCAGTGTCTTCAAGAAATATTATTTTATATAACTTCTCTACTTGTTTTCTTAAGAAAATGGCCTTCTATAGACTATTAAGGCCAGAAACAGAAATCCCAAAATTATTTTGCAAAAGGCAAATTTGACTGTGTCTCTTGGGAAAAACCTTTCAGGCCCCACTCTCTACCTTATTGTGTAGGATAAATGCTAAATTGCATCATATGACTCCTAAGGCTCAATTTTTACTAACCTTTCTTCCAGTCACCAATCCTCTTTTCAGCTGTGTCTGATCTGCTATAGACCCATCTATGTCTTTAATTTCAGTTGTTATCTTTTTAGTTCTAGAATTTCTGTTTTTTCTTTTTTAGAAATTCTCATTGTTCAGTGAAATTCTCCTTTTTTCATCTGTTTTCTTGAACATACTAATCCACCCCTCTTGTATATTTCCCTTGTCTTACACTTCATTTACACTCATCTTTTCTCCAACCATAAGCTAGAGTACTATCATATTACAATGGTAATAACCTTTAGATACTCTATTTCTAGGCTGTAGAGACCCTAAAAATGTTTGAAAAAAAGGACAGTAGAGTGAAAAGTGCAGCTGCAACCAACCTTTCATTCCTGTATTATTTGGTAAGTTTTGTTTTTCACAACTAACAGTTGACCATGTGGAATTTCTATATTGATAAATTTCATCTGAAGATCGTGATTAAGGAGGGGCTCCAAAGAATATTGTGGGATAATGTAAGCAAAATGGGGTGTATAGTGGATCCGATCGTGACAAGTGCCAGGTCAGAGGTTGAGTTTGAAAACATGAATGAGAAGATCATCCCTGAAGGAGAAGAGGAGAAAAGTTGTGGTGATAAGCATTATATTGTACAGTTGTGGAGAGTACAGCTGGAAAATAAGCTAGAGATATATTTCAGCTTTTTTGTAGTAGTAATAAAGAAAGTGATATCTTAGGTTAAATGATTTATGTAAGGTTACAGGGTATCGTCTTTAACAAGCATTCGTTGAGCATCTACTGGATGCCAATCATTGGTAACATCAAAAGTCTAATAGCTCCTTAAAAGGGAGCTTTCTTAATTTGGAACAAAGGAGGGAGGTGGAGGTAGACTGGGAAGGAAGGTTCAAAGTAGAGAACAGTAAATTATTATAGATAATAAAGGCTTCAGAAATTCAGAAGAGGCAAATAGCATTTTAATTTAGGCCTTTTGGAAAAGATTTCATAAAGAAGTTGGATCTTGAAGGTCAGAATATAGATAAGAGTGAAAGGGGCATTCATGGGGAGACTGACAAACTAAATGCACAGAAGTGAGAAAGTATTATGAGGGGAGATGTACATAAGAGTCATTGTATATTGTTAAACCACATTTTCAGTCCCTCTTAGAGCTTCTGATTTGTACACCATTAAGAACCACTGCTGTGCTGAACTGTGGTTGCTGATGGAAAGGTGTTACATCCCTCAGGTTTTCAGATGAAGAAAGAGATCAGAACTACTGAGTAAAGAATGACTCCAGAGTTACAAATCTGCTGGCAGGAGAATAGTGCCAGTTACATGTCCAGAAGTGGGTGCTGATTGAGGGGAAAGATGCTGAGTTTGTTTTTAAATATAATTAAACACTTTTTGTAGTGATGAAAATAGAAGTATCCAGGAAGCATGTAAAACTATCACAGAAGGTAAACCAGGTGGAGATGAAACTTGATAATCATCTCTGTAGAGGTTAAAGTTTTGATAATAGATGACCTCTCCCTAGGCAAGATAATAGCACAGAACTAAGCACTAGCTTTGGGACAGATATACACTAAGGAGGCAAGAGTAAGAATCAGATCAAGAAGACAAGAAAAGAAACAAGGTAGTATGATGTCTTTGAATTTGTAAAGGAAGGCACAAAGAGGAGCAGTATTGAAACCAGTAGTGTAGTACAAGAGAAAGAAGGCTCAGACAGCAGACTCTGAGATGGAGATATGCCTGCTGTCTAAGTAGAGCTCTAGATCAGCACCTGGTGGCCAAGGCCTTGGGGGAAAGAGGATTGAGCAGAGGCAGAAGTTGGTCTCACCACCTTGGCCAACCCTGTAGCATGCTCTGAAGCTGGGGTGGCCTCCAACACTGTCCCTGTAGGGGTGAGGGTATTGGACCTTTGTTCTCCTGTATCAACCAGTCCTGGGATTGAAGGAGGCATTTCCAGGAAGCAGGCAAGTTGCCTCCTTTCTTTGGGCATAGGTCAGTTTCCAGAGAGGGTTGCCTTCTGAAACCGGTGGCCAGTGGCATTTCTAGCAGTTCTTAGAGATCAGTCTGGGGACTGAAGAACAATGTCTGTAATGGCTCTTAAATTTTGAATTTAGGAAACCACTGATGAATTTTGTGACCAAATCTTTACCAAGTTTGACAGATGTGCAGGAGGAGACTAATAGAAATTTTAGAGAAGCAAGGAAGGAAATTGTTAGATTTAGTCAAAAGAACAGATGTGTTGGAGCATCTGAACAATAACTTGTTGTACTTAGTTCTGAAGAAATTGGTTATAATTAAGAATGTTTTGATGAAATTGATGAGTCTGGTATGTAGTTGTGTATGACATATAGTTGAAAGTATATTTTTGGTATCCAGCACATAGTTACATCAATTTTCTGTTGCTGTGTAATGAACTGCCCCCAAACTTAGTGGCCTATAGTTACTCATGCAGCTGCCATCATCTGAGACTTAACTGAGGATGGATGGTCCAGATGCTTCCCTCATATCTGGCACTTTGCTGTCACTCAGGGAGACTCAGTTTTCTCTTGAAGCCATTCCAGCAGGAGATACCAGATTTCTTATATGAGACTGGATTCTCTAAGAGCAAACACCAATGCACAGGCACATATTAGGCTCCTGCCTGCTTTGAGTTTAGTAATTTGAAGGGCTAAACAAACATAGGAGAAAACCATACTAGGGCATGAGTACTGGGACATACAATCCCAGTATGATCCACTATCTATACTCAAGCCCCAATTATTCATGTCTCCTCCCCATATGCAAAATGTACTTAACTCCTCCTACGACTCACAGAGCTTCATTCAGTCACAGCATCAGACTCAAAAACCATGCTCTGCATCAGGTCTGGATAGAGATGGGGCTTTCTCAGGCACAATTCCTCTTTCATCTTTATCCACAGATCTGTGATTGTCACCTGTCCTCCATACACTCAGCATACCATGTTGAGATAAAAACAGGATAACTGTCACAAACACTTTCATTCAAAAAGGGAAAGGATAGTAGCACATTGCAGTCATTGGTCTTAGCAGTTATGAAACCCTGCTAAACACATGTGGTCAAGGGTCCCCTAATGTGGGAAAAGGGAATGTTCTTTCTTTTTTTTGAGACAGAGCCTCAAGCTATCCCCCTGGGTAGAGTACTGTGGCATCACAGCTCACAGCAACCTCTAATTCCTGGGCTCAAGCGAGTCTCCTGCCTTAGCCTCCCAAGTAGCTGGGACCACAGGCACCCGCCACAATGCCTGGCTATTTTTTGGTTACAGCCATCATTGTTGTTTTGGCGGCCTGGGCTGGATTCAAACCCACCACCTTAGGTGTATGTGGCTGGCACCTTAGCCACTTGAGCCACAGGCACCGAGCTGGGAATGTTCTTTCATTAGAGC
The DNA here is from genome assembly GCF_000181295.1 of Otolemur garnettii. Taxonomy (NCBI): domain Eukaryota; kingdom Metazoa; phylum Chordata; class Mammalia; order Primates; family Galagidae; genus Otolemur; species Otolemur garnettii. The sequence goes on from NW_003852501.1 coordinate 2,906,179, forward strand.
CCAACTCTGCTCCTTGGAAGTGGTTCCCTGTTCCTTTTTCTTTTATGGCTGTTGGCTCTGCCCTCTGAGAACATCTTCCTTTCATGTAAGAAATAGTCTGTGTTTGCACTTTCTGCCCAGAGAAATTTGGAACTCGGAGGAATTTTTTCATTTTAGACTATGTCTGTTCCTTTGATCCAAACCACAAACACTTTTATTGCTACAACTCCCTTAAAAACTTGGAGGATTTTCTCTAAATCTAGTTGAAATTTTCTTGATGCCCCCAGACCCACATCCATTTCTTTTCAGGACAAACCCCTTTCCACTTAGGTATATAAGTACTATGGAGCAGAGCCCAGAAAAGCCTTAGAAGTACCGCCCCCCCTTTTCTAACCTGAGAGAGAAGCTCTATAAGGTGCAACATTAAATCTTTTTAGACATTTACAAAAAGTGTTACAGCCACACCCTTGAATTGATCCTTACCCTGTAAGTATTCCTACTTTGATGATCTTTTGCTGTCAGGAAAAACTGGTAGAGACATGAAATAATTTTTTTTCCAGCCCAGCAAGTCCTGGTTCTTCTGTATTTTCTCTAAATTCTGCCTGCAAACTGAACAGTTCTCTCCTTAGCTCATCTTTCTCCTCCTGTACCCTATCATACCCAGTTAAAGTAATTGGCCTTTCACATTCTACATAGAAATCATCTTGGCTACATGCACATGTTCATTAGATACATTTCCTGTCTCCACGCTACCCCATAGGTGCCCGTGTTGCCAGCATTTCACCACTACAACATGACTTGCCCTTTACCTAGCCTCTGATGAAAATTCCTTCCTGCCTTTTGAGGTACCACTCGTGGTTCACCTCTCCAACCCCTCATATCTTTTCTAAATTTTGCCTGCTGCCTAGTCCAAAAGACAATATTAGGTGTTTTAGTTTTTAAAACAGCAGCACCCTACTAGAAGGTACAAGTTTTTGTATCAGTCAGAGTACATTTAGAATCCATACACAAACTTGCATGTGAACGTTCATAGCAGTATTATTCATAGTAACAGGAAGGTGACTGGAAGCAACCCAAGTGTCCGTCATGAACAAATAAAAACAATGTGAGACAGCCACATAACAGAATTATTGTTTAGCCATATAAAGGAGTGAAGTTACTAATATATAGTATAACATGGACGAGCCTCAAAAATATGCAAAGGAGGGGCGGTGCCTGTGGCTCAAAGGAGTAGGGCACTGGCCCCATATGCCAGAGGTGGTGGGTTCAAACTCAGCCCTGGCCAAAAACTGCAAAAAAAAAAAAAAAAGAAAGAAAGAAAGAAAAAGAAAAAATGCAAAGGAACAGAAGCCAGACATAATGTATAAGAGTACATAATGTATGATTTCATTTATGTCCAATGTCCAGAATAAACATAGAGACAAAAAGCAGATTGGTGATTGTCAGGGGCTGAGGAAAGGGAGAATGGAGAACAACTGCCACGGGTGTAGGATTGGGGAAAATATTCTGTAAATAGACATCTACAATATCAGCAGTGGGTTGCCCAACTTTGTGAATGTACTAAATGCCACTGAATTGTACATTTTAAAAGGTTTCATTTTATCATATTTGAGTTATTCTCAGTTTTAAGAGTTTAACCAGGGGACTATGACTATAAGTGTTACAGGAGAAGGGATGGTGGGAATCAGGGCTCACACTGTTGTGGAGGAGCCATCCCAGGGGAAGTGCACAGGGAGGGAACCTGAGGAAGAGTCACCATCAGTCAGCAATTGGCACTTATGTCCAGCTGCCACCGCAGAACCTGGTGGGCCTCCATGGGGAAGTCTGTGGCACGCAAATGCCTCTGTAAGGCTGCCTCCTTGTGGGTCAACAGCCAAACCCTGTGATAGGGAAAGGAAAAACTGGACATGGAGTAGAGGTGAGGGAGGAAAGGCTAGCACTCACAGACATGTTTGCATCTGTCCTGCATCTGATGACAAGAAAAAAGGCTGCTGCATCAGAGCGGCATTCCTCATGCAACCCAAATTCCTCTTTTGGCCAAATCTAGATAGGAGCCATACAGGGAAGGGAGTTCTAGGCAATGTAGCTCCTGGCTTAACCAAGGTGACCTGGCAAAATCTGCCACAGTATTTAAGAATAGAAAGGTTCCTGAAGCTCACATGATTGATGGCAAGGTCCTAACCAACTGTTTGACAGTGGAGAGGGAGAAAAAATAATAGATTGCTAGAAACACAGAGACCTGTGACACAGGTCTGTAGTAGGTGACACAGCCCATGTCCCAGGTGCGGGAGGGGTAGTCCTGCCTTTACAGCTATTTCAAGGCTTCAAGTGGGAAGGGGAGCTCTGCAGTAAATGATGACATGGATTTGGGGGTTGAACATGGAACCACCTACATATAAATAGTGTTGTGATTCAAACCATGAGGCTGTGGAGAAGTCAATCATAGGAAACTTGGGTAGTTGATCCTGATGATAAAAAATCTTTTGTATAATCAGCCTATCAAGACCAAGATATGAAAAATATTTGTTTCTGTTCATCATATCTATAATCTCAAAAAATCTGTTTATGTCTATAATCTCAGAATCGTCAGAAAAGATATTAGGTGAAATTTAAATAATTTCTATACATTTTTAATTTTATTCAGGAAAATGAATTTGCACAAGCCAGCAGCTATGCAGATTTAGCTGTGAACTCTGATAGATATAATCCATCAGCTCTTACTAATAAAGGGAATACGGTGTTTGCAAATGCTGATTATGAGAAGGCAGCTGAATTCTACAAAGAGGCTTTAAGAAATGATTCTTCTTGTACCGAAGCACTTTATAATATTGGTAAGGCAAAATTGTTTTTTCCATTGTTTGTTTATTTTGGGGTGTGTGTGTCTGTGTTTTGTTTTTACTTTACTTAACGAGCTCTAATGCATTAGGAGGAGGAATTGACTTCCTTCTAACAAAAAATTAAAGACTACTGCTTCATGGATTATAGATTATTTTAAGGAGAATTAATGATTCAAAAACTTTATACATAGGCTGGGCACGGTGGCTCTTGCCTGTAATTCTAGCACTCTGCAAAGCCAAGGTGAGTGTATCGCTTGAGCTCAAGAGTTCAAGACCAGCCTAACCAAGTGTGAGACCCTCAATCTCTACTAAAATTGAAAAACTGAGACAAGAGGATCACTTGAGCCCAAGAGTTTGAGGTTGCTGTGAGCTATGATGCCACAAAGTGAGACTCTGTCTCAAAAGAAAAAAAATAAAAATAAAGAGCTATGCACATGTAAAATTTGAGTCAGAGTTGCCAATACTGCCAACTTTGGGCAGAGTTGCCCAACAGGGGGCCAGTTCACTGTCCTCAGTTCACTGCCCTCCTAAAAGGCTTTTCCCATTTCTGTTTCTACCACAGTATGTATATAAGACTGATTTCCCAAATTCCTGATGATACTGGATATTGGCATTCTTTTTAATGTTTGCAAAACTACGAGGTGGAAAAAAGTCTTATTTTCTTTCTTTTTAATTATGAACAATTTTAAACATACAAAAAAAGTAGACAAAAAGTAAATACCCACATACCTTCCATTCCATTTAACACATTTTATCATTTTGCCATATTTACTTCAGATTTTGTTTTTAACAAAATACTGCAAGCCATGAAGGCTCATCAGCATCACATTCTCTTCTCTGCCTTTTGGAGGTCACCTAAAGTGGGCACCATCACTCCCTAGGCATGATTTGCAGTGTTGCAACACATGTCTACGCAGTACTGTATTCTGTCTCTAGATTATTACAGAAGTTTTCTTTTGAAATTTTCTTTTCACTGCATAGGTTTTGTTTGCTTTTTGCAGTTTGCTTTTTTTGCTCTTTTTTCATGTTACAGCTTTTCTTCAAATATCTGATGATCTTATGAAATTGGGCCATCTCCTGGTAGTCGGGAGTTTGCAGCTAAAAGCTGAGTAGGATCTCTGGGTTCATAAGTGAGATTGATGAGGGCTGGCACCGTGCTATAAACTAATCTATCTGGTTTGTTCAATTGGGGACCTGCCCATCAGTGAGCTGGATCTTTTACTTCAGTCAGACTCCTAAAGTCTGACTCCTTCAGTCTCCTCCCTAGAGGAGGAAGGCTGCTAACCTTGGAAAATAGGGGAAGCAATGAGGAAGTGGCAATTTTAGATGGAATCTGGAAGAGCCTTTCTGAAAATGTATATGTTCCCAGTCATGTTGGAAGGAAGGGAGAGCATGACCATTTGGGCATCTGGGAAGAGAGCAGTACTGGCACAGGGAGAAGAGCACTTGCTTCCTAGACACATCCTTACATACTTGCTTTGTATGTCTTAAATACTTCTTCCTACTGCATTGCTTGACTTTTGACTTTGTTTATAATGTCTTTTATCAAACAGAATGTTTCTATTATTAATATAGTCAAATTAGCTTTTTAAAAATCTGTGGCTTCATTTGTGTATCGTTTTATGAATCCCTTTTCTTATCCCAAGATTACAAAATCATTTTTATATGTTCTGTATTTTTTTTTTTTTTTTTTTGCATTTTTTGCCAGGGCTAGGCTTGAACTGTCCACCTCCGGCACATGGGGCCAGCACCAACTCCTTTGAACCACAGGCGCTGCCCTCGTTTCATATTCTTACAGCTTTGTTTTTCCTATTTAGTGTGAAAGTAAACTTTGAATTTGTGTGTGTGTGTGTGTGTGTGTGTGAAATAAGAATCTGCATTGTTTTCCTTCATGTGTATTCAGTTTCCTGGCACCATTTATTACTAGTCTCTTCCTCCCCACTGATTTTAAATGTCCATAAACTTAATTCTGTGAGGCCATTACTAAACTCTTTTTTCTGTACTGTGGATCTTATTGTCTGTTCCTGAAACCTATGGGTTCCATTTCAGTACCCATAATTCATTCATTGGAAGTTAAAATTAAAAAAAAAAATTTTTTTTTTTAATTGAGACAGAGTCTGACTTTGTTGCCCACAGTAGAGTGCCGTAGTGTCATAGCTCACAGCAACTTCAAACTCTTGGGCTTAAATGATTCTCTTGCCTTAGCCTCCCAAGTAGCAGGGACTATAGGCACCCACAACACCTGGCTATTTTTGTTGTTGTTGTTGTTGCAGTTGTCGTTGTTTAGCAGGCCCAGGTTGGGCTCGAATCCACTAGCCTTGGTGTATGTGGCTGACACCCTACCCACTGAACTATTTGCACCACCCCCCACACTTTTAAAACACTGAAGCTATGCAGGGGTCCTCAAACTTTTAAACAGGGGGCCAGTTCACTGTCCTCAGACTGCTGGAGGGCCGGACTGCAATCCCCAGGATGAGTTGGCTGCTAAGCAGGACAGGCAGCAGTGGCAAAAACACCCGGCAGGCCAGATAAATGTCCTAGGTGGGCTGCATGTGGCCCGCGGGCCATAGTTTGAGGACACCTGCTTTATAGCCTCACTCTCATTTTTCAAAATTCATCTTCGTTTTCTCTTCTGGATGAATATTTACATATATTTAAAGATTGATTCTGTTACATTGGGCAAATTAATGTCCGTAATAATGCTTACAGGTTTTTTTTCCCCTTTTTTTAAGGCCTTACCTATAAGAAGCTAAACCGGTTAGATGAGGCTTTGGACTGTTTCCTGAAACTTCACGCAATCCTACGAAACAGCGCCCAAGTTCTTTACCAGATAGCGAATGTGTATCTTACTTGAAAAACTTAAAGGCAGTTATTAATTCACTCTATTGGTGATTGAGGATTAAATTATTAAAAAAGTTAACCAGTGAAGTAATGGATGAGGATAATATTTGAAGTAAGTAATGAGGATAATCTAATTAGCAGGGTAATGTGATAAAATATTATTTGAGTGTTACTATTTTAAAAGATCATTTGTACTTTAAGAGGAATTGATTAAAGGTTAAAGCTATTATTTATGAATTTTTGGAAATAATAATTGAAATAATGGAGTATGACATTTTAGTACCCATAATTCATTCATTGAAAGTCAATTAGATACTTTAGAATGCTATATTAAACCTGAGGTAACTTAGGAATTAAGAGGAAAATACTATTCATTGCTGATTAGTATTATTGATTGAGTTTGGATAATTCATCTTATTTTTTTTAACTGACATGTAGATACAGTAAATGTGACTCTTCAAAGATCTTTATCCTCCAAAATTATGCAGTACTTTATGTGAACCTACTTGATAATTCTGTTCATTCAGTAGTCATTTATTTGATATATGCTGTATATCAATATTATGTTTAGAACTCTGGGGAATATAGGACAACAAAACATTTCTCTTGTGTCAGTTTCTTCTATAACTCATCTTTCTTTAGTTCCCTCGCTCAGTCCCTGCCTTTATTTAGAAAACCAGAAATTTGTTAACGTTTTAATGTCTTTCATACTATTTGAAAAGCATTTCTTTCCCTATTTTCATAAGCTTTGCCCACCCATTGGGAAGGGTTAAAATCATAGGTAGGTTTTTAAATTATCTGTTATCATGATATAAATTTTATACAGATATATTTAAAAAAACATTGTGAGGTATACTTTTAATAATTTTACATACTATCTGCTGTACTTTTGATTGAAGATTAAGTGGCAAGTAGTCAAAAGTATTGGTATCAATAAATTATTTGAATATATGCATATGACTTACTTGGTACTAGAGGAAGTTTCAAAAATAACAACCTATCCTTAGGCTCATAATCTAATTAGGGAGAACTCATAGGAAAAATACATGAAAACTATTCCCGTAATACGCTGAGCATGTTAAGAGAGATAGGATAATTGAATACAACATTTAGGTATTTTTATTAAGGACAAATTTTGTATAATAATTGAATAATTCTACTAAAAATTTGGGGGTTATCTTAGTGGATAGTAATGAAGCAAAAGGAAAAGCAATATATAGGGAACAAGAGTGTTATACACAGTACTGATCCATTTCTTATCTCCACTTAGGAAGGAATCCAGAGTAACCAATATAAAATGGCACATACCCTGTATGCTAAGAAATTTTTTTTAATTGTAATGTTGTTTTTAGGTATGCTTATTGATTAATGAATTTAGAAAAATTATGTTATCCTTAACTGACATTGCCCAAGATATGAATTAATGGAAGATCCCAATCAAGCCATTGAATGGCTAATGCAGCTGATCAGTGTTGTTCCAACTGATTCTAGAGTTTTATCTAAACTAGGAGAATTATACGATAGTGAAGGAGATAAATCCCAAGCATTTCAATATTACTATGAGGTAGGTATGTTTTGTTACTTTTCTTATATGTTTTAACATTTTAATAAATTATTATAAAAGATGGCAAGTCATTAAAAATTTATAAAATCTTACTAGTTTTTTAATTAATAATTTATTTAAAATAAAATAAAGCATTCTTAGAGTATGAAGTTAGTTTTTGTTTAATTTTAATAAAAAACAAAAAGTATATATTCACTTTTCTTTTCAAGCATGATTTGCATTCCTTTTTGATTCTCTGAAATACTTAATTTGACACAGGTCGTATATAAATATGTCAAAAAGATATTTATAGATAATTGAAAAGTACGTCAAAGCTTAGGTTTTCTAAATCATTTATAGTTTCAAAATTTATAAAGTACTTATGACAACTTATACTTAAGAAATGTTACATTGGGTAAATTAATCCATTCAATAGTTAAAATATTCAAGAAGTGAATTATATGTTGCCATTAAAGTTGGATTGTCATATTCAATATTTTCTCAGTCATATAGGTATTTCCCATCTAATATTGAAGTCATTGAGTGGCTTGGAGCCTATTACATTGACACCCAGTTTTGTGAGAAAGCCATTCAGTACTTTGAAAGAGCTTCTCTTATACAGTAAGTAACTACTAGGATTCTATGTTTGGTTAATGTCTTCTGTAGAGATTTCTTTTTATCCCTAGAATTAGTGTCTGGTAAACCCAGTAAATTAAGAATATATCATTAACATTTCTGAATCATTTTCATTTTCTTACATTTTGTTCCATTTTACTTGGTCTTTGTTACGATAAATATATTTCCCTTTGCATGGAATTTTAAAAATGCCATATTAAAGGTACTTTTCTTTATGTATTTTTCTTACATCTCAGAAAATAGTTATTTCTTTAAAGTTTTATTTCTGGAAGAGTCCTAATAGAAAAATATTTTAATTTAGAATATGTAATATATTAAAAATTAACTTGTTTAAAGTGTCTTTAAGCACTTATGAGACTCTTTTGTACAAGGTGATTCAGAAATAATTGAAATACATCATGTTCTGCTTCATATTTAGCTATATTGAATGTAAAATGAAATATAACTTAAAATCATTTAAATGATAAAAGAATTTTTTTTTTTTTTTTGAGACAGAGTCTTGTTACCCTCGGTAGAGTGCTGTGGCATCACAATTCACAGCAACCTCCAACTCTTGGGCTTAAGTGATACTCTTGCCTCAGCCTCCCAAGTAACTGGGACTATAGGTGCCTACCACAACGCCCAGCTATTTTTTTGTTGTTGTTGTGGCAGTTGTCATTGTTGTTTTAGCTGGCCTGAGCTGGTGTGGCCCACCAGCCTCGATGTATGTGGCTGGCGCCATAACTACTATGCTACGGGCTTTGAACCAAAAGAATGCTTATTTAAATTATCTCTGTGTGGTATTTGAATTGGGCAAATAATTTTTATGATGTGTTTTATATAAATGTTTTGAGAATTATAAAACTAATTACCATCTGGGCATGGTGGCTCATGCCCATAATCCTAGCACTTTGGGAGGCCAAGGCAGGATTACCTGAGACCAAGAGTTCAAGACCAGCCTGAGCAAGTGTGAGACCCCATCTCTATAAAAAATAGAAAAATAATCCAGTGTGGTGGTAGCTGCCTGTAATCTCAGCTACTTGGGAGGCTGAGGCAGGAGGGATGCTTACCCAGAGTTTGAGGTTGCCATGAGCCGCGGTGATACCACTGTACTCTAGTGACAGAGTGAGACCCTATCTCAGAAAAAAAAATACTGATTACCAAGGATAGGAGGATAGTTTTAACTTAATTACATCCTTTTTGTTTTTGTTCAAGACATAATACATTTTAAACTTCTTTATTACATTTAATAATCCCTCTAGACTTAGCCATTAGCTCATGTAAGACCCTTCCTCCATTAAGGCTCAGTCCACCACAGTTCCATCCTTGACTACTTTTTTTGGATGTCATATGTTGATATAATAATTATCCCCTTAGTCTACATTATGTTCTTTCTCTCCATCCCATAAATACCCTAGCCTCACAAGTTTTGACCTCCCCAACTCCATTGATCTTGACCATCTCTGCAGTTCAGTCACCTAGAACCACCTGATTTTATCACTAGCATATTTACATAAATAAAATTTTACATTATGATATCCAGCTTTCAGAACATAACTTCCTCACTTTCTAACTGTCATACTTCCTAATTTCCAGTTAAGTTTTTCTTTGGTAATATTGAGATCTCCAACCTCTTAACCCTCCCCTTTTCTTGTAGTCTGGCCTCCTGGCTTTAATTCTAAGCCTGCTCCTTCTAGACTGCTTAATTGATTACTTCTAGTCCCTTTCTTGCTGACATCCTCAATTCCTTTTTCTTGTCTTTTCTATCCAATTAGTTCCCCTAAAATTCAGTTCTTGGGTTAATTCAGCCGTTCATTTCATTTCTGTACCATAGTCTGTGAAGCATTATCAGAGAGATAAATTACGTGACCAGGAAAATGGATGCCACATAAATCTGTGTTAGGTGAACACTGCTCATCAGTCTTAAGTGTGTCTCCCTCTCCTGTTTCCCTCACAAGGCTCCTCGTTTCTTCCCCATATTTTATGTTTCAACTAGAAAATGAAAGCCTTTTGCAGAAACTCTCCTAACATTTCTTTCTTTCTTTTTTTTTTTTTTTTGAGATAGAGTCTCACTATGTTGCCCTTGGTAGAAT
>NW_003852501.1:2916976-2918516 GCF_000181295.1 Otolemur garnettii
CTTTTATGATATTCTTTAATATAGCAACTCCTCACCTTGCTATATCTCTTGAGATTTTATGGTTTTTAGTAATCTGACATTTTTTGTCATTGGTTTAAGCCTATGGTATTGTTTTTCTGTACATTCATAGACCATGCCTTAAGACTTCAAGAAATTCTAGTCCTAACTAGTACATTTAATGTAATTCCATTATTGTGCAGCATTAGAGAACATTGTTTAATATTTGTCATGATTTTTATTATAAATCACCATCGGACCAATATATGCATTATGAGAATTTCAGAAGAGAAAGAGAAAAAAGAGGAGAGAGACTATTTGAAGAAATAATGGACAGACTTGTCAAATTTGAGGAAAGACACGAATCTACAATGTACCTAAACTTACAAGTCTAGTAAAAGCAATCCAAAGGGGGGAATTTATAGCTGTAAATGTATTTAAAAAGAAGACAGAGCTCAAGTCAATAACATAGGAAATTAGAAAATGAAGAGCAAATTAAACCCAAAACTAGCAATATGAAGAAAATAAGGTTAGAGCCGAGATAGATAAAATAGAGACTAGAAAAGCTATAGAAAAAAATCAACAAACTGAAAGTTGATTCTTTGAAAAGAATTGACAAATCTTTAGCTATGTGGATGAAGTAAAAGGGAAGGTTCCAGACATAGATTACTAAAATTAGAGATTCAAATGGGGGCATTACTACCAATTTTATAGAAATAAAAACAATTATAAGAAAACTTTATGAACAAGGGAATTTTTTTTTGGTGAGCAGGAGTTAGAGATAGTCTTGCTATGTTGCCCAGACTGGCCTCAAACTTTCTGCCTCAAATGGTCCTCCTGCCTCACCCTCTCAAGTAGCTGGGATTATAGGTGCCGTTATAAACAGTTTCATACCAAATTAGATAAAATAGACAGATTTCTAGCACAACCAACCAAAATGGATTCAAGAATAGAAATAGAAAAATCTGAATAGACCTATATATAACCAGTAAAGAGATTAAATCAGTAATCGAAAATATTCTAATAAAGAAAAGCCCTACCACATGTTTTCACTGGTGAATTCTACTATACATTTAATGAAAAATTCACTCCAGTCTTTAGCAAACTCTTTGAAACAATTGAAGAGACAGTAACACTTTCTAACTCATTCTGTGAAGCCAATATTACCCTTATAACAAAGTCAAAGATACTATACCCCTAAAAAAAATATAGACCAATGTCCTTTATGAATATGGATGTAAAAATATTCAACAAAATACTAGCAAAGTAAATTTAGCCACATATTAAAAGGATTACTCTTTATTCCCAAGTAGGATTTATTCCCAGAATGCAAAGATAGCTCAATATGTGAAGATCAATCTATAAACCAAGAAAACAAAAAAGAGCATAAAGATTGGAGAAGAAGAAATAAAACTGTCATGATTTATAAATGGAACAAATGTGTATGTAGATATTTCAGAAAAATCTGGAAATATCCATTCAAGTTAATAAGTTAATTTATGAAGGCCACTATGTAAAAAATAAATATATAAAAATCAACTAT
>NW_003852501.1:2920082-2928811 GCF_000181295.1 Otolemur garnettii
AAAAAAAAAAAAAAAATTTTAGATGTAATAAATTAATTCAGTGAAGTTGCAGGATATAAAATCAGCACACACACAAGATCAGTTGTATTTCTATACATTTGCAAACAACAATCAGGGAAATTGAGAAAACAGTTCCATTTAGAGTAGTATAAAAAAAAACCCAAAATAATTAGGAATTAGTTTAACCATGTAGGCAAGAGACATATATTGAAAATGACAGAGCACTGTGGAAAGAAATTAAGACAATGAAGAGACACCCAGGTGCATGGGTTGGAAAGCTTAATATTATTAAAATGAGAGTACTACTCAAAGTGATCTATAGATTCAACGCAATCCTTATCAAAATTCCAACGATTTTTTTTTCAAAAATAGAAAGATCCATTGAAATACTCATATGAAATCTGAAGGGGCACAGAATAGCCAAAACAATGAAAAAGAACAAAGTCAGAGTTGATTTTCAAAATTGTCTTCAGTCCTACAGTAATCAAAGCAGTATGGTACTATGAGCAAAAGGATAGATACACAGACCAACAGAATAGAATGTAGAATACAGAAGTAAACCTTCACATATGTGGTAAGTTGATTTTCAACAAAGGTGCCAGGACAATTCAATGGAGAAAGGACAATCTTCTCAACAAAAAGTGCTTGGAAAGCAAGATATTCACATCCAAAAGAATGAAGATGAACTCTTACCCATACCTATTCAGAAAATTAACTCAAAATGGATTAAAGACATAAATGTTAAGATGTATAAACTTTTATAGGAAAACATAGGGGAAAATCTTAAAGACATTGGCTTTTGCAATGATTTCTTGAGTGTGATACCAAAACACGAGAAAGAAATAGATAAATTATACTTAATTATACTTAAAATTTTCTGCTTAGCAAAGGTAGCAATCAGCAGAGTGATTTCCCATTGAATGGGAAAAATATTTATAAATGACATTTAGTAATGGATTAATAGCCAAAGTATATAAACACATTGTATAATTCCTCGACAACAACAACAAAAACCCAGTGCAGTTCAAATTGAGTAGGAACTGAGGCTGTCTTTGAAGTTAACAGCGTCTATGTAGAAGGGAAGTCCAGAAGAACTGAGAAGAGTATTAAATTAAATTGTTCTCTAGGTTTTTCTTTCTTCCAGTGTTGCTGTTCTTAGATGTTTTTTAATGGAAGTCTTAATGATGTTATTTTTAGAAAATAATTTGACTTATTTTAGAAAAGTATTTGGATAGAAATTCTCCAAAGAAGGTATACAAATGACCAGTAAACTCATAAAAAGATGTTTACCATCGTTAGTTATTTGGGAAATGGAAATCAAAACCACAGTGAGATACCCCTTCATTCCTTTCAGGATAGCTGTTATCAAAAGAAACAAAAATGACAAATGTTGAGGATGTGGAGAAATTGGAACCTTTGTGTATTTGGGGGGCCAGGTGCAGTTACTCAAGCCTGTAATCCTAGCACAGCACTCTAGGAGGCCAAGGGGAGGATTGCTTGAGGCTGGGAGTTCAAGACTACCATGAGCAAGAGGGAGATCCTCTCTATATAAAAAAATAGAAAAATTAGCTGGGTGGAATGGCACACTCCTGTAGTCCCAGTTCTTAGGGGGGCTGGGGCAGGAGGATGGGTTTAGCCCAGGAGTTTGAGGTTGCTGTGAGCTTGACTGACGCTAGGTACTCTAGCCCAAGTGACAGAGGGAAAGCAAGACCCTGTCTCAAAAAAGAAAATAAAAAAGGTCTTTTGTGAAAAGCAGCTTGACAGTTCCTCAAAAATCTAATGATTATGACTAGCAGTTTACTCCTAGGTATATACTCAAAGGAAAGAAAGCTGAGACTCAAACAGATACTTGTGTGCAGTTAGGTATTCACCACAGCATTATTTCCAGTTGCCAAAAAGGTGGAAACAACCCAAGTGTCCATCAAGAATGAATGGAAACACAAAAAGTGGTATTGTAGCTTTCCTTTATCCATTGTTTCAATCTCCATTGTTTCACTGCCCACAGTTTCAGTTATCCACAGGTGCAGGACAAGAAGGTATTTTCAGAGAGTCCACAATCATATACAACTTTTATTACAGTATATTATAATTGTTCTATGTTGTTATTGTTAATCTCTTGCCATGCATAATTTATAACTTAAACTTTATTGTAGGTATGTTTATACAGCAAATAACATAGATAGAGTTTGGTACTACCTGTGGTTTCAAGCATCCATTTGGGGTCTTAAAATATATCCCCTGCAGATAAGGGGGGGGGGGACTACTAAATATCTATGCAATGGAATATTATTTCTCTATAAAAAGGAAGTTCTGGCTTGGCGCCTATGGCTCAACCGGCTAAGGCGCCAGCCACATACACCTGAGCTGGCGGGTTCGAATCCAGCCCAGACCCGCCAGACAACAATGACGGCTGCAACCAAAAAACAGCCGGGCGTTGTGGTGGACGCCTGTAGTCCCAGCTACTTGGGAGGTGGAGGCAGGAGAATCGCTTGAGCCCAGGAGTTGGAGGTTGCTGTGAGCTGTGATGCCACAGTTCTCTACCTAAGGCGACAGCTTGAGGCTCTCTCAAAAAAAAAAAAAAAAAAAAAGGAAGTTCTGGTACATGCTACAACATAGAAGGTCCTTGAAAACATTATGTTAAGTGAAAGAAACCAGTCACAGAAGAGCAAACACCATATGATTCCACTTAAACAATGTGTCTGAAATGGCAAATTTATAGAGGCTGAAAGCAGATTAGAGGTTATCAGGAACAGGGGTAGGGAGAGGAATGAAGAGTTACTGCTTAATGGTTGTAGGTTTCTGTTTGGTGTCATAAAAATGTTTGGGGAATAGATAGTTGTGATGGTTGTATAATGTTGTGAATATAATTAAGGTCACTAAATTGTACTCTTAAAGTGGTTGAAATGGCAAATGTTACGTTGTAACATTCTCATTATTTTATCATAATTTTTCAAAATTAATGTAATATGCTAAAAACCATTGTACAATTTGGTTGAATTATGTAGCATGTGAATGATACCTCAATAATTCAGCTACTAACAAAAAGAATACCTGTATGATTTCAGTCATTAAAGGTTCAAAAACAGGCTAAAATCAATGTTAGAAGTCAGGATTGTAGGCTTGGTGCTTGTAAGCTCAGCAGCTAGGGCGCCAGCCACATACACCAGAGCTGATGGGTTAAGCAAGGCATGGTGGAACATGAGTTGGAGAGGTAGCACTAGAAAGTAGAAAAATTGGGTTAGAATCTGTGATATAGCATGTAGGTGGGGGGAGTGACAGGTGTTAAGGAGGGAAATAATATGGTTAGATATGTATTTTATTTAGATCACAGAGGGTGGCCGTGTAGGCAATGGATTTGAAGTTAAGGAACTTGCCCAAGTAGCAGTTCTGTGAGTTAAAGCCACATACATTAGTTAAATTTTATAAAGAGCAAAATCAACAATGTGAATTATTGAAAGAATTTCTATAGGAATGCAGCATTTCTGTGTGATATGTCAAGTCAAAATGACTTAACTGTTTCTTCGTAAGTTAAAACTAAGGCTGTATGATATGTGACCAAAAAAGAAATACAAACATTTCAAAAAAAACTATCTTTTCTCAAAATACATCTTCAAAAAGAAATTTCAGATGAACACTTTCCACCATTAGCAAAGTTTGAACCCAGAAAAGCAACCTACAAGATGGAGTCTCAGAAGCCAAGCTGAAGCAGTACAGCTGACCTTGTTTGCTCAGCCCACATCCTTTTCCCACATACCTTTCATGTTTATCTAGCTAGTTAAGTTCCACCTTGATTGTGAGGATGTTTAATCTCAAAAGACTTTGGGGAAGGCAGTAACATTTAGACAGTGTTGTTATATTGTTAGAGTAAAGGTTACTTTTATGTTATTTAAATATTGTTATGTTATCAGAGTAAAGGCTCCTTTTATGTTGTTTTCTTTGATAATTCTTTTAGATAAAGTTAAATTTTTCTCAATTTGTTTCCTCATATCCAGTTATAAAAACTATTAGAATTGTAACTGAGGCATAACAGAATTGAGAGGCTACTCTCGCTGCTCACCAGATTGCTGACTTTCTGACAGTAAAGCTTGGTAGAGAGAAAAAAAGGAAGGAAGGAAGGATCTATCCATCTGATTCCAAAGCTAGTAAACTTTCCATCAAGATGAGTAGGAATTGAGGCTGTCTTTGAAGCCATCAGGCTCAGCTTGGAAGGGAAATTCAAATAAATGACAAGAGCATTAAATTGTTCCCTAGGCCTTTCTTCAAGTCTTGCTGTTCTTAGATATTTTTTACAGAAGTCTTTAGAACTTACAATTATGCTTATTTATTTTAGAAAAGAATTAGACTTCCTTTTAAGGAAAAGAATTGAATTTTGCACTATTTCTTTTGTTGGAAGCCTGATTGTTCAAATACAAGATCAAAAATTGCTGCTCGGGCACTAAATTTGCAAGCCTAAGTATTATGATTAAATATTATGGCATAAGTAATGCTCGTGTTTGAAATAGAATGCAGTGGTTTTTAACCAAACAGGTTAAGTGGTTCTCATAAGAATATCTAAATAAATGCATGAATTAGATGAAGTTTGAAATACTTTTAAATTTAAATGGTCTAATATAAATATAACAGGTAATAATGAAGGAAATTATGTATTAATATCTGCTATTTTCAATAATAAAAATTATCTAAAAGAAAGTCAATTATGGAAAATATATAGATACACAATTTTATAAAACAAATTATTTTTGTTTCATCTCTAATTTTATCTAATTTCTTTTATAGGCCTACCCAAGTGAAATGGCAGCTGATGGTAGCTAGTTGTTTTAGAAGAAGTGGTAATTGCTTTAATTTTGTTCATTTTTCAGATATTTTGCCTCTTTCCTTCTTTTAGGTAATTATGTAAATGGGTTCCAGTTGTCTACATGTTATCTGTTTATTAAAATACTAGCTTTTGACAACTATACAGATTTGAAATATTATATGAAAAACATAATTACATGAAAATCAGAAAAGGTTATACCTGCAAAGTGGGTATTAATTAATGCATTCCTGTACCTCTCTTAAAAACAAATTTTTTATTTTTCAAAATTAACGTGTAATCATTTTTATAAGTAAACTCAGGAAAAAATTAGACCTTCTGTATACATTAATTTGTATTTCCATTTTCTACTTACTTGATTATAAATGTCCTGTGTGCTCAGCCAAATTGATGAAACCATCTCACCTGAAAAGCCCTAAGGAAAGTTCAGGCTAAGACAATGGGGATTTTACATTTTTATGCCAAAGATCACTAGTTACCTTGATTTGTGTTTTTTGTTACTGCTTTTGTTACATTCTGTACTAAAGACACATGCCCTAAAGGATAAAGATTCCATTAGTTTTGACTGTAGTAAATGATATTATAATATCAGAGATTAAACTAGTAGATAAATACTAACAAATTTATAATCCATTTTATAGAACATAAAAATGACCCAGGAAATGAAATTCTTTAGTTAAAGGGAAGCACAATTTTTGAAAGTGTTGACAGTGTGTTCTCATTCAGTTTTATAAGAGGTTTCTTTCTTTATCTCTATGAGCGCCTTCAGAATGGCATCAGAATCGTTTGAATATATATTCAGTATAGTCCTCAAATCATTCTGGGGATGATTTATAACCTTACAAGATTTCCTGTTGGGCATACAACATGATTATATCATAAATATTTTATTTAATTTCAATATGACTTCTCAATTGTCTGTTCATTTCAGTATCAGTCATATATGTAAAGTGTACATAAATATGAATTATTCTGAATGGTTTAAAGCAAGCATCCTCAAACTACAGCCCATGGGCCACATGTGGCCCGCTAAGGACATTTATCTGGCCTGCCGGGTGTTTTTGCTGCCGCTGCCTGTCCTGCTTAGCAGCTGACTTGTCCCAGGGCCCGTAGTGTAGTCCTCCAATGATCTGAGGGACTGTGAACTGGCCCCCTGTTTAAAAAGTTTGAGGACCCCTGGTTTAAACACACAGTTGACAAAGCTGCTTGAGTTATGGAAGTTCAAGTTAGAAGCAGCCACTAACATCTAATCTTTGAAGGATTAGAATATCTATCCCTCTTGTTCAGTGAGGCCCAGAAGATTAATAATTTACTTGCTGAGATTTTAGCAAAGATCTTTAGCCCAAACTTACTTCTCCTATTCTTTGTCAGTATGTGAGGCTAAATCATTTTGTTACAAAACAAATTCCTTCATGTATACTTTTTAATGTTTAAAAAAACTATTAATAAAGCAGTGTTTTATATTTTCCAAATGGATAACATTGAAATTACTACTAGTGTATCTCTTAAATTATTTTTAAATTGTCACTTGTCCATCTGGAATAATCCTTTGTAGGAAATTGAATGGATCTTAATTTTCACCATTAAAAATATTTATTTTTAAAAATAAGGCAGGCAGTGTCTCATCTACAGTCTCAGCTACTCAGGAGGCTGAGGCAGGAGGATTGCCCAGGAGTCTGAGGCTATAGTACATTATGAGTGCACCTGTGATAGCCACTGCATTCCAACCTGGGCAATAGAGCAAGATTCCAGCTCTAAAATAAAAAAAGAAAAGAAAGAAAGAAAAACAGTGAAACTGAATTTCTGCCATCACTCACTTCTGCTTTAACCCTTTTTCAAATTTGTTTTTATCTTTTTTTTTTCCAAAAGTTATATTGGGAATGGTATATATGTACTTGTGGCAAACATGAAACTTTTTACTGATCCCTTAAAGTGTACCAGTATTCTGAATTAAAATTAATATTTTTCTGAATCTTATTAGTTTCCATAATTTGCTAGTGTTTTGTGTTTTTCTCTTTTTTACTTATAGGTAACTACCAAAAAGCATTAGATACCTATAAAGATATTCACAGAAAATTTCCAGAAAATGTTGAATGTAAGTGACATTTTATAACTTTGAAAGTATAAGTTTCCCACATTTTATGCCCTAATGTATAATTACCTTTGCTACAGTAATTGAATATATAAATAGCAACCTGTAATTTGTGGTATATATGTTTATTGGATCATAAAATTTGACTAATAAGTACACATTTTTATAGAACTAATTGTTGATGGATTTAAATATGCCACCAAATTCTCTTCAATAGTAAATCTATATCTCAAAGTTTTATAAAATTTTCAGAATAAATTTCAACATATTAATTTTTTAAAGTTCATAAACTGTATGATTTTATAGGAAAAGGCATTTTTAACTGTATTTTTATATACAACTTTTTGAAGTTGAGAAAATACTTTTAGAGTTTATGAAAATAGAATGCTAATAATCTTGCTGATGCTGATAGCAAATGATTTTTGATGTTACTTGTAATTTTAAAATGTTACATTGATACGTTAATTGTTTGTCATTTGTAGAGTCAACTAGGTAGAAAATGTTCATTTCTCATTGCACAATGGATTTGCAGTTACAATGATATAACAAAATAAGTATCAAGAAAAATATAATCACATTATTAAAATATAATTATTGTAAAATATGTATATTTAATATAATTAAAAATTTAAATTTTTCCCATTTCCTACTAAACTGTAAATTTGGCCCTGAATAGCCTTGTAGCCAAAGGAAAATGAAAAGTTAGTATCAGTTGAATAATTTTTACTCTTTGATAAGGAAATGAAAATCTGTTCCAGCCAGGCCAGATAGTTCACACCTATAATCTCAACACTTTAAAGGCTGAGGCAGGAAGATTGAGTCCAGTTCAAGGCCAGCCTGGGCAACACAGTGAGACATACACATTTTGTAATTAGCTAGTGCAGTGGCATCCCTGTTGTTCCAGCTTTTTGGGAGGCTGAGGCAGAAGAATTGCTTGTGACTAGGAGTTCTGACTGCAATAACTTCTTATTGGGCCACTGCACTCTAGCATAGGCAGCAGAGCCTGTCTCTGAAAAACAAACACACACATACATACACAAGCACAAAACAAAAAAATAAAAATTCCTTTGAGGTCGGGTGGAAAAAAAATTTCTAACTCTTCATTCATGTTGAGAGACTGAGAGATAAAGTAGATAAAGTCATTGAAAGATACAATAGATACTTTCTTTAATAACATTTCTACAGACTCGGCACCCATAGCTCAGTGGTTAGGGTGCCAGCCACATACACAGGGGCTGGAGGGTTCAAACGCGGCCCGGGCCTGCTAAACAATGACAACTATAACAAAAAAAAATAGCCAGGTGCTGTGCCAGGCACCTGTAGTCCCAGCTACTTGGGAGGCTGAGGCAAAAGAATTGCTTAAGCCCAAGAGTTTGAGGTTGCTGTGAGCTGTGACACTATAGCCCTCTTCTGAGGGTGGCATAGTGAGACTCTTGTCTCAAAAAAAAAAAAAAAAAAAAAAAAAATTTCTACAACAAACAAAATAACATGTTTGAAAAGACAATTAAAATTTGTTCTTTGGTGACAGTGAATACAAAACAACACATTACAATTCAGTAAAACCAAATCTTTTCTGAGCCAAGTTTTTTGATGGCTCAGACTGATGGAAGGATTAGAATGTACATGTTTCTTCGTTAATATATTTCTCCATTCGGCTTTTGGTAAAAGTACAATGGTAGATAGTTCAGTCAGCACAGTGCAGGAGCAAGGTGTTCTCCAAGTTAATTAGAAATAGATTCATTGGCTCGGCGCCTGTGGCTCAAGCGGCTAAAGCGCCAGCCACATACACCTAAGGTGGCGGGTTCGAATCCCCAGCCAGGGCCC
>NW_003852501.1:2929748-2946280 GCF_000181295.1 Otolemur garnettii
CGGGCGCCTGTGGTCCCAGCTACTTGGGAGGCGGAGGCAGGAGACTCGCTTGAGCCCAGGAGTTGGAGGTTGCTGTGAGCTGTAATGCCACGGCAGACTACCAGGGGGACAGCTTGAGGCTCTGTCTCAAAAAAAAAAAAAAAGTGTATGACTGAAAAACAGGTAAGGTGATAAAGAATATGAGAGAGGCTGTGTGTTAGACAGGGTGGTCATGGAAGAGCTTTCTGTTAAGGTAGCAGTTGAGCAGAGACCTGGGAGAATAGAAAGAAGCAAGCCAAGATGTGGAGGTTGTGGTGGGAGTGTGGTAAATGTGATGAGGAGAGTAGGAGGAACTGAAATCAGAGAGAGGTGGCAGTGTGGGTAGGCCAGATCCTGCAGGTCCTCACAGGCCTTGGGTCAGGGCTTTGAATTGTGCTTTAGGAAAATGCTGAGCCATGGAGGATTTTGAGAAGGAGAGTAACATGAGCTAACATATATTTTTAAAGGATCAGTAGAATATGATCAACTCAAACTTTTGTACCTGAGGTTCAAGTCAGAAGATCGTTTTGGCTGCTATCTGGTGAATAAATGGATAGGCAATATCAGAATGAGAAATTACAGTTCTCACATTGATTAACATGATTGGCCTGGAGGTGGTGAAAGATGGTTAGATACCAGTATGTTTGGAAGGTTTTGCTGACAGAATTTGCTTGCTCTTTGGATATGAGACTTGAGAGAGAGAAGAAGTCAAGGATGACTGCACAGTTCTAGGTCTAGGCAGCTAGAAGGATGAAACTGCCATTCACTGAGCCTTGGAACCCTGGGGAACGAGGTTTTGGAGGTGTTACCCGACGAAGAGAGTCTGGTCGCCTTTAACTGTCACCCAATATGCAGAGACAGAGATAGGTCCACCAGTCTTTTTTACCAGAAGGCTAGAGATTCTGGAGAAAAGTGAGAGTAGCCTCTCTAAGACTCTTCTGCCTTTCTATTTCCAAAACCACAGTTTTATACATAAAAGTTAAAAGCAAAAATCATGACAACCCTTATCTTAAATAATAATTAACCCTTATCTTAAACAACAACAATCATCATAACCGATGACCCAAAACAACATTTCTAATTCAAAAGTTAATCTCCTAAGTCAATTGCCCTAAACTACTCAAGACACACCCTTTTAGGGTAAAGCTGAATTTACGAAATAACAAGGATGGAGAACATGAGGTGAAGGTCACACAGGACCTAAACTGATCAGACCAGCTGTGTCATGTCGGCCGTAGCCTGACTGACTCCGTCTCATTCTCACCACATGTACTCTCGGAGAGAAAGATGAAAAGCTCTGTTTTGGATGTGTTATGTTGAAGCTGTCTTTTAGATGTCCAGAAGGATGTATTAAACAGGCATGTAGGAGGCAGCTAGAGGTCATCTGCATATACATTTACTTAGCACATATTCTTCTGTTACCATATATATTATCATTTGTTGGTTTTAAGATTTTCCTGTTTCATTTGTTTCCCCAAATTTTAAGCTATTATTTCTTATGTATTAGGGATACAGCATTTATGTTGTTTTGATTTCTGCCCCCTAGAACAAACAACTAACTGATACAATATAAAAAGTGAGATGATAGAAAAATGTCCAAAGTGATATACAAAGGAGCTCTTAACTCTACCGTAATTAGAGGATAATTGCCAAATGCCACAGAGGAAGTGACATTTGAAGTAGCCTTGAAGGGGACAGAGGCTATTGCCAGGCAGGGAAGACAGGAGCAGGTACTCCAGTTAGGAAGAAGAATGGCATTAGTAAAGGCAAAGGATATAAGAATGCAGAGTCTATTTTGAAAGATAGTCTATTTTGAGAAATATAACAGCTTTAATATATATTTTCTTATTCTGACAACAAAAATACATTTTATAAGAATTATAAATGCACAAGGAAAAAAGATAATTAAATTTTGAGAAAGCTTTTTGTTTAGCAGATTAGAAAATACTTCAGGTGTAGGGAGATAGTAGAGGAATCAATAGGAAGCAAAACAGTTCATGACATAGAACCACAGGAGGGGCTGGGTACAGTGACTTGTGTCTGTAACCCCAACCCTTTGGGCCTAGGCATAGGATCACTTGAGGCTGGGAATTTGAGACCAGCCTTGGCAACATAGGAGAAACCCCGTCTGTACAAAATACTTTTTAAAAAATCAGCAGGGTCCAGGGAAACTGGTTTTTTAAGGATGAGAAGGAAAGAATATTTCTGCTGGCTAAGGGAAATGATCTAGAAGAAAAAGGGAAATTGAAAATACACCAGAGAAGGAATATTGATGGAAAAAAAGTTTAAGGGAACAGAATTAACAGAACAGGATGAATAGCTTAACTTTTGAAAAGTGCTAGGACATTTCTCATATAAGACAGTATGTAAAAGTCAGCCTAGCAAAGCCAGAGAAGGACATTTTATCAACATCCTTACAGACCAAGAGCAGGACCAACCATAAGCCTCCACATGCTTCTTTCTTGGCAAATACAAGGTCTAGATAGATTTCTTCTCATTTCTTTCCAAGTAAGAGAAAAAATGTCAACATGGAGTTATGAAAAAATTCTGTTTAAAAAGGAAATACAGGTTCAGCGCCAGTAGCATAGTGTTTCTGGTGTCAGCCACGTACACCAAAGTTGGTGGGTTTGATCCCAGCCCCACTGAGCTAAAACAACAATGACAACTGCAACAAAAAATAGCCAGGTGTTCTGGTGGGTACCTGTAGTCCCAGCTACTTGGGAGGCTGAGGCAAGAGAATCACTTAAGCCCAAAAGTTTGAGGTTGCTGTGAGCTGTGACGCCACAGTACTGTACCAAGGGTAACATAGTGAGACTCTATCTCAAAAAAAAGGGAAATATAAATATTTTTTATGACCCAGAGAAATATGTAGAAGAGTTCAAAAAAATTATGACAGGAACCAAAAGAAAATGTATAGAAATGTTTGGCCCCTTCTGTAAGATTCAGAGAACATATAATGATCTCTACGTTAAAGGCAGAAAGCCACAAGCTAAGATGAAAAGATAACATGTTAATACAAAATAAGCGGAGGATGATAATAGGATTTATAGGGAAACTAAAAATGTGCAGCAGAATTAAAATCTACCTGAAGACACTAAAAGAGGAAAAAAATAAAATGAGTAATTGGAAAACTGAAAAGTTCTTCCAGAATTCAGAGAAAAGAACAATTGAAGAAGAGTGTTTGATAAGATGAGAGATACAACTAATAATTATAAATGTTGCTAAGGAATAAACCACAATACTTGCAATAAAATAAAAAATCTAAAATATAGTATCCTAGAATAGGAAAAATATTTGTTATCCACAAAGGAAGAAAGATTGGATGGTTATCAGCAGTACTTAACACTGAACGCTATATACCAAAGGCACTCAAGCAGTGTCTCCACCGAGTTTCAAGAATCTCTTTACTTCTTACATATGTAAGGGCTTAGAAAATATACTTATCTCCTCTTCTTGAAGAAACAAAAAGTTGACTTAAAAACTTAATTAGGAAGTTCCCTGGAAAATTGAATCAAATCTTAGCACTCAAAAAGGGAAATGTTTTATGTCAGAACAAGTAGAGTAGAAATTAATGTAACGTGGAGTTAAGTTTAAACATTTGATTTATAAAGCCTGATTTAGGTGATAATCATGGTAAGAGGTATGAAAAAATATCATTTGAATCTTGATGATGGTAAGAAAATAGAATAATACAAACTTTCCCTATTGCATGAGCAGCATTCTACTCTCAAGGAAAATAAAGCAGTGAGACTTTCTATAAACTTTTGCTGGGAGTATAAACTAATGTACTGCTGTTTCTGGAGGGCACATTTGTAATGCATGTCAGGAGCCTCAAAATGATCATAATGTTTGGATCTAGTGGTTCTGCTATTAAGTCATTTATCCTAAAAATAAAGATTCTTGGAAACAACTTTAATGTTCACTAAAATAAATAAAATTATGGCATGTTATACAATATTTTTCAGGCATCAGAAATTATTCTTTAAACTAAACCTGTAGCAAAGAAAGATGTAGAAAGGAATATTTTAAAATGTTCTGTTTTATCTCTGGGTGGAGGAGTAATGGGTAACTTTTATTTTTTTCTTGGCACTGTTACATGTTTTACAAATGATTTGCATTACTGTTGTACTGAAGGAAATAAATTATTTTAAAATGAGATAATAAAAACATTTTTAAAGTAATTTAGACCACAGATGGCAGAGGCCATTCTCAAAAATGTAAAAACAAAATGATATGGTTTTTAGCATCCACTACATATTTGTAAAAGGTTACTAATTTTGGTAACACTATCTTTAATGAAAAAGCAAATTCCAAAAGATCACATGCAGAATAATGCCATTTTTATAAAACCTGATAGCAAGATAAAACTAAACAAGATAGATAGCAAGCAAAACTAAACAAGATGTTATTTAGTGATATGTATATAAGTGGTAAAAGGGAGGTTTTGTTGTTATTTTATGCAAAGAAACAATGAACACAAAAGATTGAGGAGTGGAAGTGTGGGAATGGATAAAAAGGACACAGAGGCAGAGGTGAGATACTGGAATGTTCTATTTCATAACCTGGATGGTGATTCATAGGAGTTTATTTATCACCCTTTGTTGTAATTACTTTATATATAATTTGGTGTTGCCTACAAGCCCAATAACTGTAAAATGCATCTTTTTTACATTCCCAGTGCTTTGCGTATAGTGTGAATAATAGTTACTAACATGAATATACTGATAGTAAAAACACTTATTATTATTATTATTATTTACAGACTATTTACATTTTTTAGCCTAGTCTCCCTTACAACTATTTGTATGTATTTATGAAACTATCATAGAACATTAATAACTGTTGCATCTGCCTCTTCTGTTCTGTCCCAGCATGTCCTGTGCCATGTTCCTTCTAGGATCTGGCAGCTTGAGGATAGGTATGTAGAGAGAGTTCCTTTAAAGCCCCTTCTAAGGAAGTCCGTTCACCCAGGTCCAGAGATTGCAAAGTGTAATTATTTTTCATAAGAGAAACACTATTTGTGGGCATCATTTGTACCTGTATCTTAAAAGACTGAGCTCATTGATTTGTTGCACTTTCAACGCTGTGCATAAAGTCTTTCTTAAATATATTTTTCACAATTTTAGGTTTGCGTTTCTTGGTTCGTCTCTGCACAGATATTGGATTAAAAGAAGTTCAAGAATATGCCACAAAACTCAAGAGGTTGGAAAAGATGAAAGAAATAAGGGAACAGGTATTTCATATGGGTTGAAAATTTCTGTGTGTGTGTGTTTTTTTGTTTGTTTGTTTATTTTTTATAGACAGAGTCTCACTTTGTTGCTCTCGGTAGAGTGCTGTGGTGTCGCAGCTCACAGCAACCCCCAATTTTTGGGCTTAGGCAATTCTCTTGCCTCAGCATCCCAACTAGCTGGGACTACAGGGACCCACCACAACACCTGGCTATATTTTTGTTGTTGTTGCAGTTTGGCCGGGGCTGGGTCCTTTGGTATATGGGGCAGGTGCCCTTCTCACTGAGCCACAAGCACCACTTCTGTGTGTTATTTTTCAAAATGTCAGCCTTCTTTAACTCAAACATGTGATGTTAGGACCTTCTGTCTGAAAACAAGAGTTGAAAGTTTTTTCTGCTCTGGCATAATGAGAGGAATAACTAAAATTCTAGTTTTAGGAAAGAATTCTAATAAAAGTGGGTTCCCTATAGGAGGAAGTATAATAGATTCTGTATATACTTTATTAGATAGCTACTAACAGATAAGTAATTACAATTTCCCATAACATGAAGTAACTTACAGGTTAATTTGAAGACTTAAATATTAATTGGAGATTCCTGTGGTCCACAAGAGGCTTGCCTACAACAATGGCATTTTTTTCTTTAAGCAATTTCCTTATACTATGTATAGTAGAACATGGTGAATAATATTAACAGTTGTACATGAAAGTATCTTGAGTTTAAAAAGAAGAACTAAATTGGTTCTTTTTTTCTTATTACATGGTGAAAATATAATGACAGTACTTTTTCAATAATTTAATTGTCTTGGAAAAGAGAAAATTGTAGAGAAAATCTAAATTCTATACATACTTTCAAAATATGGTTATCTGATTATTCTCTTAGAAGTATCAGTTGTAAAAGGATCTGAGAAAAGATAGATTTTTTTTTACTTTAGAAGTTCTATAAAATATCAAGTTGAGATTAAAATGCCATGTTAGCATATATAGTTAAAATCTACTGTAATGACCAATTTATGCCATGTATCAAAGACTAATTTAATTAGGTAATGTGTGTGAAAACTTTGTAAATATAAACTGGTATAAATTGAAGTTTGAATGATTATAATTGTCATTATAATCACTACTAAATGTGTTTTACTATTAAGAATTAAAAAGAAGTATATACAGAGAGTGCATTTTAAGAAAGGAAAAACTGTTACTGAATTTGTAATACTCAGATCACATTTGGCTTGTGCAATTATAAGAGGCACTCAATGTGACTTGTATTCATCTTTTGTTATCAGTATATATTAAGTATTATAATTTTAATATAGTTTTTTTCTTTATTAAAATTATACACATTTATTGGCACTCTCTGTATTTCAAACCAAGAATATTCTTTGAAACTCAGTTCATTATGTAAGTTATGGTAATGACTCAAATTCTTCACACTTCACAAGTTTAAGCATCAGTAGTTTAAGTTTCTTATACTAAACAGTGAACCCAAACCTGTTACAAACATGGATCATGCATAATTCTCCTCTTGCAACTAATAGCCTTTAGATTTATTAGGTTTCCAGCACTGACCTTTTACTTTTTATTTATATTTATTTAGTTTTTGAGACAGTCTTGCTTTGTTGCCCTATGCTAGAGTACTGTGGAATCATAGCTCAGAGCAACCTCTGACTCTTGAGCTCAAGGATCCTCTTGCCTCAGCCTTCCAAATAGCTGGAACTACAGGCATCTGCTACAACACCCAGCTAGTTTTTCTATTTTTAGGAGAGATGGGGTCTCACTCTCGCTCAGGCTGGTCTTGAACTCCTGAGCTCAAGCAATACACCTGCCTCAACTGCCCAAAGTGCTAGGATTACAGATGTAAGCTACTGCACCCGCCATATAAACTGATTTTTGAGAGACACAAATGAGCCTTTTTTGGGGGGAGCTATTGTAGAAAGAAAAACTGTTCTTTTCTTTATGCTTGGGATGGGGGGAGCAGTCCACATTTCAGGAAAACTTTGCACCTTCTATATTCATTAGTCCAGCAAGAACCAATTCCAGGCATACAGTTCCTGGCCAGATGAGATGCACTCCTGAGCAGTGTGAACCCTGCAGTGGTATAAACTAGCCCCTGAAAACTGTGATCCCCTAAGCATGCTGTTTTTTTTGTTTTTTTGTTTGTTTGTTTGTTTTGTAGTTTTTGGCTGGGACTGGGTTTGAACCCGCCACCTCTGGCATATGGGGCCGGCACCCTACTCCTTTGAGCTCAGGGGGTCCTCCTGCCTCCATCTCCCAGAGTGCTAAGCAGATTACAGGCATGAGAATCTGTCCTGCCAGGCTATGGGGCAGACTTTCTGATGCCCCCAGGGTATTAAAGATTTCTTTGAACTTAGAGGGTTTCGATAAGTGTTTGTTTTTACTTTCCATCTCTGTAACTTCCACATTAAATCATTGCTACAACTATCATAGTGGTTGGTGCACAGGTCTTGTTATGGTGGAATTCACTAATTTTAACTATAAATAGGCATTTGGTTGGGAGAGATGCTAGAACACCACATTCTCTGTGCATGTGAGCACAGGGGAAGAGAAAGATGAGCCTGAAGAACTTGCCCCTGAGTGTGATGAACAAGCCAGGTCCTACCTGGGACACACAAGGAGTCTCCTAAAAAGGAGAAAGAAAAGAAGTGGGAAAAAAGATGAAGGGCAGGCAGATGGAGTAACCATCAGTAACAGGGAACAGGGCAGCATATCTAAGGAGATGCTGCCTTCCCTGTATCCTCTAAGGAAGCAGGACAGTCACTTCTAGAAGTGGACAGAACATAGTGTTTGTGAGATGAGATGGCGTGCATGGTTAAGGGGTGACGAGCCAAGACTACAAGTGAATGAACGGAATCCTGAGGCTCTAGACTTCAGGCTCAAAAGGTTTTTCCCCAGCCACTGATTCAAGGCAGGCTTAGGTTTCTCTTGGTGAGTGAAGCAAGTGAGGGCCTTGGAAATTCTGACGGAGCTACACTGAACATGGTGCGCTTCAAGTCTAGGGCGGAAAGTAGGGATTTAGAGAGATAAGTAGGAGAAGAGGGATGAGAGTCAGAGGATTAGAAAGTTCTAGGTGAGGGCATGAAGTAGGTGCATGCAGGGGGATAGGTAAAAAATGTAGTGATCATGGAAATGCTTGCCTTTCCACATTGTCCTGTTCTGAACCTGTGGTCACAAGCAGAAGTAAGATCTATTTTTGCATGTGATTTGATAAATTGTCCAGATACGTGGGGCATTATCTTGAAGAGTTTTTACTTATAGCATTTATAGATAAATGCTATAGCATTTTTAGATAAATGTTATAGATAATCAAACTGGATAGATGAAAATCAAATTTTGAAACAAAGTCAGATTATAGACATTTAAATTCAGATTCTTATTTTGTGATGGCAAAATTCTAATTCTATGAAGGCAAGGAGAAAGATGGAATTTCAAGAGAGATTTCTGTTTTTTTTTGCAGTTTTTGGCTGGGGCTGGGTTTGAACCCACCACCTCCGGTACATGGGGCCGGTGCCCTACTCCTTTGAGCCACAAGCACTGCCCCAAGATATTTCTTTTTAATAAAACTTTAGAGCTGGGCATGGTGGTTCATGTGTGTAATCTTAGCACTCTGGGAGGCCGAAGTGGGTGGATCCTTGACCTCAGGAGTTTGAAACCAGGCTGAACAAGAGCAAGACCCCATCTCTACTAAAAATAGAAAAAAGTTAGCCATGTATTGTGGTGGGCGCCTGTAGCACCCTTGCCTCGGAGACTGAGGCAAGAGGATCCCTTGAGCCCAAGAGTTTTAGATTGCTGGGAACTACAATACCATGGCAATTTACCCAGGTTGACAGAGTGAGACTCTGTCTCAAAATAAAATGAAAATTTAAAACAAAATTGGGGGGTTGAGAAACGGGGGTAGATAAGGTGGCAGATTAGAAACAGCTCCTTACTAGCCACTCAAGGTAAGTCAGGGAACTAGAAGTCTAGCCACATCTGGCTGAAGGAACTTACACAGGGACATCATTCCAAGGGCACAGTGAAGCAGTGGTGGACTCCAGGAATAGACAGGAATGCCTGGAGCTGAGGAGAGCTGCCATAGAAAGCAAGTACTTGTGTATAAGCAGTGGCCAGCCAACAAGCCCTTACTCGATTTTCGACAGGAAAGAGCTATCCTGCAGGTTATTGATTTTGGACTAAACAGCTCCAGCGAGCAGTTTAAACTGCTTAAACAAGAGATGGGGCTTGGCTCAAGCGGCTAAGGCGCCAGCCACATACACCTAAGGTGGCGGGTTCGAATCCTCAGCCCAGGCCCGCCAAACAACAATGATGGCTGCAACAAAAAAAATGGCCGGGTGTTGTGGCGGGTGCCTGTGGTCCCAGCTACTTGGGAGGCTGAGGCAGGAGACTCGCTTGAGCCCAGGAGTTGGAGGTTGCTGTGAGCTGTGATGCCATGGCACTCTACCCAGGGGGATAGCTTGAGGCTCCGTCTAAAAAAAAAAAAAAAACAAGAGATGGGACTCAAGCAGTGTCCCGTGGCTGAGATTGAATAATTGAATACCGGGTGGGATGGATCTCCCATCTGCTTGGCTGCTAACTGGGTGGCACCATTGTGGGAAGGCCCTGCTGATAGAACAGTTCTCAGGGTCCTAGTGCTTGGCTGGCTCTGGTATGCTTGCTGAGCTTGGGCAACCATCTTTGCAGTGAGCTGAGCAGACCCTGCAGCCCCAGGAAAGCCACATGGTTGTCAGGGGCACTGTTTGACATGCCTCCTAAGGAAACTGTAGACAGCTTTACGATCCCAATCATGGGGGCACTGAAAGCTGACCAAATGACCAGGCCATGATTGAAGACAAATAAGTCATGAATACAGGACCCAATCTCCTATGTAGCCGGAAAGTGACTTCCAGCTTCCATTTTATTATATATAGCAAAAGCATTGTGTGTTCTCTGTTTCCTAATACCACAGCACCACCTGCAAATATATATATTGTAATATATATTTATACACATATATATGTAGTTCTTCCATTTTCTGGTCCTTTTAGCAAGTTTTTTAATAGTTTGTTTTCTCCTTTTTTTGTTGTTGTGGTTATTTTGTATTTTGGGGTTTTTTTTTCATTTTTACTTTCTTTAATAGCGGGGTTCTTCCATTTTTGTTACAGTTTTTTAACCCCTTTTATTCTTTCTTCCTTTTTTACTTCTCTCCTTTTTTCTATACTTTGGTAGAGATTTTTCTACTTTTCTCATCTTTCCCAAATAAATTTTGCGTACAACAGTCAAGATATCCCCCCCTTTTTTCTCTTGTAATAGTATTAATTTTCGTTTTATTTTTGTTTTCTTCCTTTTCTGTGAGTACTGTGAGGTCACAGCATTGATCTAGCTGAGATATCATGGCATTGGTCTGGCTCAAAGAGGTAATGAGCTCACAGTCTAGGGTGTCCTCCTAGCTTGGGCCTTTTGGAAAGACAGTATTGGTAGGTCCATGCCATGACATACTGCTGATTTTTTTTCTCTTCTTTTTCTTCTGTATTTGACAGAGGTGGGGTCTTGCTTTTGCCCAAGCTAGTAAGGAGCTTCTGACTTCAAGGGACCACTTACCCTGGCCCTCCAAAGGCCTAGATTTGCAGGTGTGCTTATAGCACCCTGCTGATGATCACCATTTCTCCTATTGTTCTTTTTCTTTTTCTGTCTTTCTCCCCTTCTCTGAAATTTTTTTCCTTCACCCTTCTTTTTTTTCTCATAATTTTTTTCTTTTCTTTCTCCCTTCTCGCTCTTTACCCTTCTCTTCCTTTTGGCCTTATTCCAAAAGGCCACTTCAGTACCTAAGCAATGAAGATTCATCTCAACTCCAACAAAAACTTTCATTCCTACACCAAGGCATGGAAATTAAACAACCTTATGCTGAATGATAGTTGGTTCAAAGAAGAGGTAAAGGAAGAAATGACTAAATTCTTCAAACATAACAATGAAGCTACAAGTTACCAAAATCTGTAGAACACTGTAAAAGCCATCCTAAGAGGGAAATGTATCATTAGATGCCTACATCTGAGAAACAGGAGAGTACATCAACAACCTAATGAATCATCTTAAGAAAGGAAAAAGAAACAGAAAAAGAAGAGCAATCTTATCCCAAACCTAGCAGAAGAAAAGAAACAACTAAAATCAAATCACAAATAAATGAAATTGAAAAGAAAAGAATCATTCAGAATATTAATGAAACAAAAACTTGGTTCTTTGAAAAATAAAACAAAATTAATAAACCTTTGGCCAGATTAACTAGCAATAGAAAAGTAAAATCTCTAATAACTTCAATCAGAAATGAAAAATGGGCAATAACAATAGATACCACAGAGATAAAGAGATTATCTCTGAATACTACAAGAAACTTTATGCCCAGAAATTTTGACAACATGGAGGAAATGAATTAATACCTGGAATCACACCTTCTCCCTAGACTTAACTAATATGAAATAGATCTCTTCAACAGACCAATATCAAACACTGAGATCAAAGAAACAATAAATAATCTTCCAACAATAGCAACAACAAAAAAGCCCTGACCAGATGGCTTCATACCAGAATTCTATCAAACCTTCAAAGCACTAGGACCCATAATGCAGAAACTATTCCAAAACATTGCGAAGGGATGATCCCCAACATGTTCTATGAAGCAAACATCACCCTAATATTAAAACCAGAAAAGGGCCCAGTGAAAAAGGAGAACTAAAGACCAACTTCACTAATGAATATACATGCTAAAATACTCAATAAAATCTTAGCCAGTAGACACACATTAAAAAATGATTAAGTAGGCTTGATCCCAAGGATGCAAGACTGGTTTAACATATGCAGTTCCAAAAATGTAATTTGCCCATATCAATAGAAGCAAAAACAAAGACCATGTGATCCTCTTAATAGATACAGAAAAGATATTCGATAAAATTCAGCATTCTTTCCTAACAAGAACACTTAAGAATATAGGCATAGGGTGGCACCTGTGGTTCAGAGAGTAGGGTACTGGCCCCATATACTGGAGGTGGTGGGTTCAAACCTGGCCCTGGCCAAAAACTGCCACAACAACAACAAAAAAAGAATATAGGCATAGGTGGCACATTTCTGATCGAAGCCATCTACAACAAACCCACAGCTAGTAAACTGAATGGAGTAAAACTGAAAGCTTTTCCACTTAGAATTGGAACTAGACAAGGATTCCTCTACCACCACCACTGCTACTCAACATAGTATTAGAAGTTCTAGTCAATGCAGTGAGGCAAGAGAAGGAAATAAAGGGCATCCAAATGGGAGCAGAGGGGCTCAAATGCTCACTCTTTGTTGATAATATGATCTTAGAGAACCCCATAGACTCAACCATAAAACTCCTGGAAGTGATAAAAAAAAAAAATACACTAATGTCTCAGGATATAAAATCAGTGTCCACAACTCAGTAGCCTTTTTATATACCAATAATAACCAAGTCAAGAAATGATTTGATCAAGGACACAGTACCCTTCATAGTATCTTCAAAGATAAAGAAATACTTAGGGCTGTACCTAACAAAAGAGGTGAAAGGCCTCTACAAAGAGAATTATGAAACCCTAAGAAATGAAATAGCAGAAGACAAAAAAAAAAAGTTCCTTATAATGCTGGCTTTCTCTACTTAAAAAAAAAAAAAACACTTAGCCCCATCAAAAATAAATAAATAAATAAAATAAAAAATGAAATAGCCAAAGACCTTAACAAATGGAAGAACATAATCACGTTCTTAGCTGGGAAGAATTAACATTGTTAAAATGTGTATACTACCTAAAGCAGTGGTTCTCAACCTTCCTAATGCTACTACCCTTTATATAGTTCCTCATGTTGTGGTGACCCCCAACCATAAAATTATTTTTGTTGCTACTAATTTTATGGTTGGGGGTCACCACAACATGAGGAACTGTATTAAAGGGTTGCGGCATTAGAAAGGTTGAGAACCACTGACCTAAAGCAATGTACAAACTCAATGCAATCCCCATTAAAATACCAACATCATACTTTGAAGAACTAGAAAAAATAGTTCTTTGTTTCATGTGGAAAAAATCCCATATAGACAAGGCAAATAGTTCTTTGTTTCATGTGGAAAAAATCCCATGTAGACAAGGCAATTTTTAGTAATAAAAACAAAACCAGAGGTATCACTCTACCAGACTTTAGGCTATATTACAAGTTCACAGTGATCAAAACAGCATGATATTAGCACAAAAATATTAACATAGATATATAAAACCAAATAGAAAACCATGAAATGAAACCAGTCTCTTATCAGCATCTGATCTTTGACAAACCAGACAAAAGCCTAGGAAAAAGAATCCCTATTCAATAAATGATGCTAGGAGAACTGGCTAACCACATGTAAAAGACTGAAACTGGACCCATACTTTCTACCACTTACAAAAATTGACTCAAGATAGATAAAGGATTTAAATCTAAGATAGAAAATAATAAAAAGCCTAGATAAAAAGTATGGGAAAGACTCTTGAGGATGTCGGCCTGGGGAAGTATTTTATGAAGAAGATTTCAGTGGCATTTGCAACAAGAAAAATAAACATATGAGACTTAATTAAATTGAAAAGTTTCTGCACAGCCAAGGATACGATTAAAGCAAATAGACAAGGCCAAGTGTGGTGGCTCATGTCTCTAATCCTAGCACTCTGGGAGGCTGAGGCAGGCAGATCGCTTGAGCTCATGAGTTCAAGACCAGCCTGAGCAAGAGTAAGATGCCCATCTCTAAAAATAGCCAGGCATTGTGGCAGGCACCTATAGCTCCAGTTACTTGGGAGGCTGAGGCAAGAGCATCACTTAAGCCCAAGAGTTTAGGTTGCTCTGAGCTATGACACCACAGCACTCTACCAAGGGTGACAAAGTGCAACTCTGTCTCAAAAATAAATAAATAAATAAATAAACAAGCAAATAGACAACCTTCAGAATGGAAAAAAATATTTGCATGTTAGGAAGTTGACGGGAAGACAGATGAATGGCTAATAAACATATTAAAAAATGCTAATCATCCCTAATCATCAGAGAAACCACCCTGAGATATTACCTAATTCCAGTAAGATCAGCTCATATCACAAATTCCCAAAGTTGCAGATGCTGACATGGATGTGGTAAGAGGGGGTCACTTATATATTATTGGTAGGACTGTAAACTCATACAGCTTATTTGGAAAGAAGTGTGGAGAATCCTCAAAGAACTAAAAGTTGACCTTCCATTTGATTCTGCAATACCACCACTAGGCATCTACCCAGAAAATAAAAAATCATTATATCATAAAGACATTTGCACTAGATTGTCTATCACACCTCAATTTATGACCACTAAGACGTGGAAACCACCTAAATGCTCAACTCAGGAATGGATTAACAGACTCTAGTATATGTACACCATGGAATAATGTTTAGCCATAAAAAAGTTTGGAGACTGCATCTTTTGTATTAACCTGGATGGAATTGAAGCACATTCTTCTTAGTAAAGTATCACAAGAATGGAAAAGCAAATATCTAATGTACTCAATACTAATGGCCAATAGATGATCTAATACTTGCCCACATAGGAGTAAAACTTAATTCAATTCAAGTTGGGAGGAGGGGGCAGGGGAGAGAGAGGAGCGGGGAAGGTGTGCTCCCACTTAATGGGCACAATGTAGGAGTATATGGCACACCTGTTGGGTGCAGGACACAACTACAAGATGGACTCCAGCTAACAAATTCAAATATCATAATTTGGTTGTTTATACCCTCACAGTAACCTGAAATTTAAAAAATGGGGTATATTTATGTATTATGTACATATTTATGTAATATTTATGTATTTAGAAGTCTTACACGTAATATATGGAATGTCTGGAAGTTTTAGAAAAACAGTTCATTCCATAAATATGAGTTTTGAATTATCAAAAGAAAATTTTTTTTTCTTCCTAAAGCAGACCAGTGGCAATAACCTCTTCTATGACCTGATAATTTATGATTATTTGGGAAGTTGTTGAAAGGTGGAGCGGCAGTACCCAAAGATGAGACCCAGAGCAGAGAGATTCAGGCCAGATTTATTGAAAGGGATAGTGACCCGCCTGGGCAGGGCAAAGATAGCATCTGCCCCCAGGGGCAGTTGGAGCCACCTTTTGAATGGGGAGGTTAGGGGTGGGCAAGTTCCACAACTTGCCCAGAGTGGGTTACGGATCTTAGGTGCAAATTTCAGGGTTGCAGCTAACTAGGTCCTTTGTGTTCTTTGTTTTAGAGGAGAGAAGGCCAGGAAGTGTTTGTGTAGGGCTGTGTTAGGCTCCCCAACATTTGTCAGGGTTGAGGGGCAAGTAATTTGTCCTTTGAATTAAATACAAATATTTGCCTATGTTAAGTTTTAATTCAATTATATATGCCTATCAAAAGCCATCCATCCAGATATCCATCTTCTCTAACCATCCTGTATCTCTGTAAATAAACCATTATTCATGTGAAAATTTGACAGTGTGACTTGAGGCACATTCATTGTTAATACAAAAATTCTAACAGGCAAAACACAAAAGAACCATAGAAACCTAAGAATATTATAGCTCTGAGATACTTCTTTTTTTTTTCTTTATGAGACACAGTTTCACTTTGTCACCCTTAGTAGAGTGCCATAGCATCATAGCTCACAGCAAACTCCAGCTCTTGGGCTTAGGTGATTCTCTTGCCTCAGCCTCCCGAGTAGCTGGGACTACAGGCACCAGCCACAACACCTGGCTATTTTTTTGTTGCAGTTTGGCCGAGCCAGGTTTGAACCCACCACCCTCAGTATATGGGGCCGGCGCCCTATTCACTGACCACAGGCACCACCCAGTTTTGAGATATTTCTTATGATTTGAGGATAGGTTTAGATCTAAGAAAGTCAACTATTGGGCAGATCTTGAGGATTTTGTAAGATTTTAATAGGGCCTTTATTTTACATGATGAATTTCAAAAGCCAGTTTTACCTCATTTTAGCCCTCAAGTAGTTTAGGTCCCACCTTTATAGGTTAAGCCTAAAATAGGAAGTGGCCCCTTTTTTAAGTTCTCTTCCTTTCCTTGACCATCCCTCCCTTAAGCTAAGTATTTTGGTTAAGCCCTAACCTTCACATCAAGAAAATACTGTTTGAGCTCAGCAGTTAGGGCACTGGCCACACACACTGTGGCAGGCGGGTTCATACCCAACCCAGGGCCAGGCCAACTGCAACAAAAAAATAGCTGTGGGCAGCCAGCCCCGGCCAAAAACTGCTGGGGAAAAAAAAAAAAAAAGCTGGG
>NW_003852501.1:2946416-2958680 GCF_000181295.1 Otolemur garnettii
AAAAAAAAAAAAAAAAAAAAGTACTGTTTGGTTTTTGAGTTGTTTGTGTAAACAAAGGTGACTACACTTTTAAAGTGCCACTTGAATATTCTCAAAAGCCTTGGAGGGCAAGCTTTGAATCCTTCACTTACAAAACAACTCAATCTTTTTTTTAATAGAATCAGCTCTCAGATATGATGAATTAGCCCTAAGGGTTACATAGTAGTTCATTTTAAAAATC
Source organism: Otolemur garnettii (assembly GCF_000181295.1). Lineage (NCBI taxonomy): Eukaryota > Metazoa > Chordata > Mammalia > Primates > Galagidae > Otolemur > Otolemur garnettii. The sequence continues at coordinate 2,946,637 of NW_003852501.1, forward strand.
AACCTCTAGTTTTATTCAGGCTTGAAGGAATAGCACTTATTCTTCTAAACTTGTTTTCTTATTGCTCTAGCGCATAAAGTCAGGCAGAGATGGCAGTGGGGCCTCCCGTGGCAAAAGAGAGGGGAGCGCCAACAGCGGTAAGTGCTTCCTGTTTCCTTCAAAGGCTGGGTCTCACAGATTTCTGGTCCACGGAAAACATCTTGAAATAATCCAGAAGTGTCCTTTAGCTGTCTGTTTGTTTTATATACACAGTAAAACCTCACTTATTCTAATCAATTTGGTAAATAGTCTGATAAGTAAATGAGTGTATATGTTTAGCAGATTTTAGTTTATAAATAACCATCTTGTTACTCATGCTAATTGGTTAATATACAAGTTTTTATTTATTAATCAACCTGTCAGGTTAGACAGATTATCATTGATGAGCATACTAATGAGGTTTTACTGTGTTACACTTGAAAATTTCCATCTGAAGGAAGTACCATGAGAAGTAGGATGGTCTTCTAGAACACCAGTAGCCCCAAATCTTTAGTCTGACTTTTAGTGTAGCAATAGTGCCAATCTAGGAGTTAGGAGATGTGGTACATGCCCCTCTTGATCATGACAGCATATATATATTCCTTTGGGCACATAAATGCTATGGAAGTTGAGTGATTTCTAAAGTTCTTTCATCTCTTAAATTCCTTAACTCTATGACTTCTTGTGACATCTTTACTTAATAAGTTTTATAAAGTTTTTTATCCTTTCTCCCCATCAACAAAAATCTACCTTCTTTCTCTACTACAAGTAGGTAGTATAAATTAAACTTAGTAGAACTTTGGTGATTTTTAAAGAAGCTAATTGAAAAAAAGAAATCCCAAATTGGGAATCTATACCTACATTCTCTCCTATCCATACCCAGCACTCTCAGGCATATATGACCCTGCTCCATGTAACTACCCAGTACTCTGTCTTATCTCTTTGTAATCTTAGAGACAGAACAAAGACAAATGTAGCTCTTAGTTTAGGTAAGCCCCTTTTCTTTTTGAAGACAGTTTTACTCTGTCACCGTGGATATAGTGCAGGCATTACAGCTCGCAGCAGCCTCCTCACACTCTTGGGCTCACGCGATCCTCTTGCCTCAGCCTCCCAAGTAGGGGAGGCAGAGCTCAGGCAGTCTACCTGCTTAGATGACCCAGAGTGCTAAGATTACAGACATGAGCTTCCATACCCAAACCAGGTAAGCCTTTCATTCATTCACAAATTTACAGGATTCATATTGTATACTAAGTGCCAAGGACATGGGGACATTGTGATTCCTGTGCTCAAGAAAGTTAGAATCTAGTTGGAAAGACACATAAGCTCCTAATTCTGCTATGAGTGCTGCCACGATAGAAAAATGCACATGTGTTTTCTTATTTTCTTAGGGATAGAAACTGCAGTTGAGACAAAGACTTCTTCTTGAATTGAGAAATCTGCTTTGCCAAGTATGTGTAGGCAGTTACGATTATCAACAGCATCTAGCTCTAGCCAGACCACTTGATTCCCTAGGGCTTATTCCACCGTCTCTACCGGAACCTCATAGTCCTATCCTGTTTACTTAAGCCACAAGAGTCATTACCCAGGGCTAAGTAAGAGCAGCATTGAGCCCGAGTGCCAAAAGCGGTCTGTCACATCAAGGAGCAGTCCTACCTCTTCAGCCTCTGTGGTCCTTAGGGACACTGCTGTCCTCTTGCTATCTTATGACCCCCAGATATCGCCTTACTTCTGCCCCATACACACTTTCCCCCAAACTCATGCTTTAATAGATCCATTTGACCATCTGGTGTTACATTAAATCTGAGTCCTATGGTCCCACAGTCTTCATAAAACAGAGATGGCTATACAGGCCCACAGACCCTTATGCAAAACCTCTGAGGCTAGGTGTGTTGTAGAATGGAGAACTTTTTGGAGTTGTGGTACCTTAGCCATGTTTCATGTATTATCCATGGAGAGCATCTCATAATGAAACCTCCTGTTCTTTATTAATTCAGTGTAATGTGAACATTGAAACTAAGGATATATGAAGACTATAACTGTCTTCACATCTTCAAATCAACAAGTTTTACACTCAAGAAAAACTTGGCTTTCAGAGCTCTTTGGAATTGCTTCTTGGCCTTTTGGCTAAATTCAAGTGTGGAACTGTTTGGAATTTAGGATTATAGATAAGGGATCATGGACCTATACCAGAAATGTTAACATTCAAAAAGTCAGCAGACAAGCCATTGTGCATCAGTTGAAAGAAACTCTTAATGCTACTTGCTCATCCGTGCTGTTAGAAGAAGTTCTTTTGAAATTGTCCCTTTAAAGAATAACCCCTAGGGAAGTATTAATTATTTATTAAAATTCTAGTACCACCCTAAGGACCCTATACTTTCTTCTGAAAATCTTAAATTCGTAATAAGCAATCAGTTCCTTCCAAACTTTAGTAAACTAATGTTAAGTTTTCAGAGCCCCTGGTAGTTCTTAAGCTTATAAAATCTCTACCCTAAAACTGAACCTCAGTTTCCAAATGTCTTCACTCTGAAAATCTGTCTCCCAAAGAAATTCTGGAGCATGCCCTGAGTAGTGCAGAACTGTGTAGCCCTGCCCTAGAGGACAGTGTCCAGGGACTCACCCCAAGTAAGGATCTCCAGGAAGACTGGTGGATGCCTCTTGGAAACATCAAATGAAGTCCAGATGCTCTGGCATGAGGAATCCTTGGCCTCTCTGGTGACCTGTTCCCTATCAGTTATGCTGGGCTTAGAACAGGAGAGTTCTTTGCCCTTCTTGGGACCCCCTCCAGTCAGTGTCAAGGCAGGGAAGAGGGGCAGAGGAAGAAAGAGGTAGGGCTGACCACCCCAGGGCTGATACCTGTGTTCAGGAAAAGAGAGGCCTTCTTGTTGAAAAGTCATCATCTCCTTATCTTGGCCCCCTACTACTGCTTTTTCATTTTTAATCAATTACCTTTTCCCCATCCAGTCCATTTCAGTCCAACACAAATAGTTCTGTTGCACAAATAAGCTTTTATTCTCATCAGAGGGACTTTGAGAGTAGAACTTCTGTGCTTGTTTGGCATTTTACTAGCAGGGTTTCGTGTTGCTTGGTTCTCTTGGCACAAGCTTAAAGCACTAGGCAGTCCCTTTTGGGGTGCTTTTTCCTCCTATCATTTGCCTTTTTGCTCCTGATATACCTGATATCTTGAGTTACATACCATCCTAGACTTCTGCCCTTCATCCTGTGGTCAAGTAGGGATGCCTCTTTATGGTGTTTATGCTGACTCCACCTGACATTTTTTCAGGTAATCATGTTTTCTGTCTCCTTTCTCCAGTTCTCAGCACAGCCCATGCTCCAAGGCAGGCCCTAGCTGTCAAGTAAGAATAAACCAAGCTATGTTGCCTCTCTCTCTTTCTTCTTCCTTCTGCCTGGTGGGCTCTCCCAGAGTACCTGTAGCCACTGCGGATGTACCCCCATCCTCACAGCAGCCACCTTCCCAAGGCACTCTGTGGATAGTGTCCCTTATTCATTCTCATTCCCCATTTAGGAATTCCCAGAATAAACCAACAGGTAAAAGGGAGCTCAATCTCACTTGTCTTCCACCTCTAACCTGTGAAACCTAGAGATGCACCTTTACATCTTAGAATGGAATATTCAGCCCTTTGCCTGCATTAGATTCACAATTCAGATCTGGGGAAGGGACAGTTTTTATATGAATCTATAGGAGGCTTGCCTTAAGCTAGTTTAAATATAATATGTTAAAACAAATGCAGCATCTCCAACTAGATCTTTAAAGTAATGCTTAGAAGAAAGGACCACAGGGAACTTTAGTGTATCAGAATTATTGATTTGTGTCCAGGCATAGTGGCTTCCACCTATAATCCCAGCACTTTGGAGACTGAGGCAGGAGGAACCCATGAGCGCAGGAGTTTAAGACCAGCCTGAGCAAATCAAGACCCTATATCTACTAAAAATAGAAAAATTAGCCAGGCGTTGCAGGAGGCACCTATAGTCCCAGCCACTTGGAAGGCTGAGGCAGGAGGATTGCTTGAGCCCAGGAGTTTGAGGTTGCTGAGAACTAGGTGATACCTCAGCACTTTAACTTGGGGTAACAAAAAATTATTGATTTACATTATGTATCTGTTTTAGAAATGTTTAAGGGCCCTTGAAAATTTGTTACAGGTTTTTGTTTTCTGGATCAGACTAGTTTTATTGCTCCTCATTATCACTGTTCATTTGTTTAGTGCACTTTAGCTCCCTTCCTCGTCAGTGGTTCTCAAACTCTAGTATGTATCAGAATCACCTGGACACTTGTTAAACAGAGTGCTGAACCCCATCCCCAGAGTTTCAGATTCAGTCATGCTGTGCTGAGGCCTCGGAACATGAACAAGCTCCCAGGTTACACTGCTGTTACTGCTAGTCCAGGAACCACACTAGGAGAACCACAGTGCTACGTTAAATGAGGTAGTACAAGACTCAGTGTGCCAGAGTGGATAAATGACACTACTGCTATTACCACCATCGCCATATTCCCAGTATATGGCAGTCTTTACTCATTCAGCCTATAGCCTGACACCTTGGTGCTGTACCTCTTAGTGTGTCACCTTGGGGAGCCTCAATAAGGTAGAGTGAGCATTACCTGCACAACCCATGGAACCAGCTTACACATGGCCTAGCACATCCCAGATGATGAGTAAATAGTAGCTACTTTTACTGTCATTACTTGGTACAGATTGTGTTCGAATGACTAGGCCTTGGTTTAGAATTTTTATATCCCAGGATTTTGAGTACTTTAGTTTGTTTTTGTAGAATTAACTTGGATTTAACTTATTTTAACTATTTGAAGTAAAAATGCATTACTTTTTTAAATGCACAAGTTGAGGGTAAGGTTTTAGCAACTCAATGCCAAAACATTGATTCAGAAAAATTAAAATAAAATCAAGCCACACTTAAAGTCACCTTTCAAAAGCAAGGCTATATTCTGTGATTTAAAGTCTTGATAGTTAAGGGTATTTATATTCTAGTGGATAAACTGATGAAGAAGATAACCATATTCTTTCCTGTTGTGTTGGCTACATTTAAAAGGGCAGGAAATTCACAGAACACTTACCTGCTTCTCATGTGTAGCTGTCCTCAAGACACAAGAATGCCTTCTCATATGGCATTTATATCTTTGCATGAGTGACATTTTGTGACTTATTTTGAATATGGCGTTATTAAGGTTTTATTTATAAATTGCTTTTTTGTTTACTCTGTTGATTCTTAATGGCTTGCTGTTTTTTTTAGTTTGATTTTAATTATGTCTTGGGTATGAAATTTTCCTTGGGTATGAAAATGTATCAATTTTATAGTGAAAATAATTTTATAATTAAAATCAGGATAAATGACTCAGTGAACAGAAATTCACTTTATGGTCACTTTTTGAGGAACATTTTCTTTTGTAAAGTACACTGTAACCATGTTTTATTTTATTTTTAAAAACTTGAAGTTGTGCTTTAAGAATATAGACCAAGGGTGGCTATATTCTCTTTTAAAAACTTGAAATTGTATTTTAAGAATACAGACCAGAGATGGCTAGAACTCCTTTCTGTGGTTTTGCTGGGCCTTGATGGTGTCACAAGCAAAAAGTGAATAAGTCATTTTAAGTGCCCACCAGGGATGGAGAGACACAGATTATTGTCAAGGAACATACACTCCGAGGATGTATAGATGCCCAAATATGAAAGGACCAGGTCAGCAAAATGCAGCGAATTACACAGAGGAAGCACTGGGCATGTTTGGGAGGAGAGAATCTCGGGAGGCAAAGGGTGTCTCAACTTGAGCACCCATTCACTGCAGAGATTTAGATCATAGTCCTGCTGGACACACTTGTATCCAAAGACTTTGGGGAAGCTTGATGAGTAGTAAATATTTACAGCACTGTAGTGTTTCAGTGTTACAGTTTCAGAAGAAATTTGCATATGCTAGTGTCCCCTGCTGGTCTCATCTGCTGATAGTACCCTGTGTTCTAATTCTCTAATCCTAGGTTGGCAGACTTTATCTGTAAAGGGCCAGAGAGTAAGTAGTTCAAGCTTATGGGCTACCTCTCCTCTGTGGGGACTGCTGTACTCTGCTATTGGGTCTCAAAAGCAATTGCAAACAACTTACAGTGAATAGTGTGATGGTATCTATAAAACTTAATTGTTGGACATTGAAATTTAAATGTCATAAATTTTGTGTGTCATGAAATATTATTATTCTTTGCTTTTCTTCCCAACCGTTTAAAAATGTATAAAGCATTCTTAGCTCTCTGGATATACAAAAACAAAGTAGGCCAGATTGGGCCCACAGACTAGAGTTTGCTAATCTCTGCTATACAGTCATACTTCCCATGAATATTCTTGTAATGACAGATAGAGTCTAGAAATTAGCCTTTTGGTCAAAGTACGTAGCATCTAATCTGAGTAAGATTCTGTATCAGTGAACTTCTTTCTTTTCTGAAAACTGTCTTAGCCATTTATAACTCAGTCACCTTCAAATATGTCAATACACTAAGATAAAGTCTGTGAGGTTTTGTGTCTTCAACAGAATATGTTCCTTTCCCCTGGCCTTAGCCCACTGCCCTGAGTTTAAGGTCACTGTGAGTAATTCTTCAGTCTTGGCATTCATTCGTCATCCATGGATCCCCTTTTCTCAATACATCACTTCTTATGTGACCTTGGGCAAGTTACTTAATTTCTGTTATTTCTCATCGGTAAAATGAGAATGAAAATAGCATCTACCTAATAAAGCGGGAAAGAGGAGATGAATTCATACATGGAAAGCCCCTAAAATAATTCCTGACATGGGCAAGCACTTGTAAGAGTGAATGTGGTTATCACAATTGCTGTCTGACAAAGGAGCACATGGCAATACTTGGGATCCTAGGGTCCACTCGAACTCCAGCATCCTGTTCTTACTGCAGCTGCTATGGGACCTCTGACTATGTCATCACTGGTGCCTTTTCCTACCACTGCAGGGTCACATTTATCCATGCATGAAGGTAAAGGTAAACAAATGTACCTCTGTCTTACTATGGAATTTAATTTTAACTTTTAAAACAAAAATCCTAAAAATTACATATAAAAACTAGTATTGGTTTTATTTGGAAAACTGGATATTTATTCCAGTAACACTGCTGGTAATCAAAACATTTGTGAAACTCCTTTTTTTAATTGCCATCAGAGGCAAATTACAAAAAACACAAGGAATCCATTCTAAAATTCTTACAAAAATGCTGAGCCTAGTGGCTCACACCTATAATCCTAGCACTCTGAGAGGCCAAGGTGGATGGATTACTTGAGCTCAAGATTTTGAGACCAGCCTGAGCAAGAATGAGGCCTCATATCTAAAAATAGCCAGGTGTTGTGGCAGGCACCTGTAATCCCAGCTACTTGAGAGACTGAGGCAAGAAGATAACTTGAACAAAAGAGTTTGAGGTTGCTATGAGCTATGACACCAGGCACTCTTCTGAGGGCAACAAAGTGAGTCTCTGTCTCAAAAAATAATAAAATTTTTATGAAAGTTATTTATATAAGCACACATAGACACATATGTATGCATATATATCTTTAATATATACACATATGTGTATCTTATATATACACATGTGCATACATGTAACAGGTACACTTCATCAGTTCTTTCTCTTCTTTCCTTCTTTCTCTTCCTATTTCTCTGCCTTTCTATAAGCAAAGAAACATTGATCAAGTTTGTGGCCATATAGGTGCTCTGTAAATACCAGCATCCTTCCAGCTTCTCATCCCATATTCTCTTTACATGCCAACGATTGAGTTAAGCATTTAAGTTGCAAAATGTAATAAAAATATAGCACATCAGTTACCTTTTTTGCTTACATCTTCACTGAGTCCCTCCCCAACCCCCTCTCACTTGCTTATTATAATAGTTATCAGGGTCAACTTTTCCATCTTTGCTATATCCTTGTTACCTATTTTGTTAGGTAATACTATAATTGGATCAGTAAGAGAAGAGGGTAAGAGGTCACTGCAAACTGAGAGTCACTGTAAAATGACTGTAATAATGTAAGAATGAGCTAAAATTCTCAGTGTGAGACTAGACTCAAGCAATGGTCCTTGTAAAATTATGTGATTTATGCCATCTAAGTGGACAATGTTATTACTTTCTTAGTCAGTGGGGGTTAGGAGGGTACTTTGGATTCGTAGGTGTACTCTGCTGCCCCTGAACTTTGCAAAGGGACAGGAACAAAGGAAGATCACCTTCCTTATAACAAGAGGATAAGCTACTTCCAAGTCAGACTACAGAGTACCTAGAAGTAAATTGGACAACAGACTCTTGCCAAAGGTCTCAAAGGTGTTTCTGATGTTCTTCAATATTTCTAGACATAAACAAAAATTTTCTTATACTTAAGGAATGAGAATAGATCTTTCTTAGTGATTATATCTTAGTAGTTGCTAAATTGAGTATCATATCAGGAATAGGAGAAGAGAGACCAAAACTAACTTTTAAAAAAAGTCTAATGGTTAATGAAATCAATTTTTAGCTCACAAAAGATAATCATTTACAAAGAGATTTGAAAGAGTAAGGACCACTATGTTTGTAACATTCAGAGGAATGGGCAGACTTTTTTAGAAAGTTTCACTTTAAAATACCACTTTTAAAAAATAAGAAACTGGGCTTGGCACCTGTAGCTCAAGCGGCTAAGGTGCCAGCCACATACAGCAGAGCTGGTGGGTTTGAATCCAGCCCGGGCCTGCCAAAGAGCAATGACAACTACAACCAAAAAATAGCTGGGCATTGTAGCGGGCGCCTGTAGTCCCAGCTATTTGGGAGGCTGAGGCAAGAGAATCGCTTAAGCCCAGGAGTTGGAGGTTGCTATGAGCTGTGATGCCATGGTACTCTACCCAGGGTGACAACTTGAGCTCTCTCTCAAAAAAAAAAAAAAAAGAAACCAATAATAATAAGAAACTGATATGGGTTAGTTAATAGGCTTCCTAAGAATACAAGGAATATTGAAGAATTATTGAATATGTATTGATTAATTGAGCTTGAATACAACAAAGGGTTATTAGCTATTTCAACCAACATAGTGTTGATAGCCCTTTGTAAATCAGTCTCCGTATACTTAGAAACAAAATTCAGATTCCAGTGATTTAAAAAGTAAATGGGTGGCAAGGAGGTAGAGAAGAGGACATAAAGTATTCTGTCATGCATGGTGGTGCATGCATGTGCAGCCTCACCAATAATTAAATAAATGCATACTAACCTATAAAATGAACAATGATTCTTTTTTAAAAAAAGATAATTCTTGGCTGGGAGCAGTGGCTCACGCCTGTAATCCTAGCACTCTGGGAGGCTGAGGCAGGAGGCTTCCTTGAGCTTAAGAGTTCAAGACCAGCCTGAGCAAAGCAAGACTCTGTCTTTACTAAAAAGAGGAAAATAAACTAGGCATAGTGGGCACTTATAGTCCTAGCTGCTTAGGAGGCTGAAGCAGAAGGATCACTTGGGCCCAGGAGTTTGAGGTTGCTATGAGCTAGCCTGAGGCCATAGTACTCTAGACCAGGCAACAGTGCAAGAATGTCTCAAAAGAAAGAAAAGAAAAGATAAAAGTACAGCAAGGATGAGATTAGATGAGTATTCTCAAACACTGAATTATTTTGGAAGGAGTTTTAAGTGTACACCCTGCTGGAATATTTGATAATATTCATCAAGACCTTTAAAATGCCCCATACCCTTTTAGAAACTGATTTTAAAGAAATAAGATTCTGGCAAAAAATTATGCGCACACATGTTGATCACATTATTTATGTTAGAAACATTGGGAATAAATTCTATGTTAAACTGGAAATAATGCCCAGTTAAATTACGTTCTCTCCAGTTGCTACCCTTGGCAGTTACTACAGGCCCCTTTGTCCTCCCTTTTGGCCTATATCCTTCATTGGGCTTCCTTGGCTGATCTTTTAGAGGCATTATGTTGCTGTTGGGAGCCCTAGAGACTTAGATCATTTAACATAACAGCTTCAAAAGATGATATAACTTTCAAAAACAATCTTACTTGCAACTTGAATGCAATGAATGGTAATAATTACACAGTGTCTTCCTATCTACTCTCTAAACAAAATAATGTTCACATAAAAGTGTACAGAAATCAATAAAAGGAGAAAAATGCAGGAAATGCAGACTTTTGAGCATCTTTAATGTTATAGCCATGACATTATGGAAATTATTTATAGAAAATGTTTAAGGTACAAGCCTTCCACAGACTGTGACGATCCTAAAGGTAGTGGCTGTGTCTCCTTTTGCCTTGGCCGTGTGGGGAACAGCATGAGGTATTGACTGAGCAAGACCATAGTTGACACTTAATCGGAATTTAAGATATCATTGATGGTGTTAAAGAAAGCTTTACATTTTTCTTGTTTTCATTACTCATGTAAATGTATAATGTACTCAGTTTTATAAGATTGGTGAATTTAAATATGATTAAAATATCTCAGCCATAATCTGTGTAGAAAATTACTGACAGAAATGAAGACATTGATTTTCATCTTCTCTTTATAGTTTTTTTACTTTTATAAGTTATTTTCATGCTTATAGAGAAAATGAAAATAACTCTGTGGAAATTTATTTGAAAAGAAACTTTCACCAAAGCTTATGTAGTTAGCCCCTTAATTTTACATAATTTGGTCTGTGAATAGAGCCCATTATCATCTTAGTATGAATTGCCTTGTAAAAGCACTGGTCAAGGCAGGTAGTCTGCCACCAAGTATTATACAAATACTTGTAACATTTGTCCCAAGTCTCATATTAAGGCAAGAAGGAGGTTTGGTTACATTAGATATTTCACGTAAGTGGAATCATGAAGCATTTGTCTTTTTGTGACTGGTATATTTCACTTCGCTTAATGTCATCAAGATTCAACCATGTTGTAGTATATAATGAGATTTCCTAATTTTTGAAGTTGAATAATACTCCATTTTACATATATATTTGTATATATATAATTTCTTTATTCATCTGTTGATGGACATTAAGGTTGCTTTTATCTTTTGGCTATTGTGAATAATGCAATAGTGAACGTGGGTATGAAAATATCACTTAGAGATCCTGTTTTCATTTCTTTCGGTATATACCCAAAGGATCATGTGCTTGCTATTTTTAAATTTTTGAGAATCGCCATTGTTTTTCACAGTGGTTCACCATTTTATATTCCTTTCCGTGGACTGCACAAGGGTTCTAATTTCTCCCCTTCCTCACCAACACTTGTTATGCTGTTGCATTTCTTTTCATTTTATTCTGTGTGTGTCTGTGTGCATGTGTGTTTATTAGTGGCCATTCTAATCAGCATGAGATGATATATCACTGTGGTTTTGATTTGCATTTCCCTGATGATTAGTAATGTTGAGCTTTTTTTATTTTTCTTTTTAGAGACAGAGTCTTACTTTATTGCCCTCAGTAGAGTGCCATGGCATCACACAGCACACAGCAACCTCCAACTCCTGGGCTTAGGTGATTCCCTTGCCTCAGCCTCCCGAGTAGCTGGGACTACAGGCGCCGGCCACAACACCCGGCATTTTTTTGTTACAGTTTGGCTGGGGCCGGGTTCAAACCCATCCCCTCAGTATATGGGGCTGGCACCCTACACACTGAGCCACAGGCGCTGCCCAATGTTGAGCCTTTTCTCATATGTTTGTCAGCCATTTGTATATCTTCTTTGGAGAAATGTCTCTTCAAAGTCTTGCCCATTTTTTAATAATATTATTCTGTTCTTGAGTTTTAGAAGCTCTTTATCTCTTCTAGCTGTTAACTCCTATCAGTAATGTGGTATGCAAATATTTTCTCCCATTTCATAGGTTGCCTATGTACTCTATTGATATTTCCGTTGCTGCACAGAAATTTTGAAATTTGGTATAGACTCATTTGTCTATTTTTGTTTTTGTTTTACATGCTTTTGTCATATCCAAAAAAAATTGCCAAATCTAAAGTCATGATGGTTTCCCACTATGTTTTCTTCTAGGAGTTTTGTATAATAGTTTCATATCTTTTTTTTTTTTTTT
>NW_003852501.1:2959981-2973492 GCF_000181295.1 Otolemur garnettii
AGTCTCCTGCCTCTGCCTCCCAAGTAGCTGGGACCACAGGCGCCCACCACAACGCCCGGCTGTTTTTTGGTTGCAGCCGTCATTGTTGTTTGGCGGGTCCAGGCTGGGGATTCGAACCCTCCACCTTAGGTGTACGTGGCTGGCACCTTAGCCGGTTGAGCTATAGGCGCCAAGCCTCTAACAGCTTTTTAATGGAATCTCTAGGGATTTCTACATATAAGATCATGTTTGTGAACAATGATAATTTTACTTTTTCTATTTGGTTGTCTTTTATTTTTTTCTTGCTTGATTGCTCTGGCTATTCTTAAAAGAATAGAAAGAATATTTGCTATTCTTAAATAGAAATAGTGGGAGTAGTCTATTTTGTCTCAGACAAGTACAATAACTTTTCTCTTTTGGTTATCATTTGCATGGTATCTGTTTCCATGATTTTTACTTTTGGCTCATGTATGGCTTGTATCTAACGTTAAGTCTAGCTAGGTGCAGTGGCTTAATAGCACTCTGGGAAGCCAAGGCAGGCAGATCACTTGAGCTCACAAGTTCAAGATCAGCCTAAGCCGAGAGCAAGACCCCATCTCTAAAAAATAGCTGGGCATTTTGGCGGACACCTATAATCACAGCTACTCAGGAAGCTGAAGCAAGAGGATAATCTGAGCCCAAAAGTTTGGAGTTGCTATGAGCTGTGACTCCATGGCATTATACCAAGGGTGACAAAGTGCGACTCTGTCTCAAAATAAATAGATAAATAAAGTCTTGACCAGGCTTGGTAACTCATGGCTCTAATCTCACCTCGTTGGGAGGCTGAGACAGGAGGATCACTTGAAGAGAGGAGTTTGAAACCAGCCTGAGCAACATAGGGAGGCCCCCTTCTCCTCAAAAAATTTAAAAATTAGCTAGGCATGCTGGCACACATCAGGAAGATCACTTGAGCCCAGGAATTCAAAATTATAGTGAGCTGTTATTGGGCCACTGACTCCAGCCTTGGTGACAGACTAGACTTGTCTCTAAAAAGAGCAAAAATTTTTTAAAAAGTAAAGCATATAGTTGAATCTTTTTAAAAAAATCTTTTCAGCCACCCTGTCTTTAGATTGGGAAATTTAATCAATTTACATTTAAAGTAATTACTGATAGTGAAGGACTTACTATTGCCATTTTTTTTAAATCACCATCCAATTTTAATTATGTTACCATTTGTTATTTTACAATATATTTTCAAAAAATGCTGTTACAATTGCCTTAACTTCTCTATATGACCTGGAATAAAAGATCAGCCAGAGACACACAAACGTCAAGCTGTAATACCTACTAGTACTAAACCATTACTGCTGAAGGGATATAGTTTTTAAATAAGCAGGTATGTGGTAATGAAAAATAAAATTCTCTCTTGTTGGAACAAAACACTAAACTGATTTAATGGCTGTGGAAAGGAGGTCGTTTATTCTTTCTTCAACACTCTGGTTCTGGCAGCAAGTTGTATAGTATTATGCATTTAGAGCAATATGTGCTTTGAAAGCCTATATTCTCAGTTTGTGCATGTCACTTGAATTTGAGACCAAACACGTGGAATATCACCTCAATATCCTCAATAACTCTCCCTCCAGAAGGTCACAATGTTAGTGAACTCAAGACTTACTGATGATGATGAATTTATAATTATTTTTCTCCAGTGACAGCAGACACTTACAATTTTCTCTAAAAGAGAGTTGATGAAAATGCACAGAAAACCTTCAGTATCCAGCTTTCGCTTCACAGTCTCCTAGTAGTAAAATAGCAGCTCTACATGTTGGTGAAAAAGGAATTTCAGTTTTTTCCTATTAGTTTTTAGTCATATTAACATTAAAATGTACCTGGATTTAGCTGAATTTCTAAAAAGAAAATTTTAGTTACCAAATATTTCAGAAATTTAATAAAGCATTACATACATGTAATTACCTTTTACCTACCAAAAAAATATATATAGATATGCAAATATATTTATTTAATCTTACCTAAAGACACTGAAATTCTTTTTTTCTGGTTGGACCTGAGAAACAAGATTAGAAACAAGACCAATGCTGGCTTTATTTCTTTATAAGCAATAATGTGGGTCTTTTTCATTCAACATGACTACAGCATTTTAATAATAAATTCACAAAAGACAATACAAAGAAACATCTACTGAATAGGCTTCTGCCAAGCAATTCATGTTTTAAAATTATATTCTACCAAGGTGGCGCTCTGGCATTACAAGCATTCACTTTTTGTTTTCTTTTTTAAAGTCTGTCAATTTTTTACTACCATTATTTTTTTCTTGCAAAAGATAGTGTGTGGGCAGTGCCTGTGGCTCAAAGGAGTAGGGCACCAGCCCCATGTACCAGTGGTGGGTTCAAACCTGGCCCTGGCCAAAAACTGCAAAAGAAAAAAAAAGAAGAAGAAGAAGTAAGGCCTAGAGACTATTGCCATTTCTTAAATTATTTTCTGTGTATCATATAGTTATTTTATTCTTCTTGTTGTCTTCTTTTATGTTTCATTTTTTTTTGTAGTGACATGGTTTAATTCTTTTCTCATTTTCTTTTCTGCATCTTTCATATTTTTCATAATTACCATGGAGATTACGTAAGACATTTTATAGTTATAACAATTTATTTTTTAAACTTATGAGAACTTAATTTCAGTCATATATAAATATGTACTCTTTCACATCTCCCCCCCCAATGATACAAGGTCTGACAATTAAGTTTGCAAACTTATCCTAGAAAATAAGCTGTCAGAATTCCCATAAGGCATAAATTGGTCCACTTGATGGTGTCTTATAATTCCCTGGGCTTTCTTCACTTTTCTTCATTGTTTTTTTCTTTTTGTCCCTCTGACTCAATAATTTCAAATGACCTGTCTTTGAGTCCACTGATTCTTTCTTCTGCTTGTTCTAATCTAATCTTTAGAGATCATTCTAGTGAATTTTTCAATTCAGTTACTGTATTTTTTTTTTTAGGAGACAGAGTCTCACTTTGTTGCCCTCAGTAGAGTACTGTAGCATCACAGCTCACAGCAACCTCCAGCTTTTAGGCTTAGGCGATTCTCTTTACTCAGCCTCCCCAGTCACTGTGACTATAGGCGCCCACCATAACTCCCGACTATTTTTTTGTTGCAGTTGTCATTGTTGATTTTAGCTGCTCTGGGCTGGATTCGAATTCACCCCACCCTACTCACTCAGCTACAGGCACTGCCAAAATGTGGGAATTTTAGATTTATTCAGATTTATTCCCAGAGACATTACCAGTAAACTAAAATATGAAGTATACTCAAAAAGGAAATGATCAATGTATATACAGTGGACAACTCTCCATTGAAAGTAAAGTTCACACATTAAAAATATAATGCCATTGTAGGAATTTTAAGGGAAAGAAATAAAAACTGTGGATTAGAGGAATGGTTCTTTTTAAAAATGTAATAGAAATTTAGAGTTAAAAAAGTACTATTAAGGTTTCCTACTAACATAAGTGTTTAGAACTATCTCAACATCTTCAGTGATACATACAGATTGCATTCTATCCCAACATAGCCATTCCATATTTTAGCAGCTGTAATTCTTTTTAGGTTTTTCCTTATTTAGCCAAAATCTATCCTACTATCTAAAGAAAATCTAATCCTCTTCTGTATGAACATTCTTCGAATGTTTAACGAAAGTGATTGTGTGATCTAGGTTCTCTGCCACCCAGGTTAAACTTACCTAGCCTCCTCTGCTATTTTTCATATGATGTGGTTTTAGGACCTCTCATCAGCCTTGACGTGAGGGTGATGATAGAGCTCATACTGCCCTTATGACTTCCTGTTTGTTCTTTCTTCAGATGTTATTTGTTCTTTGCTAGATTATACTAGTTAGGGTATAACTTTTCACAAATTCTTCTATAAACTTGAAACCTATAAATATACATTTGAAAGAATACATATAAAGACTACTCTTTGTATGTGATGTTATATCTATATTATAGATTTCCTATAAGAGAGTTCTTTTAACTATCAGAAATCAAGAATGACATCCCTAAGAAGTTGGCTTCCAAATGAAACAACCTGCCTATTTCTTGGCAAATAAGTATTCTTTAAGATGCATAATGTAGTGTTATATTTTCTCAACGTATTAAACAAATGCATTTTTATTTTTGTGTTTTCAGATAGTGGCCAGAACTGTAGTGCCAGTAGTAAAGGTGAACGACTAAGTGCCAAACTCAGAGCTTTACCTGGGACAAATGAACCTTATGAAAGTAGCAGTAACAAAGAAATAGGCAAGTGCTGGTACTCCCCACCCAGTTCCTACAGGTATAGCAGGTCTGAAGAAGACTGGTGAGATGGCAAAAATGTGTAATTGGGAATTATTAAGAATTTCATATTTACAGACAAAATTTTAAATGATTTGAGAGACCATTTCTGTTCACTCTGAGTTGTTCAGTTTGATGATGAGACTACTTGGTTGCACATTTGTTTTGTTTTTCTATGTAACTCCAATGTAACAATCTATTTTAAAACCTAGATGCCTCCTATGTGGATCCACTTGGCCCTCAAATAGAAAGACCAAAAACTGCAGCCAAAAAAAGAATGGACGAGGATGATTTTGCTGATGAAGAGTTAGGAGATGATTTGCTTCCAGAATAATATATGCCTTAATATGTTCTTTATTAAAGGAAAGAAATTGCCTTAAAAGATAATACTCATGTTAAAGTTTTTATTAAATATTCAAACTTTAATTTTATACACTGTCAAAACTTTAAGTAAGTGTATTCTGTTTTGTGAATTTGGATTTAAGTTGTGTGAAATTTTTTTATGGAATAAAAATATGTGAAATGAATACTTTAGGCTAGAGACTTCCTTATGTTTCCTTTACATTTGGAATTATCTTCCTATATTTTGTCCATTATACAGATATTGTTATTTTTTGGTATATATGTTAGGCTAGAGACTTCCTTACTTTTGTGAAGACATTGACCTACATGAAGAAATAAATTTTGTAGCACAACCTAGTATCTACATGCATATATATAAATATGTGTTATATTTAAAAAATATTCAGGCTCGGCGCCTGTGGCTCAAGCAGGTAAGGTACCAGCTACATACACCTAAGGTGGCAGGTTCGAATCCCCAGCCTGGGCCTGCCAAACAACAATGATGGCTGCAACCAAAAAATGGCCGTGCCTTGTGGCGGGTGCCTGTAGTCCCAGCTACTTGGGAGGCTGAGGCAGGAGACTCGCTTGAGCCCAGGAGTTGGAGGTTGCTGTGAGCTGTGATGCATTGGCACTCTACCCAGGGGGATAGCTTGAGGTTCCGTCTTTAAAAAAAAAAAAATATTCACAGAAGCGTACCTTACTATTGTAGTACATGCTTATTTTTCTATAATTTCATTAAAAATAAAATACTAGTAGTAAAATCACTACATTGATTTCATGGCTTGCAGCTTGAAAAATACTGTGTTAAAATGTATACATGATGATTGGGTTTTTTTGGAGACAGTTTCACTCTGTCATCCTGGGTAGAGTGCCATGGCATCATAGCTCACAGCAATCTCAAACTCTTTGGCTCAAGCAATCCTCTTACCTCAGCCTTCCGAGTAGCTAAGACTATAGGCACCCACGATGACACCCAGCTGGTTTTTCTATTTTTAGTAAAGACCAGGTCATGCTCTTGCTCAGGCTAGTCTCCAACTCCTGAGCTGAAGCAGTCCACCCCATCAGCATCCTAGAGTGTTAGGATTATGGGCATGAGCCACCATGCCTGGCCCATGATGAATCTTTATCAAGCTAAATTCCATGGAATTTAGAAAGTATCAGTCTTTGTAAGTTTTGCCTCATGAAGATTATAATACTATTAAAACAAATATATTTAGGAAGCACTGTAAAGTATAATGAGAGAAAATACCAAACTACAACCCTATCACTCCTTTCTGTAATTCCTTTCTGCTTTCAGCCCAGTGGTATGTACTAATAGCACAGAGCAAGGACATCTCTTAACATTGCTTTTCCCATTTGTGACTTAGGGATGGTGTAGAAAGCAAGACTGCCTGCATTTTTCTTTCCCATGTGTTTGGCTGGTCTAGACACTGTCCAAGGAATGATGGGGCAATAAGAAGTGGTTCGTTTTTAACAGTACACTAGAGAGAACGGGACCCTTCTTCTTATTTAACATTATGTTTACAATGTGCGTGCAGTTAGGTGCAGGAGCAGGAAAATCAAAATTAGATCACGGTCCCTGCTTCCAAGGTAGGTTATGATCTAATGAAGCTCACATGCAGCAAATACACTAAATATCAAGTATATGCAGAGAATTATTCAAAATTCTGGGGACACAGCAGTGACCAAGAAAGAACTATATGCAGCCCTCAATGAGCTTAATTTCTGGGGGGAAGACATACAATAAGTATATTTTTAAATGACTTTAGATACTGTTAAGTACAATTATAAAATGGAGTAATGCAATAGGTAGTGATTGTGAGGAGGGTCTCTTAGAGGTGGCCTTTGTAGTAACGCTAGAACAATGAAAAGAAAGCAATGTTCTAGGAAGAAGCAACGGCAAGTGCCAACACCCTTGCTGAAAAAATAATAATCTGGATGTGTTAGAGGGTTATAAGCTACACAATAGTGAATTAAAGGGTCTGGACCCCGACAATGTGGGGGAGGAAGAATGTACATTTTAAAAATTAAGAGTACAACTAATAAAGATAGAATTAGAAAATCATTTTGCAACCACCACAGTAGTGACTGATTCAAGCGAGGATCATTATTAATGGATACTAAAGCAAGGGAAGGAAAGTTTGATGAGAATGGTATTTTTAAATAGCCTTAGTGTTTCCCCCCACAAGTTACTTATTAATTATAAAGGAAAAATAGTTAATTTATATTAAAGAAAACTGGTGGTACCTTAACCAGTGACCAAAGTTAACATGGCCAATAACGGGACAGGTAAAAACCATTTGCTTCCTTCACTGAGAGGACACAAGATTAAGTTAATACTCCTGCCCTCCCAAAACTAACCTGAATCTAACCATGAGGAAGTATCCCAAATTGAGGAATATTCTACAAAATACCTGTTGTCTTGTATTTTTCAAAACTGTCAAAGCTGTGAAAGACAATATCTGAGAAATTATGCCAGATTAAAGGAGACTAAAAAGCATGTCAATAAAATGCATGATCCTTGATCAGATCCTGGACTGGGGGAAACTTGCTTAAAACTACTTCATAGAGACAATTGCTTAAATGTGAATAGCAGTATACAGATACTCCTTGGTTTATGATAGGGTCACATCACAATAAGCCTATCATTAAGTCAAAAATATTGTAAGTTGAAGATACATTTAATACTTTGATAAACAGATCTTGATAAACAGATTTTAAAGTTGAAAAAGCATCATTTGAACTATTGTAATATCAGCTGCTGCTTGACTTGCAATTGGGTAATGTCCTAATAAATGCATAACAAAATTGAAAAATCATTAAATTGAACTATCATAAGTTGGGGACCATCTACACCAAATAGTATTGTATCTGTAAAATGTCTTAATTTTGGTAATTGTACTATGGTTAAATGAGTGAATGTCTTTGTTCCTGAAAACATACACTGTTCGGGACAGAAGGTCCTGGTTTTTGCAGCTCAATGGTTCAGAAGAAAGTACAATGAAAAAGCAAATGTGGGCTTGGTGCCTGTGGCTCAAGCCACTAAGGTGCCAGCCACATACACCTAAGGTGGTGGGTTCGAATCCAGCCCGGGCCCACCAAACAACGACTGCTGCAACCAAAAATGGCCAGGCGTTGTGGCGGGCACCTGTGGTCCCAGCTACTTGGGAGGCGAAGGCAGAAGACTCGCTTGAACCCAGGAGTTAGAGGTTGTTGTGAGCTGTGATGCCATGGCACTCTACCCAGGGGGATAGCTTGAGGCTCTGTCTCAAAAAAAAAAAAAAAAAAGAAAAAGAAAATGTGTCGGCTCGGCAGCTATAGCTCAAGCAGCTAAGATGCCAGCCACATACACCAGAGCTAGCGGGTTTGAATCCAGCCGGGGCCTGCAAAACAACAATGACAACTACAACCAAAAAATAACTAGCATTGTAGTGGGTGCCCCTATGGTCCCAGCTACTTGGGAGGCTGAGGCAAAAAAAATCACTTAAGCCTAGGAGTTGGAAGTTGCTGTGAGATGTAATGCCACAACACTGTATCCAGGGTGACAGCTTGAGGCTCTGTCTCAAAAAAAGAGCAAATGTGGAAAAATGTTAACAAATAGTGGATCTGGGGCAGGCCCAGTAACACACCTGTAATCCCAGCACTCTGGGAGGCTAAAGCTGGTGGATCACCTGAGCTCGGGAGTTCAGAGACCAGCCTGAACAACAGCAAGACTCTGTCTCTACTAAAAACAGAAAAACTAGCTGGGTGCCCTGGTGATGGCCTGTAATCCCAGCTACTCAGGAGGCTAAGGCAAGAAGATTGCTTAAGCCAAAGAGTTTGAGGTTGGTGTGAGCTGTGATGCCATAGCTCAGGGCGACCAAGTAAGACTGTCTTTCTCAAAACAAACAAGAAACCAGTGGGTCTCAATGAAGGTTATTTTATACTATTCTTACTACTTTTCTGTATGTTTAAGTTACTTCAAAATAAAAGTTTTTAAGCTAATGGAAGATATATAGTGATACAAAATACTACAGTCTAAAGCAGCAGTTCTCAACCTGTGGGTCACAGCCCCTTTGGGGGTCTAACAACCCTTTCACAGGAGTAGCCTAAATACATCCTGCATATCATATATTTACATTACAATTCATAACAGTAGCAAAATTACAGTTATGAAATAGCAATGAAAATAGTTTTATGGTTGGGGGTCACTACAACATGAACTATATTAAAGGGTTGCAGCATTAGGAAGGTTGAGAACCACCGATCTAAAGGAAAGCAAGTATTGGAGAAAAAAAGGAATAAAGAGCAGATGGACAAAGAAGGAACAAGTATCAAGATGGTAGAGCTCAAACACAATTATATTAGTAACTACATAATTTACAAATACAAATTATAGTAATTATGTATGCTAGTAAATACAGTAAATATAAATTGAATAAATATGCCAATTAAGTGACAAAGATTATCAGACTATTAGAAAACAAGACTCAACTGTATGTTACCTATGAGAGACACATTATAAATATGGTCATGTGTCCCAGACCATTACAGAGAACAATAGACTACTTATATGGCAGTGGTCCCATAAGATCATATATTTTTACTGTACCTTTTCTATGTATACATGTGTTTAAATACAGATACTTACCATTGTGTTACAATTGCTTACAGTATTCAGTATAGTTATGTGCTGTACAGGTTTGTAGCCTAAGAGCAATAGGCATATAGCCTAGGGGTGTGGTAGGTCTACCATCTAGGTTTGTGTAAGTGCACTTGATGCTCTCATGACAAAATTGCCAAACGACATTTCTCAGGACATAACTCTGTCATTAAGTGACCCTCGATTGTATAATGGCATAGATGGGTTGGAAAAGGAATGATGGGCTCAGCACCTATAGCTCACCTGGCTAAGGCGCCAGCCACGTACACCTAAGGTGGCGGGTTCGAATCCCCAGCCCGGACCCGCCAAACAACAATGACGGCTGCAACCAAAAAATAGCCAGGCGTTGTGGCGGGCGCCTGTGGTCCCAGCTACTTGGGAGGCAGAGGCAGGAGACTCGCTTGAGCCCAGGAGTTGGAGGTTGCTGTGAGCTGTAATGCCATGGCACTCTACCCAGGGGGACAGCTTGAGGCTCTGTCTCAAAAAAAAAAAAAAAAGAAAGAAAGAAAAGGAATGATGAAAAAAGATACTATACAAATATTAATCAAAAGTAATAAGCAAGAAAATAAAATAGAATTGTTATTAATATTTTATTAAAAAGGTAATAAGGGAGTAGTCAACTGGATCTAAAAATGTAGAAAAGTCTAGTAAGATAGAGATTAACTGACTTTGGCAATAATTCTATCATTGCAACTTTGTTAAAAGTCATTACAATGAGCTCAGTGCCTATGGCTCAAGCGGCTAAAGCACCAGCCACATACACCTGAGCTGGTGGGTTTAAATCCAGCCCGGCCCACCAAACAATAATGACAGCTGCAACTAAAAAATAGCCAGGCATCGTGGCAGGCACCTGTAGTCCCACCTACTTGGGGGGCGGAGGCAGGAGAATCACTTGAGGCCAGGAGTTGGAGGTTGCTGTGAGCTGTGATGTCACAGCTCTCTACCCAGTGTGACAGCTTGAGGCTCTGTCTAAAAAAAAAAAAAAAAAACAAAAAAGTCATTGCAATGAAGAATTGAAAATAACTGCCCAATTAAAGTAGGTTAAGAAAATGGGAAGTGAGGTTTTTGAACCAGAGAATAAAGACAGTTCAGAATGGTTTGCTGTAAAGGAGAGTAGAGCAGGATCTGGTCAAGAGAGAACTCATCAAATGTATCAGGAAAGAAGTGGGGATATATGTCACTATCCAAGTAGGTTAGCATATTTGGTGCTGAAGTGTGAAATCTAAACTAGACCATAAAAGGAAATAAGGACTCCAGTGGAATGATTAATAAAAAGTGGCAGGGTTAGAAATCTTGATGAGATCAGAGAACTGCAGTGGGTAAGGATAGGTGATTGTGTCGGGGAATAGGATACTTGAAATCTGATGTTTGAATGTGGTATAGTGATTGGTGATAATACCTTGGAGATGACCATTTGATTTCATAGCTGAGCCAGAAAAAGACAACTGGAACTAACTTAGTCATTCAAAAATCAGTATGTTGGCTTGGTGCCTGTGGCTCAAGTGGGTAAGGCACCACCCACATACACCTAAGGTGGTGGGTTTGAATCCAGCCTGGCCCCGCCAAACGACGATGGCTGCAACCAAAAAATAGCCGGGCGTTGTGGCGGTCGCCTGTGGTCCCAGCTACTTGGGAGGCTGAGGCAGGAGACTCGCTTAGAGCCCAGGAGTTGGAGGTTGCTGTGAGCTGTGATGCCGAGGCACTCTACGCAGGGGGACAGCTTGAGGCTCTGTCTCAAAAAACAAAACAAAACAAAAATCAGCATGTTAAGTCATCTATGTGCAGGTTAAAGTTACCAGAAGTGATTAAAAGAAATAGTCAAAGATTTGGGTGCTAAAATCATCAATGAACAAATGGAATGACAGGCAAGTCTGAGGACAGTCCTTTAAATGAGAGCAAGAGGTTTGGGTAGATAATGCACATCAGTAACCCAAAAAGAGAAGCCCGGAGGTAGCCAACCACACATTGGCTTTTGGAGTTATGGTGCCTAAGAATTTTTTAAAAGATTTTCCCCCAACAGCTCGGCCCACGCTAAGCAGTGTTGCAGCTGTGCTAGTGTTAGGGTGGCTGAGTAAACCAGGAGATGACAGGGTAGAGGGATGACTTAATATCCAGCTTGCCTGACTTCGTGATGTAAACATCTTCAACAGTGAACACTTGCAGATACACTAGTTTCTAAGGAATATGTGTTAGGTTTTGAGTACTTTGTTGCCTTTTTCTCATTTGTATGTCTTAAATTTGGGCTTATTAACATGTTTACTTTGCAGCTTCATAAATAGGTTGGAATTTGAAGGGAATTCATTATAAGGAAGTAAAACATTTGCCCATGTTTATAAGACTTTTTTTCTGAACTTTTCAGTCCATGATGAATGTTATGTTCTACTGAGTAGGTGAGCATTTTCAGTAATTTATGATCTTTCAAAAAATGAAAATTGTTCGCAAGTAAATATTTTCTTTCCCACTCTCAAGGTAATGAGAAAAGAAAGTTGCCACGTTACCAGACAATGGAATATTTTGTTGCTTAGTATAGAGAATGAAGTCTGGCACTGTGGCACCTTACGTATTTGATGGATGCTGAAATACATACTCAGTATTTCTGTGAAACCCTTGTAATGATAATCTCTCCTAAAGGCCTCCCACACTTCTCTTTTTCAAATAATAATAATAAAAAAAAACATTAGTTGAGAACTGGTGGATCTTTATTCCCGTTTTACTGGAAAAGAAAGAACATGAACACTTTACCTATTAGTCAGAAAAACAAGTGTTTCGTGACTCAAAACAAGTGTTTACTCACCAAGAGCTTTAAATTACTTAAACTGGAGATTCCAGTGGGATTTTAGCAGTAAATAATTACTAAACTCCTTAGTTACATTCAAAGCATATAAGTGTTTTTCTACACAGCATAACTGAAATGTAGTTTAATCAATGGTTTACAATTCAAATACCAAAGCTGCAAACCATTTAGGGGATCGTAAATTACATATTTTGTACACATTCAGAAAGATTTCAACTGGGCTCGATCGTTTATTTTCAAAGCATGACTTCTTTAAAATGATCATATTTATTAGCTTGCCATCTAGAAAAGCATTAAGGATTTATTTGTAGAATGAACAAATGAGCAAGTTTTCTTACGATGTGCAATATAGTCTTTGTTTTAAGTATATTTCCTTCAATTTATTCACAGAATTATCAGGCTCATTTTAAATGACTGCTTGCATTCAGAATTTATCATCACGGGAGTAGGAATTCTCCAACATTGTAATAACAGACCAAGTGATGGGCCACTTTGAGCCATAAAAGTGTCACTTGGGGGAAGTATTTAGTACTTTCAAGAGTTGTTTGATAAAGGCACAGGATCACATCATGGGTGTTCGGGAGAAAAGGGAAACAGCCTCCTCTCACCTTATTAAAAATAGAGATTTAAAAACATCTCCAATATATTTCTTCGACCTACGGAATCTCAGAAGAGGAAGTAGCCATCAGGCGGAGGATCCTTGAGGTTTTGAGCTTTCTTTTTCCAGGTGGCCCATTCTATTCTTGGGTTGCCTTAGTTATTAGAGAAATCTTTCTCCTCTGAGCCAAAATCTGCCTCCCCCAACTCCATTCTGTCGACCTCACTTCTCTGCTCGGGAGACTCCTGGGCCAGTTACCACCTCCTCCTTCAGCCAGTAAGGACCGCACTAGTCCACGGGCAGAGCCAGACTTCTCCTCCTTCCGGCACCGCACACAGTCGGGGGCTCGCGGCTTCCAGGCCCCAGAAGCTCAGACAGCCAAGCGGTCGGGATCCACGCTGCTTAGAGCCCTCCGATTGTGTGGCCCTTTTATTTATTCCGCTAAAGAACGGCCGCATATCCCCACCTCAAAACAAGTCTGAAAACGTTTCGGGGAAATGCTGGGGACACTGGTAAGTACACTTCCTAAGAGACAAAATGTTTTAAATTCCCGGAGGCAAAGGGTGCAGAGGGACCGCTCGGAGTTTGCGAACCCAGGCGACGCCCACCTCGGTCCGCGTCCCGGCCATCGCGGAGGAACGCCGCAGGGGCTTCTTGCGGAAAGGCAGGTCCCGGGACCCCGCGCGGGCTGGCGGGCCAGACGCCGCGAGGGCGGGCGGATGACGAGGCGTAGGGGCGTGAGTCTGCGAGGCGGCGGGTCCGAGCGTCGCTGGCACTGACGGGCTCGGCGGGCGCAGCGCGGAGGTGGCGGGGCCGGCGCCGGCATGGCGTGCCCCGGGG
>NW_003852501.1:2973706-3002993 GCF_000181295.1 Otolemur garnettii
CTGGGGCCCGCCCGCGCGGCACCCATCCTCCCGGCCGGCCCACGGTCTGCGCGGGGATGGGAGGCGCCCACCGGCTCCAGACGCCGCGGGAGGGACGTGGGACGCGGGCAAGCTCCTCCGGGGCGCGGACGCTGAGCACGGCCTGTCCCGCAGGTCTGGATGCTGGTGGCCGGCTTCCTGCTGGCGCTGCCACCCAGCCGGGCTGCAGGCACACCGAGAGTGGGTAGGCGCCCGGCGCGGCAACGGAGCTGTGCGGACCGGCCCGAGGAGCTTCTCGAGCAGCTGTACGGGCGGCTGGCGGCCGGCGTGTTCGGCGCCTTCCACCACACCCTGCAGCTGGGGCCCCGCGAGCAAGCGCGCAACGCGAGCTGCCCGGCAGGGGGCAGGCCGGCAGACCGCCGCTTCCGTCCGCCCACCAACCTGCGCAGCGTGTCGCCCTGGGCCTACAGGTGAGCTGGGCGCGCGCTGGCCGGGGGAGGGCGGAGCGATGCGGGCAGGTGGGCGGGGTGAAACGGGAGGGGGCGGGACGGGGTAGGTGGATGGCGGTGTGATGGGGCGGGGCGATACTGAGTTGTGGGCGGGACTAACGGGGGCGGGGCGGATGAATGGAGAGTCGGAGTTGGGAGTGGGAAGCAGCTCGTTACCACAAAAGCCGGCTACCTCCCTTAGGAGGAATTCTGCTTCCCTTGTTTACCCTTTCGTTGTTTCATATGCGCAGATATCTCTTGAACACCTATTCTTTGCCAGGGTTAAATGGCTTGTAAGTTGTGAAAAAGGGTGAGTTGTGAACAAGGAACTAAGTCTAGGGATCTTTTATTAATTTCTCTAGCATTTTGCCCTGGAGGCCTGTGGAAGTCCCCACGCAGGGAACTGACGTGGATGTGGGTAGTACGGAAGTACGGACAGTCCTTGAGCGCCCTTGGGTCGCAGAGACTGCTGGCATGGAGGCCTGGGAAGCACATCCTCTGAACCCGGGTAGCTTCTAGAAGGCAACGGGAAGAGTGGGGATAATTGGGAAGGAAACTGTAATACCAGGCAGAATATAATGTGAAACGTTTTGAGTGTGATTGTTAAAGCTGGGGGTGGGGAGATAACTTTTTAGAGCAGTGGTTCCCAACCATTTTGGGACCAGGGAGGGACAGTTTTTCCAAGGATGGGAGCGGAGAGATCTGATAAGAGGCGAAGCTCAGGGAGTGATGCTGCAGGCCGGGGACTGATACTTGCAATTCTAGAAGATCCAAATGGCCTTTGAAATGCACTTTGGTGAACAGGCAAGATTCTGAGTTTGGCCTGGTATAGAGGTCATTTCAGAAGAAAGGGACAGCCTATAAGAAGAGAAGGCTAGGAGTGCTGGGAGTGGCTAGGGTGTCCTCAGCTGGCACTGTGGCCAACCCTCCCCTTAAGGGAAGAGAGCTCACAGGCCAGCAGGGGCAGCCCTAAGGAGTGAAAGACAAGCTCCCCCAGACTAGGGCTGTCCTGGGGAAAGGGACAGCTTAAGACAGGGGTTGTTTGCCTGTGGTGAAGTGTCAGCTAAGGCTGGAGGCAAGCCCAGGAGCTGGGTCAAAGCCTTGTTGACAGCACTCACAGTTTGACACTTATCCAGTGGATGTCCTTTGATCAAGGAAGCTGCATAAAGCCACTTGGCATTTTGGGAGGGGGTTTTAGGATGGAGAATGGACTGGACATTGCAATGCTTCGAGCAAAAGGCATAGAGGATCTTTCAGGCCATGCAGGGTAGAAGGGGAGACTAGGCTCCATGTGAAAGATGCTGAAGAAGTACAGGAGCTAGGCACAGTGAATGATGCCTGTGATCCTAGCGATCTGGGAGGCTGAGATGGGAGGATTGCTAGGGTCAGGACCAGCCTGAGCAAGAGAGTGAAACCCCGTCTCTACAAAAGTTGCAGTGAGCTATGATGATGCCGCTGCCCTCTAGATAGGGCACTAGAGTGAGACCCTATCTCAAAAAAAAAAAGCACGGGACAGGACTTAGTGAGTGACTGATTCTATGGGAGCAATGGAAGATGGGCACAAAATGTGTCATGGCTCAAGGCTTTAGTCATATTGCCAAAGGGAGAGTCAGAGAAAGTACTGATTCTGCCTACATTGCATCTGGGCTTCTCCAGCCTCCCCCGCCACATGCCCACCCCCCTGCTTTTCCTTTTACTTAGCACCATGCAGGAACCAAGCCTGTCCTGAGAAGCTGAATGGTAGGGTCTTCCTCCACTTGGCTACTCTGCAGAGGACTGAGTTCACTGTGGCCTGTTCTCTCAGACCTCCCCCCAGTGTGGACATCTGGCCCTGGCCAGGACCCATGCTGCCCTCTCCTTTCCCTCCTTCAGCTGGTTCCTCAGGACGTACCATGGGACCATTCCTACTGATAGTTTCATTCTCTTGCTCTTCCTCTCTCTGCCCACCATTCCCAGGACCCAAAAGTGTGGGCTATCCTTTCACCCTTCTTCTTCCCATCTCATTATGTCTTTGGTATCCTAAGTGGCATTAAAGGAACTAAGGACCTGAGGACTATAGTATGGCTTCTCCAGATAGAAACTGCTGCCTCTGTATCTCGCTGTAGCAAAGTCTCACCTCTGTGGGCAAGTCCAGGCCTGCCCTGGGCTGGGCCAGAGGCATCAGATCACTACTTAGTGGTGAGGGCCAGGCCTCCCGTTATGCACGTCTCCCACATCAGCTTGGTTTGCTGAGATGGCACGTAAGCAAAATGGGGAAACAGAATTAAGTGCAAGTGTTTAGAAAGGAAAGAATGGGTTAGTATTGGGCCTGTTGAGTTTTATCTGCCTGAGAGGCATACCAGTAACAATGACCAGTTAGCCATGGAAGTGGGTGTCAGAGCTCAGGAGAGAGAGCAAGGCTGGAGGACAAATGGGGAATTAGCAACCCTAGAATTCTGCATGCAGTAGATTTAATTGAGCTGCCCTTGATCCCTTGATGGGGCAGGACCTGGCAGTGGTGGGGGGGAGTGGGCCACAGGAGGTTACTGATGAGAAGGACAAACAGGGCTGGGGGGGGGTGTCTTGGCTGCCTGGATCTGTCAAGTTTGGAGCCAGTCCTGTGTAGTCCCAGGAGCAGGAGCTGCAGCTGCATCAGGTGGTTTAAGGTGTCTTGTGCGTCATTTCTCACACTATTTTGGTGACAGTGATGAGATTGCTCTCCGTAGGGAAATGGATGCCGGGTACCTTGTCCTCCCTGAAGGAAAGATGGCCTTCAGGGGACAGGTGCTGGGCCAGAACTCCAGACTGCTGGCTGCTAAAGCTGGCCCTGTTCCTTCTCTTCTCAGTCCTTGTGCCTCTCATCACCTCTCACCACCTCTTAGCTTCTTGTAAGATCAGGAAAAGAGAGAACTGTGCTCACCTGCAGGCGGTTAGCACAGGTATGGGTGGTATTTCTGAAGGCATGACAGTCAGAGAGACTGAGAAAGATGGGGAAATGGGCTGCAGGGCAGAAGCGCTGATAGGCACAGAGAGGATCGCTGTAGGAGGATATGATACATTTTAAAATAGACATTGCAATATAAGGTGGCTTTCCATATCTTGGGGGGAGGGTGGATCATACAGTAAATGGTGTTGGGACAGCCTAGACCTCACTTCTATGTGAAAATAAATTCCAGATGATTCAAAGATTTAAATGTAAAAACTAAAACCACAAAACCAGAGAGAAACACAAGCAATGATATTTATAATCTTGAAGTGGAGGAGGCCTATTTAGCAGCTCACAGTCCCCTAAAGTCATAAAAGGCAAGATTGAAAAATGCAATTATGTAATTATACACCATTTCTTCTTGGCAAAATAAAATAAGAAAAATACAAGGGCAGACTGTGGAAAAACAATTGCAACCCCTGTCACAAAGAGCTCAGGGCTCACTTCCTAAAGAGCTCCTACAAGTCAATCAGAAAAGACCAATGATGTTATCAGAAAGATGAGCAAAGTTCAGGGACGTTTCCCAGGGAAAGGAGGTCAAGTGACTCAGATGCTTGACTCGTGATGAGATGCTAACTTCAGGCACACTAAGTGAAATGTGCGTTAAGACTATACTGAGAACCTTTGTTTTTGGCAGGGGTACTCAGCAAGCTACGTTGGCAAAGGTGTGAGGGGGAAAGGTGTTCTCATCAAGGAGAGGGGCATGAGTCAGCATAACTTTTAAGGAGGTCAATTGGGTACTGACTGTCAAAATTTTAAATTCACAAACCCTTTAACCTAGCAATTCTCCTACAGACACATTAGCTCATATGCCAAATGATATGTGTACAGGGATGTGAGCTTGTTGCTGTGACAGCAAGGGATTGAAAGCCATCTAAACACCCCCAAAAGGCAGTACCTTAGATAAAATATTCTGCAGCTGTAAGGAAAATGAGGCAGCTGTGAAGCCACCAGAGGAGACCAGTCACCAACATAAAGGGGAAGGTGTGTATAGCATCCTGCCATTTCTGTGTTAAGGGAGAAAATATGACATAACATATACATGTGATACGTGATATTTTAAATGTCTACCTACACACACACACTGGCATCTTTGGAATGTGGTTATTATGGTGCCTGTTACAAAGGGCTCTGGGAGGCTAGGAACAGTGTTGGGGAGGAGACCTACTTTTCACTCTTATATATTTTACATTTTTGCCATATGCAGGTATTACTTTTTTCAAAGACATTTTAACTTTTAAGTTGAGAGCAGAAAGAGAAACCCCACAATGAGAAAAAACTGATACTGAAGAATGAAGCTTCAGTTATAACAATAGCCTTGGACATACTAAGAGCATTGGTGTGAAGGGAACTATTTGCCCTGACAGGCTATCAGGCTTATAGATGAGGCCCTGGCAACAGCTGGGTGGAGATTTCAGCACCCTGGTCACTCCATAGCTGGTCTGGGCTATAGGGGAGGCGCTCAGGCCCGGAGGGATTAAGGTGTTATTGGCCCCAGGTGACTGGAAGGAGATGGTTGAGTCAGGATCTAATCCTAGACCTCCCTGACTCAGGCTGGCCGTTAGAAAAGCAACATTCAATGTCCAGAGTATAAAAATATTTTCTCATTTACTTTGTGGCATAGTGTTTGTTTCTCTTTAGTTTTCAAAACAAAAATGACAAAAATAAAATCAATTGCATTGCTCAGTAAGGTTTTTTTTAAGCCAAATTGACATATTATGAAATATATTGTAGGAGCAGAGGCCTGTTAAAGTATCAAGATATACATTACTCATTTCTGATGAAACCCTAAAGATAAACACCTACCAAAACTCTAAATAATAATTCTTCATGGTTTATATTTTTCAATTTTTGGTAGTAGTCTAAAGATAACTTTTCTCTAAGACATGAATAATGTACAACATTTTAATTTTAGGCTTTATTTGTTACTTTTTTTTTCCTTTTGGCCGGGGGCTGGGGTTGAACCTGCCACCCCTGGTATATGGGGCCAGCGCCCTACTCCTTGAGCCACCCTATTTGTTATTTTTTTTATTTAACTCTTTTCCTCCAGGGAATTTAAGAGGCTACATCTAAATTTAGTTTGCAATAAACAATTCCATGGATAGCAGTACCAACAAGGGAGTAAATGGAAAGAAAAACTAAGAAACAGGATAGGGAGTATGTTAGTCCATTTTCTGCTACTATAACAGAATACCACAGATGGGTAATTTATAAAGAACTGAAGTTTGTTTCACATCACAGCTCTGGAGGCTGGTAAGTCCAAGAGAGCTGGCATCTGGTGAGAGTTGGCCCATGGAGGAAGGCACAGGGTGGAAGTGAGCTCATGAGATAGAGAAAGAAGGAGACAAACTCACCCTTTTTATCAGGAATCCACTCCTGGGGTAAAGCACTAATCCATTCATGAGGGTAGATCCCTTGTGCCCAGTCACCTTTTCAAGGCCTCATCTCCGAGCACTGTTACAGTGGCAACTAAGTTTTCAACTCATGCCTGAGCAACATGGACGCCTATAATCCTAGCACTCTGGGAAGTCAAGGTGGGGTGGGTAGATTGCTTGAGCTCAGGAGTTGGAGACCAGCCTGAGCAAGAGTGAGACCCTGTCTCTATTTAAAAAATAGGAAAATCAGCTGGTGTCATGGCAGACACCTGTAGTCCCAGCTACTCAAGAGGCTTAGGCAAGAGGATCACTCAAGCCCAGGAGTTTAAGGTTGCTGTGAGCTAAGACACCAGGGCACTCTAGCCTGGGGCAATAGAGTGAGAGACTCTGTCTAAAACAAAAATTAAAAATAAAGTTTTCAACTCATGAATTTTGGGGGGACACATTCAAACTACTGCAGGGAATGTAAGAAAACGGGGGGGATAGGGGATGGGAGGTTGAATGACTTAAAAGTAGACATGTTGGCTCGGCGCCTATAGCTCAACCGGCTAAGGCGCCAGCCACGTACACCTAAGGTGGCGGGTTCGAATCCCCAGCCCGGACCCGCCAAACAACAATGACGGCTGCAACCAAAAAATAGCCGGGCGTTGTGGCGGGTGCCTGTAGTCCCAGCTTCTTGGGAGGCGGAGGCAGGAGACTCGCTTGAGCCCAGGAGTTGGAGGGTGCTGTGAGCTGTGATGCCACAGCACTCTACCCAGGGGGACAGCTTGAGGCTCTGTCTCAAAAAAAAAAAAAAAAGTAGACATGTTAGGTCACTGGAGAGTTTGAGGAGGCAGAGAGCTCACTGCTAGCAGGTAGGTTCAGTTATTGTCAGGGGTGCTGGGCAAGGCATGGTCGCCAAGGAGAAGCAGACCAGAGCGGACAGCCAGGCTGAAGGAAATTCAGTATTTTCCTGTGGCCATGTTACCAGAACTTTTATCAGGTGACAGGTAGGAAGAGGATAAATCAGAAGAAATAACCATAGGGATTTCGTTTGTGAAGCACACAACAGCAGTGTTGGGCATAAGTTTGTAATAGCAAGGAACTGACAGTCACATAAGCATCTGTAAATGGACATCAAAAATCAACTAGTCAGATAAAATACTATACAGCTTTGAAGAAGATTGAGGCAGCTCTAAATGGACCTAAGTACCATTTCCAGTATTTTGTGGGCCAATCAGGGGTGACCCATTCTCAGCGGGACCCTCACTCTCTGATAAATCCAGCATCTGATATTTAGTGATAGTGTATGTTAGCACTATTTTCATCAGGAAAGGTTGGCTTTCTAAAAAGGATATTTTTGCATATCCTTCCTCTAATCCTTAAATGCAGCTAAGCCAAACATCATTTTCCATGTGGACTACCCATTAATTATTCCAATTTCCCCATACAGAAACATAGGATCACATTCATGCATCTAACATTGACTGGGGTACATGGGCAGCGGAAAACCACAGGCCCTGGTGCTTTCCTTCTACACTTACGAGGCACCGTTCACATCACTATCAAATCTTTTGTAAAAAGTATTAAAGGAGGCCTGGCGCCCTGGCTCACACCTGTAATCCTAGCACTCTGGGAGGCAGAGGCAGGCGGATCGCTTGAGCTCAGGATTCAGACCAGCCTGAGCAAGAGGGAGACTTGTGTCTACTGGAAATAGATAAACTAGCCGGGCATTGTGGCAGGCGCCTATAGTCCCAGCTACTTGGGAGGCTGAGGCAAGAGGATCTCTTGAGCCCATGAGTTTGAGGTTGCTGTGAGCTATGACGCTAGGGCACTCTACCCAGGGCACCAGAGTGACACGTCTGAAAAACAAAAATATTATCAAAGGAACGTAACCTTAGACAAAGAGACGTTAGGAGTATAATGTTAGAGAACATCATCTCTTCTGAAAGTGACCTCTTTCAGATTTCCACTTGGCGCTTTTCAAAGCACCCCGTCCCTTTGCGCGGCAACACTGAGACTCAAAGCAAAGCAGGGATTGACTGCGCAACCAGGTGGGACGCGCCTCCCAGCAGCCGGGCGGGGGCGGGCGCTCAGTCTGGGGAGGCGCAGGGCCTGCAGCGGCGTCTGCGGCCGACAGGGGGCAGCGCCGCGCCAGTGTCCCTGTCCCTGTGGCGGCTGCCGGGGCGGCCAGCCTGGGCGCAGTCTTGGGACCCGCAGTCCTATGGGTCATTCTAATGACTTTAAAGCAAACTACAAATCTTTCCGTTTTCCAGGGGTATCTGCACCCAGTAGATGAGCACAGGTGCTGTGTCCTTTCCACTGGGATGATAATGTTCTGCTAATAAGGCAAAGGTGGAGGAAGGGACAGGAAGAAAGAAAAGAAGAAAAAGAGTGACGGGCTGCCTGGCTCAGTCACGGTGTCTGGGTGGGTCATGGCTCATCATCATTTATTTTTGGAGAAAAGAATCTGCTCACTGTTTAAAGCAGCTTATGTAAGTGTTGGTATTTCCCCTAAAACATATTTTCATGTATAGGTGACCTTGAATTGGCCTAAGCCCTACATAGACTAATCCCCCAACCCCCGGCTTCTCAAAATACTGCAGGCTCTACTGCCCCTATCACTGTCCTTGGGGCAAAAATAAAAGCATTGTCATAGGCATTGTCATGGGATTAAAGCCTCTCGTTCTGAAAATAGATGTGTTCATTTGCTTTGATGGTTATTTTCCCTAACTGCCTGGGTTTTACTTCAACATTCTTATGATAGCCAGGGATAATGATAATATTTCATTCCATCAGCACCTCTTTCAAAGTTCTTGACCTGAAGAAAATGTGTGTGCCCTTAATGCCAATAGAAGAGTTTGGGCAAGTCCAGGAAGTTCTGTACATGCCATGAAGTGAAATTCCTTGTGTGTCTGTCTTCCAGAAATGACACGTGAAAATTGGCAATGAGCCACTGCTCACTTAATTAATGAGAGGTCAGAGAGAAAACAACCTACCAGGGAACTCTTCCAGAATTAGAGTTTAGGTGAATGTTCTGATAGCAACTATTCCTCACAACCCACGAATAGTGACAGCTGGCCCCCTGGGGGCCAAGTGGGCTCCCTGGGCACTACCCCCACTGCCAAGAGTGGGCACTTCAAAAGTGGCTCTGAACCCAGCCTGCGCAGCTTCCCCCAGACAGATAGCCAAGCTGTCCCGTGGGCAGGAGTCATGTTTTTCCTTTGAAGAAATGTTTCCCAGCTGCACTGAATGTGTGGCATTTGCCATGACAAAAGGATAAAACCTTTCAAGAAATGTGGGCTCTCATTTTCATTTCTCTGTCTCTTTTTCCCTTTGCAAAACATTTTTCTTTGAATTGCCTTTCAAATTCTGTTCCAAAGCATTATTCTTTCCTCTTCCCAGATCTCCCAGATGAACAGATTTTACACGGAATAAATGGATTTCTGGTTGCAACATACCATGCCTCAGCTAGTTGTTAAATAGCCACAAACCACAGCCCAGAGTCTGTTGTCACTGAGTGGCTCAGGCAGTTTGGCTTATGGGGCCATCAGCGCAGTCCACGGGCTAACCCAGGAAAGCTGGAAGGTGCTGGGCAGGCTGCCTCCCTGTCAGTGCCTCAGTTTTCTCATGAGTAAGAGGAGGTGGCAGACTGAGCCCTCCTGCTCCTGGTAGCCCTGAGCTGGCTCAGTTGGCAGGAGAGCCGAGATTGTTCTGGAACTTGTCCCTATGGCTCCACTTCAGGACTGACCTCAATGCCAAGTTCAGGATCACACCAAAGTCATCCTCAGTCCCCTGATGGGGGCAGGACTTACCCCTAGTTGTCCTTGGTCAGGGGAAACTGGCTGGATCAGTGCTCAGGTCAGGCCTTACTGCAACCCCAGGCTGATTCTCCATGTCCTCTCTCATGACACATGCACAACTGATGTTTTCTTGTGGGGGCCAGAAAAGCATTTTTCAGAGCTTCTTGGCAGTGCATATTGAAGGATCTTTGGCTCCCTGGGGCCTTAGCAAATGGAAGGAGGGTGGAGCTGATGGGCCTGCTGGCCAGAACTTTCCAGCAGAGGGAAGCTGTTTGTGGTCTCCAGTTACTCCCTGGTCGGCCAGCAGAGCCATACTCTACCCGGCCCCCAGCCCAGGCCACCTGAGCATGGTAAATGCTGCAGTCTCATAATTGCTCCCCTCTCGATGCCCAGCATGGTCCAAAGGGAAAGTGAGAGATCAGAGGTTAACACAAACCCCTATCTGAGCGACTCATTACATCTCTTAAATGTGGAGACTGGCCTGTACCAAAGCTATCTATTAGAATTATCTGGGGACCTTTTTAAAACTATCATTTCACCCACCCCCACACACACTTTAGAGCAATTCATTCAGAATCTCTGGGGATGGGGAAACAGCGATCACTGTTTTTAAAATCTCACTTTTGTGCCTCTAGGGAAGCTATGCCATTGGCAATATTGATTGCTTACTGGGTTATTAATGACTTTCTTACACTAACTAGATGCAGCAGCTAGGAAAGTGCTGGCTAGTGTGTTGTGACATTCACATGTACTTGGGACAATGCAGTCATCTCATTGCTGACCATCGCTGCATCAGGGTGGCACTTACCAAGAGCTAACTGCCCTTTAGAGATGATGCCTACTACGCATTGCACATCCAGGAGGGGATTTCTGTT
Organism: Otolemur garnettii; assembly: GCF_000181295.1. Lineage (NCBI taxonomy): Eukaryota > Metazoa > Chordata > Mammalia > Primates > Galagidae > Otolemur > Otolemur garnettii. Next base: position 2,984,171 of record NW_003852501.1, read on the forward strand.
GATGCATCTGAATCAGTAATTCCCCATTTAAATGAACAAAATGGATGGCATGAACACTGTGCCCATCCAGAGCTTCTCAGTGTGCGGAATTAAGTCTGAGAACCCGTATTTTTACTAAGAGCTCTGTGTGGTTCTGACGCAGATAGCCAGACCCAAGCTTTGGAAATGTTGTTTTTGCCGCCATCTTGTCTTCCAGAAAGATGGTATTTTTCAACAGAATCTCAGCTCTTGGAAAGGGAAAGTACATGTCCCTCAGTGTCCCCAGCAGCCCACCGGGCATCTTGGTATTACCATAGTTGTATAATGTCTTGAGATCAGCTGGAGTGAGTCCACCCCCTCATTCTTCAAAATTGTCTTGACTATTCTTGGCCCTTTTCTCTCTAGAAATTTCAAGATCACCTTGCCAAGTTCCCAGAGAAATCTTTCTGGGATTTGGCTAGAATTGCACTGACTTTATAGATTAATGGGTGGAATTTTCTAAGACCTTAGAGACTCGACATACTGCCTGTGTCTTTTCTGAGCTTAAAACATTGATTAAAACATCACTTCAGCAGTCCTGCCCTCAGGAAGGTGGGGCAAGTGGCCCAGTTGTCAAGTCCATCTCCTATACTGTATAAAGAACTAGGCAGGCAGGGCAGTTTGCCCAAGGTCACTGGTTGGTGACTCAGTTGGACCAAAACATTAGGTCCAGGACTCTTATTGATTCCCTCCCATCTTTTTAAGTCAGTCTGTTGGGTTGAACTCATGGACTGACCTTTAGTACTTGTCAGTACATGTGGGTTTCTAGTAAAGCCCGAGGAAGGCATTTCTCCCTACTTTGTTCACAGGGTTGAGGTCTTCTGATTATGGTAAGAGAAATCGTCCTACTCACCCCCTGCCACTTTGAAATTAATTTCAGATATTTCAAAGCAGGAGGGTAAGCCATGGCTAGGCATTGGTGCCATCAGGTGCCCAGCCATACTTGGGCATCAGATAGAGAACATACCAGGTGTCCATTCCCCACCCCCCATGTGCTCATTGTTCTCTGAGCTCCGGACAGTGGGGTGAACAGCTTCAAATTGTTTCCTACTGAGTCTGGGCCCCAGGGGCTGGGCTCTTTTTCTGTCTCTGCTGTCACTTACATTCCTCCATGAGCTCCAGCTTGGTTTCCATCACCTCTAATCATCCCTAGAGGACTTGTCCTTTGTTCTTGGATTAAGCCACCTGTCATTCACTCAAGCCAAGCTTCCCACGTGGCTGGGAGCTTCTGAGATCCGTCAGAGGGGAAAACTTGATGTGTCTCAAGCGTGTCCCTGTGCCAAGGTTCCACAGAATAGCATGCAGAAAATGTAAAGACAAAAGAATTATTGCTCACAGGAGGCAAGGCGGCCTGTAGAGTTCTTACTCAGTTGCATTTCCATGTTTGGTAAGAGAAAAGGTTCCCAGCTGGAGTTTGTTCTGCTTCCTTTCGGCAGCAGCTCTCCTAGCTGATGTCCTCCACACCCACCCCCAACCCCTGCAGCTCCCTGCAGGAGGGCTGGGGGGCTCTTCCTTCAGCCCCTTGCCCTGCCCAGATAATGGCCTGTCTGCGCAGTGGCCAGGTCTTTCTGTTCTCCAGGGTGCTGGCACGGACATTGCCACTCTGGGTGCCTGGGGTGCTAGAGGTGTCCTACCCCCCATTCGCAGCACTTTCCTGCATTGAGAGTGTTACCGGATTTTTGATACTGAATTTCCAGTCTCTTGGTCTCGGCAGTTCGAAGAATGAAGCGACGGACCACAGGATAGGTTTTATTCAACAGGTATAAGTGTTACAGCTCTTATAACAAGCCAAACCTCCTTGTAGAGTAGAATTAGCAGTAAGATAGGTTTTATAATAGGAGTGTTACAGCTCTTATAAAGGAGCAAACCTCCTTGCAAGTGTTTACAGCTTTTATAAAGGAGCAAACCTCCTTGGGAGTGTTTACAGCTCCTACAAAGGGGCAAATCTCATAGAGCAGGATACAAGTGTTACAGAGCCAAACCTCTTTGCTCTTCTCCTGAGATCTGCCCAAGTCTGTGCTCAGGGTCTCTGGCTTATATAGGGGCAGTTGTCCAATGAGCTTTTGGGTCTTGAAAATACACTAATCGTGAATAGGTTTTGAAAACGGACCAATCAGGGATGCACTGGAGGAATCGCCAGAAGTCCACGTGAGGAGACAGCACAGTGCCAGTGTCTTTCCCCGCACTTGTTCAGTTCTTTTGGCTACTGGAGCCTCTGTTGGGGGAGGGAAGCTCCCCCTTTTGCTCCAGCCTGCTGGTTTCTGTGCCAGCTGCCACCAAGGCAGAGCGGGCAGGTCCTCTAGCGCCGCTCTACTGGAGCCTTTGGTGGGGGAGGGAAGCTCCCATCCGCTTGCTCCAACCTGCTGGTTCCTCTGCCGGCTGCTGCCACCAAGACAGGTGGCAGGTCCCCAAGCCCCGCTCGGCTGAGCTGGCTGGGGCACCACTTTTCCGGTATCAAGAGTAACCACTGGTCTTAGCCCCATGGTTGGCAGTTTGCATTCTGCCCTATTCATACCTCTCATGGTCGATGGCAGTGGGACAAAGATGGGGCAGGTGACTTTCTATCAGAGGCCTTTACCCCATAGGGTGGCAGTGATGGTAGAAGTGTCAATCTGTCTGGCTGAAGGGCTGGGGGGGACATTTTTAGTTGGATAAACCTCTGACCCTCAGTGCATCTAAGTGCCTTTTAGCTTCACCTGCAAAACCAGCAGGATGACATCTGTTTCCAAATGGCCTATAGGGAGCAGTTAGCTCCACACTGTGGGCATGGATGGACAAGTCCCAGTTGATGAGAACTGCAAGGGCTTGACAGTGCCTTCCGGTTCAGCTCCCAGTACCAGTGAGGAAGCAGAATCCAATGAGGCCATACTGGGCCCATGCCTGCCCTTGGTCCTCATTGAATTGTTCCCTGCGATGCTGTCAGAAGCACTTTCCATGTGGGGAGCTCACCTCGGCTCAACTGCTCATGCCCTCGTGGGACCCTAATGGGACATCCAATCTAGGCTCTGCTCTGGCCCCCTGGCCCCCGTGCACAGCGAGAATCTCTCACCCGGTCTCGACCCATCACGCAAGTGTATGAGCACACACACACTCAGGCTCTCATTCCCCACCCCCAAACCAACTACAAAGTCCCCCTGGCAGTTCAGAGCCCACTGTGGTCATCTGCTCTCTAGCCTTGCTGTGTGTTGCTTCTTTCTGCTTGGAGCTCCTTCATTCCCTCTCTTTGCTTGTGAAGCCGTCATTGTCCTTGGGCCCTCCCAGGGCCAGCAATAGTCTATGCATGTGGTGCTATATCGTTATTCATGCCCACATGGGAGTATGGGACTTCAGAATGTTCCCAGGTTAACATGCACACCAACCTGCATGCTGCTGATGGCAGGACACTCAGAGACCTTACTAGCATTGGCAGTTGAACCAGGGCAGCCTTAGAGCTCAGAACTTGGCCAATGAGGCCTTAGTCCCATCATCATGCCTGAACATCTGCAAATGTTAAGTCACGTCCCAATTCCCCTGATTGTCCCATAAATGATTTTTAAAACTTTTCTTCATTGTTTTACCTTACTTTTAACTCTTTATTTTGAAATAATTTCAAGATAATAGAATGTGTGAAATTAGGAAAAGGAATCCCTGTGCACCCTTTGCCCAGGTTCCCCAAACATCAGTGTCGTAATTCATCTCAGCAAAATGGTGAGATCAGAGAATGAACATTGGTCAAAATTAATCTAACCTGCAGACCTGAGTTAGAGTAGCCTGCAGATGACCCTTTTCTGTCCCAGGATCCAGCACAACTCATTCATTGACTCAGGTGGCCAAAGATTTTGTAGAATGTCCCTCAGTGTGGGTTGGATATGTTTTTTAAGCATCCCCGTAATTGATCGGCCAGATATAGACATTTGAGAATGGAAGGGGCTTAATTTATTCTAACTGCCCCAGGTCAGGTTTCCACCCACCAGGATACCCTGTGTCCAACAGTCTCCATCATCAAGCCAGCTCTTCCAGGAAAGCTGGTGTGCCCTTGTGTCCTGTGCCCCATTTGTTCTCCCTTTTCACACTCCCTTGAATTGTCTTATGGGACAATGGTAAAAACTATCCACCTGGCTTGGCTCCTATAGCTCAGTGGTTAGGGCACCAGCCACATACACTGAGGCTAGCTGGTTCAAACCCAGCCCTGGCCTGCTAAACAACAATGACAACTGCAACAACCACAACAAAATAACCAGGTGTTGTGGTGGGCACCTGTAGTCCCAGCTACTTGAAAGTCTGAGGCAAGAGAATTGCTTAAGCCCAAGAGTTTGAGGTTGCTGTGAACTGTGACAACAGGCACTCTACCAAGGGAGACTCTGTCTATAAACAAACAAAACTCCACTTTCAGGTTACGATCTTCCCCTGGAGCTCCAGACCTTCTACTCTGTAATCTGAGGGGGTTTTCTAAAATTCCATCTGACCAGGTCCCTTCCATTGCCTTTAGGGCCAAAGCCAGGCTCCTGAATACTCCTGCCAGGCCCCCATGGTCAGGTATGCAGGAGCTCTGGCCTCACGGCCCCACTCTCTTTCTGGGCTCTGGCCTTTTCTCGTACTAGCTATGACACATTCCCTGGATCCTGGGCTTTGAACTGTGCCCCTAGAGCCTTCATCTTTTTCACCATAAACCCACCCAGGATCCACCTTTGCCAGGAGGCTCTCTGTAGTCCATAATTTGCATGTTTGTCCCCAAAGACGAGTTCCTGGCCAGGAGGTATGTGTTTTGTCTATGTCCCTCTCACCTGAAATAGCACACATGTATTTGTTGGTTTTATGTTGAAATTGTTTGGAGGTCATAAATCCTAACTGTTTAGAATTTCCTTATCCTTCATACATTAAGTTAGGGGCTTATATAGAGCTCAGGTGTGAAGGGGCAGGAAGCTGGTACAGGCCAGGTTCCTCACCCAGCTCCAAGCTCCTCCTTTGTGGAAGGCTCTGGAATGTCATGTCAGGGCCTGAGGAGGCGTCAACCCTGTCCTCAGCCTTCCCTCCCAGGGCAGACTTAGGTGTTGTGGAATTTCCATTATGAGCACACAGGGAGAGGAGTAGAGTTCAACTGAAGGAATTTGATAATTGCATTTAAACTTAAAATAATGGCTTGAATTGGACCTTAAAATTAGATTCAGGCTTCACTGAGTTGATACAGGTGTGGGGAAGAGACCTCTCGAGCAAAGCCTGGCCATTGGCCGTGCAGGGGGCATTCCACTTTGGAGATGCTTGAGCGATGCTAGACAGGTGTGGGCTAAACCTGGAGGCCTCTGAAGGCAAAGCAGAGGAATTCGGGTTTTTCCTATATGAACACCCGCAGCATGAGAGTTGTGGGCTGGGCAACCACAGAACTGAGGGGGAGGAATGAGGCGCCACAGAAGACTGGCACTGCTGGGGAGGTGAGTGTAGACAGTTTCCTCCTGCCACAGGAAGCTCATTGTGCTTTAAAAGCTCCTGGTGGTGGAACCGAGGAAACAGCAGCCTCGAGGAGCTATTTGTGTGCATTTTGGAGGGAGGGGTGAATGGACAAAATCAGTTTTTGCTTTGGAGACAACTTTTGCTGATGGTTCCCTCCCTCTCCAACTTATTAGCCTTGGCCCTGGACTCCTGCCTGTCTTCCGTACTCTCTTCCTACGGAGCAGGAGGGCCTCAGCCCAGGCTTCTGCTCCCCTGCCCCTCCTCTGGGCACCCCGACTGGAAACCTTAGAGTCATCACTGACCTCTTTTGACCTCATGCCCGCGTTCAATCTTGCCAAGTACTTGGAAATGTCCCTTTGAGCATCAATGTGTGTGAAGAGGCAGCTGGGCCTATGGTGTCCTAGCAGGGGGTTCCGCCTGCCACCTCTGCCTCACAGGTTTCCTGAGTCCAGATCACCAGCTGCTTCTTGTGCTTGCCCTCCTCTGTAGGAAGCCCACCTGGGCCCTTCACATAGATTCCCTGTGGAAAGAATGCACCATGTCTAGACTCACCACTCAGGCATGCTTCAGCCGATCCATGTCTAAAGATGTTGGCCCCAACAGAAAAAGAAAACCATGTGCCTTCCTTAGGGCACCAGGCCACTGACAAAGTCTCCCGATGGAGAAAGCTCTTGGCCTGATCTAGCAAATTTTATCCTGTCCTCCCAAGACTCATTCTGGCTGTGCTGCCTGTCAGGCAGCAGTCACTGGCTCTCCCCTTCTGCAGACCAGCCCCTAGGCCCCCCACCCCTGACCCCCTGCCTCCACAAACTTCTGAGTGTTCTGGCCCTGTCCCTCTCCAAGGCCCATAGGCTGTAGACTTCTGCCTGCCCCGCACACAGTCGGACCCCCGTTCCTCCAGTTTTAGGGACTGATACTTTGCTTGCAGCTCACTTTTTTCTCAGTGGACCCGTCCTTCCCTGTCAGGGACGTCATGTGCTTGCAAATGTGCCCCTGCTTCTCTGGCCCCGGCTGTGACCATGAGATGTGAGGGTCTATGGGACTTGGCTGCGGAGAATGAAACGTTGTGTACTGAGGGCAGTGCACATCGTAAATGGACAGATTAATGCTCCCCCTTGAGAAAGAGGACACTCTGAAGAGGCCTGCGGTTCCCAACGGCCTGCTGGCTGTGGGGTTGTGGCAGTGTCCAGCCCAGGAGTGTGGTCGCCTCCTTCCAGGGAATCCCCTGGTCCCTAAGACTGGTGGACACTGTGGCCACAGGCGGGCAGAGCTGATGGAGTTACCTGAATCCAGGCTGGCAGGTCCTGCCCGCTGGGCCAGCTGGGGCCTTTGGCTGAGGAAGGTGGCCTCCTGCACAGGTGCCTCCCAGCTTGGCGTCCAGGGGTGGAAATGTCTGCCCCACCTGCGCCTGTGGATCTTCAGAGCCCAGTGCACTGAGGGTCGCTCTGTGGGGCACTGAGGTGGCCCCTGGGGCTGGAGCTGCGGTCCGAAGCCAGGCAGGATTCTTATTCGGCCCCAGGAGGCACCGTCAGCATATCCCGTGGATTGTTTGCTCACATCAGCAGATACTCTACTGGCGGTTTAGACCAGGACTTGGTGAGGACCCTACTGGGGGACATACCCGACCTTCTTCCCTCTTCTCTTTAGTCCCTGATCTCAACGGAGTGTCCGACACATGTTTTCTTGGTCTCAGAGCAAACATTTTTCTGGGGCTGCCCTTTGTCAGCATGAACTCAACCCTGCTCTCTCCCTGCAGAATTTCCTACGACCCCAAGAGGTATCCGAAGTACCTGCCCGAAGCCTACTGCCTGTGCCGGGGCTGCCTGACAGGGCTGTTCGGGGAGGAGGACCTGCGCTTCCGCAGCGCCCCGGTCTACGTGCCCACCGTGGTCCTGCGCCGCACGGCCGCCTGCGCTGGGGGCCGTGCCGTCTACGCCGAGGACTACGTCACCATCCCGGTGGGCTGCACCTGCGTCCCCGAGCAGGAGAAGGACGCAGACAGCCTCAACTCCAGCATCGACAAACAGGGCACCAAGCTCCTGCTCAGCCCCCACGATGAGCCGGCCCGCCCCTGAGCTGGCTTGGTCCCGGCCCCCGAGGAGAAGCGCGTGTGCTGGCTGCGGGGGGGATGGCTGGGTTGGCGACCATACCTGATGGCGGCCCTTCCATCTAGGGTCAAGGCTGCTCTGGCGCGGCGTGTCCCCGGCTTACTTTTAGGCAAAAGTGGGCAGTCACTGAAAGCTAGTGGGAAAGACCTGGGCACGGGCATCCCGCTGGGAGCCGCCTGGGGTTTGGAGAAGGCCCTCCGGGAACTGGGGAGTCTTCCAGCTGCAGCGGGGACCCTGAAAGGGAGACTGTGCTTTTTAAAGTTTTTTTTTTTTTTTAAGTAGAGCATATACCTACTTTTTAAGTCAACTGTTTTGAATAGGGGAAGAAACTATTTTTATATTAGCACTTTAGAGCAAATATATTTTTACTTGACATAAACATTTTATAAGTATTCAGTTTTCATGTACTCTGACGGAGTATTTTAGAATCCTTGATAAACTTTTTAGCTGGTGCTTTGGCTGGGGTCTCCTAGTGCAGTCGTCCACTCACGGCCGGTGTGACACTGAAATGGACCTGCTGTTACTCCCACTGAAGATCCTCACAGGCCACCAGGTGAACCAAGGGGATGTGCAGGTGGCTCATATGATCCCAGAAAGGGCTAAGAATTCCAGAAATCTCAAACTTGGTTTTATTCATGAGTATATAAATGGTCTCAAACTTAAACAGTCTAAATTTTGGGTTGTTTTTTCACTTTTGAAAGCGACGAGAGCCAATTTGTGGATAAAATGTGGTGAGATAAGAGGTGGAATGTGACATCTTTGCCATTTTTTAGGCACAGCCCAAGCGGGTAATGGCATATGGTTATCAGGGCTTCAGGATCAGGCCAAATATGAGGAGAAAGTGGGCCAATTTAGAGATCAATTCTGAGGCTCCTTTTTCTACAAACTTCAACATGAGCTAAGTCCTGTTGAAAGTCTGTCTCTAAACACAGTTATTTGTAAAAATTATAAGTTTTTTTTAAATCATTAAAAAGTAATTATAGGTGAAAGATATGCTGGTTATGTGCATTTCTTTCTGGATTCTGCTTGGGTGGGCTGGACTTGAGTTCTAGAAGAAATAATGTTAACTAAAGTTTTCCTTTATCTAATCTCATGGTTGAAATTTAAGTTCATAAAGATTTGGTCCTAGAAAGATCAATTAGTCATGACAATCTCTTTGATCTTTAGTGACACCCCCAACTAAGACCAAGAAGTGTTCTTTATTCAAATGTATTTCACACACAAGCTTCACTGCCATAGAAATAAGAGTTGGCTTCCCTCCATTTCCGACTATCAGCTTTAGTTTGATCCCAACAGAAGGGTCACTTGGGGAACTTTCAGCTCCTACAAAATATTGACAGAAATTTTGTATGAAAACATCACTTGGTAAAATCTACATTGTCCAAATAAAAAATTCACAATTGAAAGCAATAGCTCTGTAGACTTTGGGAAATTTTATTTCCTTGTTCAACCTGGGGGAGAGAAATGGGATCCTCTGGTGGTTGTATGTCTAGAATACATTCCTGTGAGAAAACAAGGTTTAAAGCAACGACAAAAATCCATGTATTAATAGGAAAATACCTTTCAATTCAGTAATGTGGATATTGTTTCAATCTGTTGTGTAATATTTTCCAGGCTACTCCTAAATATAAATAGCGTAAGCTAAGAGGAAGGCAATTCAGTAGAGCAAACTATTTGCATGGGGAAAATGTCACAGTTTTATTTATTGTATTATGAGTTAGCTTATTAAAAGGTATCATATTCTCAGAAGAAATTAGCTTTCCATTCAAAAGTCTAGAAAAGCAAGCTTTATTTGTGATTTTTTTCTCTTAACGGCATATTCATCCACTTAGTAAATTCCTATCGGGCACTTCCCTGGTTCCAGTTACTGAGCTGCTACAAGACAGTTGTCAGTAAGATACAATCTCTTTCTTTAGCTAAAACAAATAAAAAGCATAAGCCCACAACTGCTCACATGCTAGGGTGCTGCCTTCTGTATGAATTCCCTCTCCTTGATGAGCTACATTTTCCTAATTTGGGAAACAAGCGCATAACACCCCCCGCATAGAAGTTGGCCAAGCCCTCAGCACAGTGCCTGGCCTGCATACTACCTGCTTACAGTAGGCATTAAAACACTGTCCCAATCATGTATAAGCTACATTTAAAATAAAAATCAAGCTAAGCCTTCTTTGTATTATATTTATTGCTCTAGTTGGCATCTGCCAGATGTGATTTTTTTTTTGGTATAACAGGTTAAGTTTAGGCTCAGTGTCTGTAGCACAGTGGTTACGGCACTGGCCACATGCATGAGGCTGGCAGGTTCAAACCTGTCCTGGGTCAGCTAAACAACAATGGCCAACTGCAACAAAAAAATAGCTCGGCATTGTGGCATGAGTGTGTAGTCCCAGCTACCTGGGAGGCTGAGGCAAGAGATTCGCTTAAGCCCAAGAGTTTGAGGTTGTTGTGAGCTGTGATGCCAACGCACTCTACTTGAGGACGACATAGTGACACTCTTGTCTAAAAAAAAAAAAAAAAAAAAAACCAAAACAGGTTACATTTAAAATTTACAAAATCTGTAGCACTTTCACTAGACAGCTGCTATTGGATACACTTTGAAATTAGAGGTAGTGGCAGAGTTTGGGGAGGTGCTATTTCAATGAATGATATTTTATTTAACAGAATTTTGTTCTCATTTAACACTAAAAGCTCTTAAGGGGGGAAGGGGGTTGATATTTTGTTTTATCAAACAAAAGGGAAGTTTACATACTGAAGAAACTGCCAGCCGAAATTCAATGACATTTCCCCCGCCCCCAAATTCCACTCGACTGGGGATTGCCTTTGGATACTCTATTGATTTCTAGGCTTTGCAGAGGTGCAACCTTGATGCTGTACATTTCAGTGCTTCTTCCCTTCCTCCCAGAAAAGTGCATGTTCTTGTCAAATGAATTCTGTCTTGAGGATTCTATGACAACCCTCGGAATGGAGGTACTTTGCTGGTTACTGAAGGTATTTTCCAACCAACCGACAGTATCTCTATTGTATACCTGTCCTGTACACATGCAATCACTTGGGAAAAGGCATCCAAAAACATTCTGCAAATATCAACAGTGCCACGTTCAGGTGCCAAGCACCCACACTTCTTGTTTTGCTACATCTTTCAGTAGGGCAAAGGGCAGAGGGAATGGCCAATTTTAGTAACTTGCTCCAGCCCTGACCATAGAAACGAGCATATAATCCTGTCTCCACAGTTTAAAGTTTCCTGTGTGTTCCCTCTGTTCTTGCCCCCAACACACAGTTGAACAGTTACAGGGAAACCTCTGGATTTTATTAGCAAAACAAAATTATCCTGTCCCTCCCACTGTGTAGATGGTTACTTTGTCTCTCAGTGCAAATTTCTGAATCAGAAAGGACTTACAAAGATGTCTATGAAAACATCCATTCAGGCTTTGAAGTCTGGATGTGAGGTATAAGAGGCAAGGGAGTCTTGTGAGCAATCGTGAAGTTCATTCCACATCTGCATTTGCAACGTACAGACGGGGCAATGAGATCGGCCTGGCCTGGCCTCCTAGCACTTATCCCCTGTGCACTTCCCATTTGTTAAGAGAGGCCCCAAGGAACACACCATGCCTAACAGGTATTTCTTAAAGGTTGCAGAGTTATAGCAGCAGCTCTTCTATTTAATCCAGAAGTAGGTCACTTACTTACAAACACAGATCTGCTAAAATCAAAATCACATCAGGGTTCCAAAGCCATGACACAAGACATTGGCTGCTTATGAAACCAAAGTGCAATTACTTCATTTCATAAGCCTCCTAACATGTCCAGTTTTTGTTGTTGTTAAGCAGGCCCAGCCAGGTTTGAACCCACCACTCCTAGTGCACAGGGCTGGCACTCTAACCACTGACCTATCGGTATCCAGTCTGATGTCCAGTTCTGATGTGAGTCAAGCTTGTACTTACACCACTTACCTCTTAATGAAGAAATAAGGTTTCTCTTGAACTAAATGCTACATTTACAGGATAACTACAATTCTGTTATTTCCAGGGTGCTACTACTCTCTCACAATTCCTACATTAAACATTGTTTTGTTTTGTTTTTTTAGAAAGTCTTACTCTATTGCCCTGGGTAGAGTGCCATAGTATCATCATAGCTCATAGCAACCTCAAACTCTTGGGCTCAAGTGGTCCCCTGTCTCAGCCTCCTGAATAGCTGGGACTACAGGCGCTTGCCACCATGTGCAGCGAGTTTTTTGTTCTATTTTTAGTAGAGATGGGGTCTCCCTCTTGCTCAGACTAGTCTGGAACTGCTGAGTTCAAGCAATCCACCTGCCTCGGCTCCCAGAGTGCTAGGATTACAGGCATGATTGTATGGGGCCTAAACATTGCATTTCTTCTTCTTCTTTTTTTTTTTTTTTGTAGAGACAGTCTCACCCTAACACCCTTGGTAGAGTGTCGTGGCATCACACAGCTCACAACCTCCAACTCCTGAGCTTAGGTGCCTCTCTTGCCTCAGTCTTCCGAGTAGCTGGGACTATAGGCACCTTACCACAATGCCCAGCTATTTTTTTTGTTGCAGTTTGGTCGGGGCCAGGTTTGAACCCGCCACCCTTGGTATATGGGGCCAGTGCTCTACCCACTGAGCCACAGGTGCCGCCCAACATTGCATTTCTATATGCAATTTGTTACTACGACTTGTTACTGGCCCAGGTAATTTTTAGCAAACTGATTCATAAGGAAATAATAGGGGTTATTTTTAAAAGAATAGACATTTATACTTAACATGTGCCAGGCGGTACTGTTAAAAATACCAGTGTTTCATACAAACAGAGTGATTTTTAAAGTAAATTAAAAGTCATCCAGAGTATGACAGCTGACATCTAAGAAACAGTGGGAAGGAGCTCATGCCCCCGAGGCTTGCTGAGCAGGACTGTGTGTGCTGGCCTTCCTCTCGGGCCCAGTCAGGAGAGGGTGAGTTTTATCCAGTGAGTAACATCCTACAGCATAGGCTCATTTCTGCACCCCACACACACCCTGCAGGGGGGCTGTGGCCCTGCCCCACACAAGGATGGGACAACCAAAGAGAAGTGACATATTTCACTTCCTTGCACACTGTGTTGGCCAAAGCAAGTAATGTGAGGTGGGGAAGTGTAATCTTTTCCCGGAGAAAAGGAATGTTTTTGGAAAGCTTTTATTTATTTATTTGAGACAGTCTTACTCTGTTGCCCCTAGTGGAGTGCCATGGCATCATCATAACTCATAGCAACCTCAAACTCTTGGGCTCAAGAAATCCTCTTGCTTCAGCCTCCTGAGTAGCTGGGATTACAGATACCTGCCATGATGCCCAGTTAGAAGTTTTTATTTTAAAATGATTGTGGCTTCCCAAGAAATTGGAAAAATACTACTGATAGGTCTTACATACCTTTTACCCAGTTTTCCCTGATGCTAACATCTTATCTAACTAGTATATTGTAACCACCAGGAAATAGTACCGGTTCAACTCACAGACCCCAGTATGAGGTAACCAGCTTTACATATGCACATATGTGCATGTGTATGGTTTTATGTAATGCTGTCACATGTGCAAATATGTGAAGCCACCACCATGGGCAAGACACAGATTACCACGCCAGCACCAGAGAACTCCTCCTATACCCATATGACCTCTACCAACCACTAATCTGTTTTCCCTCCAAGAATGTTATAACTAGAAACATCCAATGTATGATCTTTGGGAATTTTTTCATTCAGTTGATACTTTTGAGGTCCATCCCACTTGTGTCAATCAACAGTTCACCCCTTCTGGCTGCTGCTGTCCTCTGGGGTGCAGGTGTATGAATATGCTTTGAACAATGACAACACACACATTTTCCACCTCCCTTTTTGGTTGTGGGGTTTGGTTTACAGATAGAACTTTCATCTGCCAAGGCCTTTCAAAGTGAGGGCGCTAAGACTAAGCTTCACAGAAGCCACCAGTGTTCCATTCCCATCACCAGCCCTTCCAGAACTGGGAAGAGGAGAATTCCCATAGGCACCCAGATACTAGCTCCTGGGATGTACCTCCTTGTGGGGTTGGAGTAGGATGGGGGTGAGGGCCAACAAGCCCTAGGATGCTACCAGACTGTGCCAGACAGTCAAAAGGAGCCCGTTTTAAGGGAGCCTATGGCCTGAGGCCAAGGCTGAGGGCCTAATTCAGGAGGCCTTGGGCAATCCACTAAACTGTTTGTTCTTCTGATTTTACATACATTAAATGAGGAGAGAGGATTAGGCAGTTTCTAAGGTTTCTTCCAACTCTAATTCCATGGATTCAGGTTGGCAGAAGACAGAGCTATAAGAGTTGTTCTCCTTAAGGAAACAATGACAGGTTGTGATCTTATTTTGAAAATCAGGCCAAGGACGGCTCTTATTTGGTGGGGAGGGCAGAAGGGCATGACTTTTCAATCTAAGAGGAAAATAAAAAAAGAGGAGAAATGTGCCAGGGGCCCTTTACTGTTTGTATTGTATTACTCCCTGTATTTAGAGACCACAATCTAGCCCAGATTCATAATTCACATAACAGCAAAACTCGTTTGCCAGGTTTCGGGTATGTTTTGGAATAAACTTGCACATCTTCACTCCAAGGAGTTCTGCTGCCAGTTCTTCCATGATGGCCCCTGAAGAGAACAAATTAAATGAATCCAAAAGGTGAATCACCAGCCCCAGAGTCAGGACCAACACAACCACACAGAGGGGCCTCTAAGTCCCAGAAAATCACTTGACAAAAGAGCAGGAGGGTCTCTATGGTCTGTTTTACCTTCTCCAACATTTTAAAAAATTACCTACTTTTCTCCATTTCTTTTTTATTTAAAAAATAATTTTCCTAATTTGCAAAGCTGAGACACATAGAAATTTAGAAGTAGATTACATCCCACAAATAAACATAAGGAAAGCAAAACGCATTGCTAAAAGCTAGGGTTTCCCACCATGGAGTCAATGATCTTTGGGAACCTCTTTTTTGGTAATATGCAATCTTACAAACTAGTAAGAATGCACTGCCACCTTTTCCTCAATTGCCTGGATTTCACCCCCTGCTCCAATAAAGCCAGCTCCCTCAATATCCCCTGGCAGGAAGTGGCCCTGGCAGCCCCCACAGGCCAGAAACCTGGGACAGCCCCATTCTTGCCCTTTCTTCCCCAACACTCAGAGCCCAGCGAGCTCTTCCAATTTTATCTTCAAGCATCTTTTAATCCATCCCCTGCCCCGCCCCTCCTGCTGCTGCAACCTTGTCCAAACAGCTATTGTCTCTCATCTGGACACTGAAAAAGTCCAGACAGTGCCTGCACCCACTTCCCCCATGAAATCTCCTCTGTACAAAGTTAAAGCCAACTTCTTTAGACAAACTGGATCCTGTGACTTTAGGGCTGAGCACTTCAAAAAGAAAACTCCAACTCCCAACTGTTACCTGTCAGGGATCCTCATGCCCATGACTCTACCCTTACCAGACTCCTGCCTGGCTCTGTGTCTGGCCTAGAGCAGCCTCCATAGCTCCATGCCTCTCAAGACTTGCTGTGCCAGCACCACTGGTCTCTGCTTCTTTCATTACATTTGTCAGAATGAGAATGTCACTTCTTCAGTATGTTTTGCTACCTTTTTTTAACCTATCTCCTAAAACTAAAATATATACTCCATGAGGTCAGAGCACTGCCTGTGTTAGTAAGCAGTTAAATTAATAAGCATTAGTTACTATATTTGTGTGATCAAAGAGTAGCATATTTGAGCAAATAATCAATTTCTTTCTTCTTTTAGAGACAGAGTCTCACTTTATCGCCCTCATTGGAGTACTGTGGCATCACAGCTCACAGCAACCTCCAGCTCTTGGGCTTAGACAATTCTCTTACCTCAGCCTCCGGAGCTTGCAACTTTGTCCAAATAGCTACTGTCTCTCATTATCCCAGTCTCCTGAGCATCTGGGACTACAGGCACCCGCCACAACACCCAGCTATTTTTTTATTGCAATTTGGCCGGGACAGGGCTCAAACTTGCCACCCTTGGAATATGGGGCTGGCGCCCTACTCACTGAGCCACAGGCACTGCTCCAAATAACCAATTTCTAACACCAAAGTGGCTCAGCCCCTGCTCATAGCTATGTGCTCAGGGGAGAAAGGTAGCCCCGAGGGCCCAGGCCTAGGGCCAGGAACAACACCCATCAGCCTGAATTCCTGGAGTGCCCTGGAGTAAAGAGACTGGGAGGTAAAATTTTAGTTCCCAAATTTTACTATATTCACCTCAAACAAGTATATCAGATCTCAAACTCTTCTTACTTTAAGGAACCTCATCATTTGTCTAGCTCTATATATAACCTTAGGCAATTCACTCTAACTCTACAGGTTCTAAATTTCTCTTTTATCCAGTAGATCATCTGGATCAAAAACTACCAATGATAATGATCATGATAATGATGACTAAGTAAAAATAATGGCTAACATTCATGAAGTAGTTGCTATGCACCAAACCCTGAGATAAGAACTTCATGTGTATTATGTCACTGAATTCTCCATGACCCACAAAGACAAGTAGTATGACCTGGTTTTCAGATAAGGAAACTGGGAGCAGAGAGGTTAAATAACTTTTTGAAGGTCACATAGAAAGTAGTGGATTCAGTTTGAGTTTTGTTTTGAGTCTCCCCCTGTCACCCAGACTAGAGTAGTATAATGATGCAATCACAGCTCACTGTAACCTTGATGTCCTGGGCTTAAACAATCCTCCCACCTTAGCCTCCTGAATAGCTAAGACTCAAGAGTGCACACCACCATGTGTGACTAAATGTACTTATTTTTTTGTAGAGATAGGGTGTCACTATGTTGCCGAGGCCAGACTCAAATTACTGGCCTCAAGCGATCCTCCAGGCTCCCAAAGTGCTGGGATTGTAGGTGTGAGCCACCATGGACTGGCCCAAGAATTGAGTTTTTTTTTTTTTTTGAGACAGAGCCTCAAGCTGTCACCCTGGGTAGAGTACTGTGGCATCACAGCTCACAGCAACCTCCAACTCCTGGGCTCAAGTGATTCCTCTGCCTCAGCCTCCCAAGTAGCTGGGACTACAGGTGCCCGCCACAATGCCCAGCTATTGTTTGGTTGCAGCTCTCATTGTTGTTTGGCAGGCCCAGGCTGGATTCAAACCCCCCAGCTCAGGTGTATGTGGCTGGCGCCTTAGCCACTTGAGCCACAGGTGCCAAGCCTTTTTTTTTTTTACTTTTGAGACACAGTCTCACTTTCTTGCCTCCCTCCCCTAGAATGCTGTGATGTCATAGCTCACAGCAACCTCCAACTCTTGGGCTCAAGCGATTCTCTTGCTTTAGTGTCCCAAATAGCTGGGACTGCAGGCGCCCTCTGCAACACCTGGCTATTTTTAGAGACGGGGAAATCTCACTCTTGTTTAGGCTGGTCTTAAACTCCTAAATGCAAACAATCAACCCACCCTGGCCTCCCAGAGTGCTAGAGGATTTGAGTTTTAAATTTCTTCCAACTCTTGAAACCTAAGAATTGTGTATCAGCTGTCACTGGCTTTTGTGAAATAATGAAATGTGGCACCTACCTGTGCACAGCAGGATCTTGCCTTGAGTCAGGTACTTGATGGTTTCTGATGTTTTTCTGAGACAATCCTCAGAAAGATAGGGAGGATCTGCTACTACGATGTCAAAACTATGAGCAGCAATTTTGGGGGGTAAATCCAATGGATTATTGTAATCATAGAAGATAAACTCTTCTCCGTATACAGCAAATCTTTTGTCATATTCGAATATGTATATTGAAAAGTCTTCTCTGTGCAGCTGTCTGAGTTTCTGGTAAACACTGGGGGCACTCACACATGCTATTCTAGAAAACAAAATGAACACACTCATGAGAGGGCCTTCATATTGAATAGCTAGCTTATGGAGTTAAATAACTACTTCATCCTCCCACCCCAAAAGGCCCTAATTGTCAGATTTTCTTAAAGGAAATCATACTGCAAACTAATGTGATAGTTAATTTTTGAGTAAACAATTTTATAGTTCCTTACTTTTAAGGAATTTGGTCTTAATCTGCAACTTCTAATTTTGAGGTATGAAAAGATAAATGTGCTTTTTACAGTAAAAAATATAAAATATTATGAACACACTAAAACAAAAGTTAGATATAGTTAGTCCAAAGCTTAAATCTACCCATTATTTTCATGTCGAGCCTTTAATATTTATTTCAAATACTTGTGGTTCCAACTAAATATTTTGAAGTCATACTGAAATACTCCTATCTTGAAAGACAAATACCAATCTGCTATAGTTTCCAAAAGTATACATTAAAATGAGGTTTTACTTGAGACAAGCTATTTTGAATTTCTGCTTCTTTTTTTTTATAAGGAAATTAAAGTATCCATTTCTTTCTTTTTTTTTTTTTTTGCAGTTTTTGGCCAGGACTGGGTTTGAACCCACCACTTCCGGCATATGGGGCTGGTGCCCTACTCCTTTGAGCCACAGGAACCACCTAAAGTATCTATTTCAATACAGGCAGTCCTCAGTTCTGTTAATGAGTAGTGTTCCAAAAGTTAACTTTTAAAATTAGCTGCTGAAAAAGCTATAAGTAACCTAAATATTGAACTGTTGAGTTCACTCTGGTATACCTCTTTCAATGGAATGTTCTGTAGCCATTTTTAAAAGACTGAAGTAGCCCTTTCTATGCTGATGAAGAACAATATCCAAGATCTATTCAAGGAACATAAGAGTGTAAAATATGCTTTCATGGGTAGAGCAATATATGCTCACAGATGCACAGGCAACCTCTGGAAGGCATGGGAGGGGATCTCACGAACCTGGACACAGTGGGGAAGAGACTGGCATTTCCTTTAAACTCCCTCTGTCACGTTTGAATTTTTATGATGTGCATATACTGTCATTCAAAAAAGGATTTAATTTTAAAATTAAATTAAGGTATACATTTTAACAAAGACAGTGTTACCCATCCCTATTAGATATCCGTGCTAGGTTAAAAATGTTTCTCAGCTCAAATACACTTGGAGCAGATAAAATCCGTGGTGTCACATAAGAATTCTGTGGGGAGGCTTGGTGCCTGTGGCTCAAGTGGCTAAGGCGCCAGACACATACACCTGAGTTGGCGGGTTCGAATCCAACCCAGGCCCACCAAACAACAATGATGGCAGCAACAAAAAAATAGCTGGGTGTTGTGGTGGGTGCCTGCTACTAGGGAGGTGGAGGCAGGAGACTCGCTTGAGCCCAGGAGTTGGAGGTTGCTGTGAGCTGTGATGCCACAACACTCTACCCAGGG
>NW_003852501.1:3004769-3011075 GCF_000181295.1 Otolemur garnettii
AAAAAAAAAAAAAAAAAAGGGCCTAGCCACACTGACACTGAGGGTCCCTAAGAGCTCATGCAGACCCTCCAATTATAGGGACCATGCAGATGAGTCTACCCTGTGTCCTAGCTTCCAGTTCCTGAGTGCTCTTTCCTTACATGAGAACAGACAGCTAGGGACCAGAAGACAAGGAGCACATCTTAGATAAATATCCAATACTAAATAAACAGAAAATGGCCTTTTGTGATTAAACAGAGACTTGGTAGGAAGAAGAAAACTTTTTCAAAGATCCTGTAAGAAAACTTTTTCAAAGATCCTGTAACAACCTCAGAAGGATGAGCAAGATACAATAATAAAGAAATATTTACAGGCTAGAAAAGAGCTACAGATAACTACTTAATAACAGATAGGGTAAACTCGTAGAAAGTTTAGATAAAGCTGAGGAATTCTCCCAGAAAGTAGTATAAAGAGGCAGTAGATAGCGAAAGAAGAAAATTAAAAGATTAGGTCCAATATTCAAATTATAGAAGTTCCAGAAAGAGGAACAGAAAAAAACAGCGAGGAAAGAAATCAAATAACTAATTTAAGATAATTTTCTCAAACTGAACGACGTGAATGATGAACATGAAGGCCTCCCTAGCACCCAGGATAGTACTTAAAAGCTCCACACACAAGACACAGTGAATACTGGGGCTTGAGAGAAAATCCTAAATTTGCAGTAGACAGGATGGGAAAAGGCAGGTTTCCTACAAGAAATCAGAATGATGTTGGATTTCTTGCCAGTACCTATGGAAGCCTGGAGACAAGGGAGCAATGTCTTCAAAACCTGGAGTGAGCTATCCAACAAAACTATCACAATCAAGAGTAAGGGGAGGACAAAAGCCTTTGTAGACATGGAAGTTTCAATCCCACACACCTTCTCTGTAGAAGCTACAGGAGGATGTATGCCTCCATCATAACATTGTCAACTAAGAATCAGAGTATGGGAAACAGGGAATCCTGAATAAAACAGATGTAAAAGGACTCCGATATGACAGTGAAAGTAGATACCACGGTAAGAGCTGAACAAAGCTAGAAACCAATTGGTGCAGACTGGAACAGAGCACAAACAAACCCCTGGAAGGAATTTTATTCAAGAAGTTGAAACCCTGAGTGCAGTAGGTCACACCTATAATCCTAGCACTCTGGGAGGCCAAGGTGGGAATATCCCTTGAACTCAAGAGTTCAAGACCAGCCTGAGCAAGATCAAGACCCCATCACTACTAAAAAAAAATTAATAAAGGTCAGGTGCAGTGACTATGCCTGGAATCCTTGCATCCTGGGAGGCAGGGGCAGGTGGATTGTTTGAACTCAGGAGTTCTAGACCAGCCTGAGCAAGAGTGACACCTTCCCATCTATACTAAAAATAGAAAAACCAGCCAGGTGTTGTGTGTGTCTGTAGTCCTAGCTACTCAGGAGACTGAGGCAAGAGGATGGCTTGATTGAGCCCAAGAGTTCGAGGTTGCTGTGAGCTATGATGTCACAGCACTCTACTCAGGAGACAGAGTAAGACTGTCTAAAAAAGAAAGGAAGATGAGATGATGAGAAGATAAGACTACAAGATGAGGAGACAAGACCAGACCAGAGTGGTGCCTCACACCTGTAATCCTAGTATTCCGGGAATCTGAGTTGGGAGGATCCCTTGAACTCAGTTCTAGACCAGCCTGAGCAAAGCAAGAAGACATCTCTATTCAAAATAGAAAAATTAGTGGGGTATTATGGCAGGCGCCTATAGTCCCAGCTACTTTGGAGGCTGAGGCAGGAGGGGATAATTTGAGCCCAGGAGTGTAAAGTTGCTGTGAGCTAAGCTAATGCCATGGAATTCTAGCCTGGGCAACAGAGTGAGATACTGTCTCAGAAAACTAAATTGTCTCAAATAAAAAAAGTTGAAACAGGCCAGTACAGTGGCTCACACTTGTAATCCTAACACTCTGGGAGGCCAAAGTGAGTGGATTGCCTGAGCTCAGGAGTTCAACACCAGCCTGAGTCAGAGCAAGACCTCATCTCTAAAAAAACAAACAAACAAAAAAGCCGGGCATTGTGGCCAGCGCCTGTATCCCAGCTACTTGGGAGGCTGACACAAGAGAATCACTTAAGCCCAAGAGTTTGAGGTTGCTGTGAGCTGTGATACGACAGCACTCTACTGAGGGTGACAAAGTAAGACTCTGTCTCAAAAAAAAAAAAAAAAAGTTGAAGTATGTTTTAACTTATTTATAGCAGATTTAGAAAGAGAATTTGGGGGTAATTTAGTGACATGGAGATAGGCTACAGAAAAATTAAGAGAATTATGTTTTCATGGAAAATGAAAAGCTGTACAGAAAGGAAAAGGCTCCACTGTAAAGAACACTTATGTAGTCATAACAATATAAACATTTTTTGGAAGTCTGACTATAAATACCAAGGAATAACTTGAAAGGGAGATAGATGAAAGTGGGGGTAGCTACAGGAGAAACAAAAAATAGATTTTTTTTTTGAGACAGAACCTCAAGCTATCCCCCTGGGTAGAGTGTCATGGCATCACTGCTCACAGCAACCTCCAACTCCTGGGCTCAAGCGATTCTCTTGCTTCAGCCTCCCAAGTAGCTGGGACCACAGGCACCTGCCACAATGCCCAGCTATTTTTTGGTTGCAGCCATCATTGTTGTTTGGCGGGCCTAGGCTGGATTTGAACCCACCAGCTCAGGTGTATGTAGCTGGCGCCTTAGCCATTGAGCCAAAGGCGCTGAGCCAAAAAATAGATTTTTTTAGATAAATCTTTTAGAACTTGACTCCTCAAATTATATGCATACAAAGTTTTGATAAAAATAAAAATCAAATTAACAGAAAAGAAAAACCTATATTCTTAAAACTTCAGAAGACTCAAACATTATAATTTTTTCTTTTAAAGCAAATTGTAAAACTGTAAAGATAGGAATCAGGTTAGAAAATGTTAAAACAGAGATAAGAAATCCTACAATGTATAGATACTGGAGTGGGTCCCTAAACTCAGTATTACAGCCTGTCTTACTTTGTCATGTGCTGCAAACCATCTCTCCTAGGAAGGACATTCAAAATATTACTTTGGATTAGAATACAAAAATAGAAATAAAAATGAATCTCACCTGCCACCTTCTCCAGCAGCAGCAATGGCTTCCTGTGCAAGTCGCAAAGCAGTTTCCTGGCTATACCAAAACTGGCTTAATTGCTGTAACAGAGGGATGGGTTGGGATTGTTTTAGAATTGGCATAAACTTTGTCCTTTTAATTTATACCTACTATACCAGCATGCATGTATTTTAAAGAAATTTTTCTTTTAAAAATTAATTTTTCTTTGAAATTATTTTATTTACTTTTATTTATAGAAAATATAAATTTGCAGAAAATTTATATTATTTATTTATTTTTATTTTTATTCCTTGCTTGAGCCCCAGAGTTTGAGGTTGCTGTGAGCTAGGCTGAGGCCATCGCACTCTAGCCCAGACAACAGAGTAAGCCTGTCTCAAAAAAAAAAGGAAAACGGGCAGCAAGCATGAGATGAGATAAGCATTCTTAAATACTGAATTCATTTAGGAGTTTCCTGTGTTATACCCTACTGGAATATTTGATAATAGTTATCAAGACCTTTAAAATGCCCATGCCCTTTGGGGATGGGTATTAATTGTTCATACCAATTACCCTTTGGTATGAACTTTTTTTTTTTGAGACAGAGCCTCAGGCTGTCACCCTGGGTAGAGTATGGTATCACAGCTCACAGTAACCCCCAACTCCTGGGCTCAAGTGATTCTCCTGCCTCAGCCTCCCAAGTAGCTGGGACTACAGGTGCCCGCCACAATGCCCGACTATTTTTTGGTTGCAGCCGTCATTGTTGTTTGGTGGGCCCAGACTGGATTAGAACCCACCAGCTCAGGTGTATGTGGCTAGCACCTTAGCCGCTTGAGCCACAGGCACTGAGCCAACTTCTTTTTTTTTTGAGACAGAATCTTCCTCTGTCACCCTGGGTAGAGCACCATGGCATCATAGCTCACAGCAACCTCAAACACTTCAGCTCCCACTCCCACTCCCCTAAACTTGAATTAAATTGAGTTTTTCTTGTATGAGCATGTATTAGTTCATCTACTAGCTTCATATTAGTACAGAGTACATTAGATACGTGCTTTCCATTCTTGTGATACTTTACTAAAGAGAATATTCTCTAACACTATGCAGGTTAATACAAAAGATATAAATTTTCCAGCTGAACAGTATTCCATGGTATACATGGTATATAGTTTATTAATCTATTAATGGGTTGATGGGCACTTGGGTTGTTTTCACATCTTGAAAATTGTAAATTGAGCTGCCACATCCATAGCTCAGTGAGTAGGGCACTGGCCCCATATACCAAGGCGGGCAGGTTCAAGCCCAGCCTGGGCCTGCTAAACAATGACAACTGCAACCAAAAAAAAATAGCTGGGCATTGTGGCGGGAGCCTGTAGTCCCAGCTGCCTGAGAGGCTGAGGCAAGAGAATCACTTAAACCCAAGAGTTTGAGGTTGCTGTGAGCTGTGACTCCAAGGCACTCTACCGAGGGTGACATAATGAAACTCTGTCTAAAAAAAAAAAAAAGAAAAAAGAAAGTAAGTAAATGGAGCTGCAATAAACAATCTAGAGCAAATTTTTTTCTTCTGGGTAGACACCAAGTAATGGGATTGTGAGATCAAATGGAAGGTCTATTTTGAGTTCTTTAGAGATTCACCATACTTCTTTCCAAGGAGGCTGTATTAGTTTGCAGTCTCACCACAGTGTAAAAGTATTCCCCTCTCTACACACCCTTGCTAGAACCAGCAGGTTTGGGACTTTGCAATGTGGGCTAATTCTCACTGGGGTTAGATAATATCTCAAGTTGGTTTTGATTTGCATTTCTCTGATGATAAGCATTTGTTTTCTTTTCTTTCGGTTTTTTGTGACAAGAGTTTCAGTTTGTCACCCTTGGTAGAGTGCCGTGGTGTCATGCTTGCACTAACCTCAAACTGGGGCTCAAGAGATTCTCTTGCCTCAGCCTCCCAAGTAGCTGGGACTACAGGCACTTGCCACAATGCCCAGGTATTTTTAGAGATTGGGTCTTGCTCTTGCTCAGGCTGGTCTAGAACTCCTGAGCTCAGGCAATCCACCCACCTCAGCCTCCCAGAATACTAGGATGACAAGCATGAGCCACAGTGCCCAGCAATGAGCATTTTTCATGTGTTTGCTGGCCATTTTCATATGTTTGCTGGCCTTGAAAGAAGATTCTATTTCTGTCTCTCATACAATGATAAATGGGATTGTTTGCTCTTTTATTGTTGACGAATGTGAGTTCTTTGTAGATCCTAGTTACAAACCATTGTCAGATTTGTAACATTAAAGTATCTTTTCCTGTTCTAAAGGTTGTCTATTTGCTTTAATTGCTGTGTTCTTAACTATGCAGAAGCTTTATAACTTAATTAAGTCTCATTTATTTATTTTTGTTGTTGTGATTGCCAGTGAGGTCTTCTTCAATAAAATCTTTCCCCAGGCCAGTATCATCAAGAGTTTTTTCCATGCTTTTCTTTTAAGACTTTTATTACTTCATGTCTTAGACTTAAATCTTTTATCCATCTTGAGTCAACTTTTGTAACTGGTAAAAGGTACAGGTCCAATTTCAATCATTTTACATACGGTTATCAGTTTTCCCAGCACCATCCATTTTTTGAATATTTATTTCCCTAGTGCATACTTTTGTTCAGTTTATTGAAGATCAGATGACAAAAAGAAGTCAGTTTCATCTGAAGGTTTTCTATTCTGTGTCTCCATTTTTGTGCCAATACCATGCTATTATGATCAATAACCTCAAGTCTGGTAGAGTGACGTCTCCAGATTTGTTTGATTTCTAAGAATTGCCTTGGCTATACAGGAGTTTTTCTGGTTCCATACAAAATGAATAACTATTTGTCAGAGTTCTTCAAAGTATGATATTGGTATTTTAATGGGGATTGCACTAAATCTTTAGATTGCTTTGGTAGTATAGACATTTTAACAATGTCGGTTCTTCCCAGACAAAAGGATTGTTTGTTCTTCCATTTGTTAATATCTTCTCCTATTTCTTTTCTTTACTTTTCTTTTTTTTTTTTTTGAGACAGAGCCTCAAGCTATCTCCCTGGATAGAGTGCCGTGGCATCACAGTTCACAGCAACCTCCAACTCCTGGGCTCAAGCGAGTCTCCTGTCTCAGCCTCTCAAGTAGCTGGGACCACAGGCGCCTGCCACACCACGTGGCTATTTTTTGATTACAGCCGTCATTGTTGTTTTGGCGGG
>NW_003852501.1:3011522-3012778 GCF_000181295.1 Otolemur garnettii
GCCGTCATTGTTGTTTGGCGGGTCCGGGCTGGGGATTCGAACCCGCCACCTTAGGTGTACGTGGCTGGCGCCTTAGCCGGTTGAGCCACAGGCGCCGAGCCGTTACTCTATTTCTTGATCAATTCCGGGAGTTTTGTGATTAAGTCTCTTCTAGGGTTTTCTATGTATAAGATCATTATCATTGGCAGAGAGTGAGAGTTAGACCTCCTCTATCCCCATTTGGATCCCCTTAACATCCTTCTCTTTACTGACTGAATTGGCTAATACTTCCAAAACTATGTTCAATAGAAGTGGCAATAGTGGACATTTTGTTTAATTCCAGTAGTAAGTGGAAATGTTTTCAGTTTTACTCCATTCAGTAAGATATTAGGTTTGTCAAAGATGGCTTCTACCAATTTAAGAAATGTGCCCTCAGGGCCTAGCTCACAGGTAGCTTATACCTGTGATTCTAGCACTCTGGGAGGCCGAGGAGGGTGGAGCACTTCAGACACAGCAGTTTGACACCAGCCTGAGCAACAGTGAGACCCCATCTCTAAAAAAAAATAGCCAGGTATTGTGGCAGGTGCCTGCAGTCCTAGCTACTCAGGAGGCTGAGGAAAGAGGACTGCTTGACCCAAAGAGCTGAAGTTGCTATGAGCTATGATGCCACAGCACTCAACCCAGGGCAACAAAGTGAGATTCTGTCTCAAAAAAAAAAAAAAAAAAAAAAAGTGCTCTCTACACCTATTTTCTTAAGCATTTTTGTTATAAAAAGATGCTGAATTTTATCAAATGCTCTTTCTGCATCTATTGAGAGGATCATATTGTCTTTGGTTTTGTTTCTATTTATGTGGTGAATTACATTTATGAATTTGCATATGTTAATCAAAACTTGCATCCCTAGGATAAAGCCTACTTGATTGTGACGTATGTTTTATAATGTGTAAGCTGTATTCTATTTGCTAGGATTTAACTGAGTATTTTTTCATTGATATTAATTAGTGAAATCAGTCTGTAGTTCTCCTTTTTTCGTTGGGGCTTTTCCTAATTTTGGTATCAGGGTGATGTTTGCTTCATAGAATATGTTGGGGAGGATCCTCCTTGTCAATGTTTTGGAATAGGTTCTGCAGTATAGGTACAAGCTCTTCTTTGAAGGTTTGATAGAATTCATAATTGCCAGGTCATGGAAGAAGCCCAAGTGCCCATCAATCCACGAATGGATCAATAAACTGTGGTATATGTACACCATGGAATACTATGCAGCCCTAAAGAAAAAC
>NW_003852501.1:3013032-3022524 GCF_000181295.1 Otolemur garnettii
AATGACTATGCAAATGACATGAAATTTATGTGAACCAGCTTGATGAAAGTATTTCAAAATGTATATGGAAACACTACACTGTACCCCATGTTTGCATTAATGTATACAGCTATCATTTAATAAAAAAAAAAAAAAAAAAAGAAGGTTTGATAGAATGGTATGAAGCTGCCTGGTCCAGGACTTTTTTTCGTTGGGAGCTTTTTATTGTTTCTTCAATTTTGGTGCTTGATATTGGTCCAGTCAAGAGACCCATTTCTTCCTGGTTAAGTCTAAGGAGAGGGTATGATTCGTGATTCCAGGTATTGGTTCCTTTCCTCCACAATGTCAAATTTCTGGGCATAGAGGGTTTTGTCATAATCAGAAATGATCTCATATCTCTGAGGTATCAGTTGTTATTTTCCCTTTTTTGTTTCTGATTGAAGTTATAGAGATTTTAATTCTCTGTTTTTAGTTAATCTGGCCAAAGGTTTATCAATTTTATCTTTGAGAAGAACCAACTTTTTGTTTTGTTAGTTTTTTTTTTTTTTTGAGACAAAGTCTCACTTTGTTGCCCAAGGTAGAGTGCCATGGCGTCACAACTCACAGCAACCTCAAACTTTTGGGCTTAAGCAATTCTCTTGCCTCATCCTCCCAAGTAGCTGTGACTATAGGCACCCACCACAATACCCAGCTATTTTTATTTATTTTTTATTTATTTATTTAATTTTTTTTAGAGATAGAGTGTCACTTTGTTGCCCTCAGTAGAGTGCCATAACACACAGCTCACAGCGACCTCCAGCTCTTAGGCTTAAGCAATTCTCTTGCCTCAGCCTCCTGAGTAGCTGGAGTACAGGGTGTCCACCACAACACCTGGCTATTTTTTGTTGCAGTTTGGCCAGGGCTGAGTTTGAACCCGCCACCCTCGGTATATGGGGCTGGCGCCCTGCTCACTAAGCCCTCTAAAGGCGCTGCCCACACTCAGCTATTTTGTTCAGGCTGGTCTTGAACTCCTGAGCTCAAGCAATAAACCCACCTTAGCTTTCCAAGTGTTGGGATTACAGGCGTGAACCACTATGCCTGGCCTGTTTTATTAATTTTCTAAAGGATTCTTTTTGTTTATAATTTCATTTATTTCTGATTTAATTTTGGTTATTTCTTTTCTTCTGCTAGGTTTGGAATTGGATTATTCTTTGTTTTCCATTTCCTTGAGATGATTCATTAGGTTGTTGATGTGTACTCTTTTTGTTTTTTGGGCATCTAATGAGATAAATTTCCCTTTTAGGACTGCTTTTACAGCGTCAGACAGGTTTCAGTAGTTTGTGGCTTATTTTTGTTGTGTTTAAGGAATCTAGTAATTTCCTTATCTCCTCCTTGACCCAATCAGTATTCAGCATAAGGCTGATTTATTTCCTTGACTTTGTGTGGGGATGAAGGCTTTTGTTGGGAGTTGAGTTGTACCTTTATTCGTTTGGTCTGAAAAGATACAAAGTATAATTTCAATTCTTTTAATTTTGTTTAGGTTGGTCTGTGTCCTAAATTATGATCAATTTGAAGTATGATCCATGAGCTGATGAGAAGAACATATATACTCATTAGCTGTGGAATGGTATGTTCTGTGTCTATTAAGCCAAATTGTTCTCAGGTCACATTTAAGTCCCTTGTTTCTTTGTTTAGTTTCTGTTTAGAGGATCTGTCCAGTTCTGTCAGAGTGTTCAAGTCCCTGCTATTATGGTGTTGTTAGGTATCGTGTTGTTCAGACCAGTCAGGGCAGGGTCCTCAAACTATGGCCCGCCAGGTGTTCTTGCTGCCGCTGCCTGTCCTGCTTAGCAGCCAACTTGTCCCGGGCCCGGAGTCCGGCTCTGCAACGGTCTGAGGGACAGTGAACTGGCCCCCCGTTTAAAAAGTTTGAGGACCCCTGAGTTAGGATTTATTTTCATAAATCTGAAAGCATTTAAGTTGGGTGCACACATATTTAGAAGTGAAATATCCTCTTCAGTCTCCTTTGATATTTCAAAGAGTCTCACTTTGATGCCCTTGGTAGAGTGCTGTGGAGTCATAGTTCACAGCTATCTCAAACTCTGGGGCTCAAGCAATTCTTTTGCCTCAGCCTCCCGAGTAGCTGACACTACAGGCACCTGCCACAATGCCAGCTATTTTTAGAGATGGGGATATCACTCTTGAACTCCTGAGCTCAAGCAATTCACCCACATCAGCCTCCATGAGCCACCATACTGGCCATCTTTCTTTCCTTTTATTGCTTTAAATCCACTTGTACCTGAACATAAATTATGACCCCACTTTTCTTCTGATTTCCATTTGCCTGAAATATTGTTTTCCTACCTTTCACTATAAGCCTTTTTTTGTCCCTCGAGGTTAGATGTGTTTCCTGAAGACATATAGATGGCTTTTGTTTTTTTCTCTAGTCAGCAGGCCTATGCCTCTTCAGTGGGGTTTTCAAGCCATTCACATTTATTGAGAGAATTGATATGTATGGTGGAGTTCTATTCATCTTACTTTGTGAAGGTCTATTGCTTAGTTTTATCTTTTTTCCATTATGGAAACTACGTATTGTCCTTTAGTTTCACTGGATGGTCAGCATCCAGAATGGGTCTATGAAGAATGGGTCTGAGTGCATCTGTTCTTGTGACAAATATCTTCAATGTTTGCATGTCAATAAAATAATTGATTTTTCTGTTGAGTTTGAAGGTTAGTTTAGCAGGATACAGTATCAAGGGCTCAAATTCTTTTGTTTATGAAGGCTAAAGGAAGATGACCACCCTCTTCTGGCTTGAAAGTTTCAGCTATAAGTCTGCTGTCACCCTGATGGATCTACTCCTAGAGGTAGAGGAGATTGGTGCTTACTCCAGGCTGCTTGCCAGAATTTTCTCTTTCATTTTGACCGTGGTTAGGTAACAATGTGTCTAGGAGATGCTCTGTTTGTATTAAGATAAACAGAGGTCTGATATCCATCTAAAAGGAGTATGTCAGAATTTTTTGTGATGACTGGGAAATTTTCATTTTTGATATCCTCCAGTAGGGCTTCCAATCCTTTGAGTATTTCTTCTTCCCCTTCAGCAATACCTATAATTCATACACTTGACTGCTTTGTGAAGTCTCATAATTCCCTAAGCAATTGCTCTGCTTTTACTCTCTTTTTTGCATCTTTAAATGCCTAAGTTAGCTCAAGAGCCTTATCCTCTAGTTCTGAGATTCTTTCTTCTCTATGGTCTAATACCTTGTGGATTCTATTTTTTTTTTTTTTTTTGAGACAGAGCCTCAAGCTGTCACCCTGGGTAGAGTGCTGCCGTGGCATCACAGCTCACAGTAACCTCCAACTTCTGGGCTCAAGCGAGTCTCCTGCCTCAGCCTCCCAAGTAGCTGGGACCACAGGCACCCACCACAGCGCCTGGCTATTTTTTGGTTGCAGTTGTCATTGTTGTTTGGTGGCTGGGGCTGGATTCGAACCCGCCACCTTAGGTGTATGTGGCTGGCGCCTTAGCCACTTGAGCCACAGGTGCCAAGCCCCTTGTGGATTCTTTCTATTGCATCTTTAAGTTCCCTGAGTGACTCCTTCAATTCCTTAAGCTCCAATATTTCTTTTCTAATTTCATCATGTCTTTTATTCATTTCTTAGGTCAATTTTTGAATTTCTTTTTGTTTTCCACTTTCCCTTTAATTCCCTTGTTTTTGCCATCTATACTCTAAATGACACTTTCTGTCATTTCCGTAATTTATTTAAAGTGGGGTCTTCTGTGGTAGCTGTCTCATGATCCCTTGCAAGGGTTGATCTGTTCTGCTTTTTCATGTTGCCAGAACTTTTTTGTTGGTTCCTCCTCATGTGTGTTTTCTCCTCATTCACTTCTTCCCCCTACTGTTTCCTCTCACTTCCTCCTTTCCCTTAATTTTCCTTGTCTCTGTGCTTGGCTGATGGAGTGTCTTTTTGGTACAGGGACAAAAGGAAGAGAAGAGTAAACAGTGAAAAGGGAGAAAGAAAGAAAAGGCAAAAGTAAAAGAAAAATGAAAAAAAAAGGAGAGAAGGATGAATAGAGAAAAACAGGAATAATAATGGTCTTCAGCAGGGCATGGTGACGCACACCTGCTATTCCATGACCCTACGGGGCCAGGGCAAGCAAGTCCCCAGAGGCCAGGATCTCCTTACCAACCTTGGCAAGAACAAGACCCTACATCTGCCAAATATAGAAGAAAATCAGCAATGTGTTGCAGTGGAGACCTACCAATACTGTTGTTCAGAAAGCCAAAACTAGGTTACCCTAGCCCAGAGATTCAAGGCCTCCCCGTGCCAGGCCAATGCTGTAGCTCCCCAGCCCAGGCCTCAAAGCAAGGCTTAGTCCCATATATAAAATGGGACCCATATACAGAATGAAATAGAACAAGAGACTAGGAAAAAAGAAAAGACAAAGAAGGAAAAAAATCCAAAAATAAAACTACAGGAATATCTTGGACATGAAGGACATGAAGACACAATTCTTGCTGTAAAAATCTGCTCACTGTACGCACTCATACACCCAGGCTGGTGGGTTTGAACCCAGCCCAGGCCTGCTGAACAACAATGACAACTGCAACAACAACAACAACAACAACAAAATAGGCATTATGGTGGGTGCCTGTAGTCCCAGCTACTTGGGAGACTGAGGCAAGAGAATTACTTAAGCCCAAAAGTTAAGGCTGCTATGAGCTGTAACATCACAGCACTCTACCAAGGATGACATAGTAAGACTCTGTCTAAAAAGATAAACAACAACAACAAAAAAACTGCTCACTGTGGGAACAACTCAAATGCCCATCAACTGAGGGATGGACAAAATGATATACATCCATACATGAATATTATTCACTTATAAAAAAGGACAAAGTATTGATACAAGCTATATAACATATATGACTACTGGAAACATTATGCTAAGTGAATAAAACATACACAAAAGACCATGTATTTATGATTCCATTTATAGAAACACCCAGAATTAGCACATCCAGAGAGACAAAAACTAGATTAGTGGTTGCCAGGGGTTGGGATAATTATGGAATTTATAGGTGATAAACAGTAGAGGGTATTCTGTGTACTAAAAACTTGAATTATACACTTTAAAAAGGTGAACTATGTGGTATGTGATCTTATGCCAACAGAACTGAAATCTACTCAAACAGGGAGCACTTTACTCTGAATATGGAAGACTTTTGTGTAGTTCCTTCCTGAATGAAATTGTCTTTCCTCTTTTTGTATATAGCGGAGCTCTGGAATTATCTTAGACTCTATTCCGTGTCTCTTTATGAATTTTATACCTAAATTAGGGCATTCCCAAAGTATTTTCTCCAGTTTGTTTAGTAAAAAATCCTCTGAGATTTGGCCTAGAAGAAGGTACCTCCTATATTATGCATGACTTCTGGATATGATTAGACGATGAGACAGAGACCAACTGGCCCAACTAGCAGGACACCCTTTATTTAATCACACAGATATAGAACCATGTGCCACTTTTACCCTTTATGTTCAACAGGCCCTGAGTTTGGAACCCAGAGTCTTCAGTGTTCCACTGAAAGGAAGGCTCTTGTCTTTGCTACAGTTCTCACCCTGGGTGGCAGTTTACTCTGTTTCACAGACCATCTAATGTCTACTTGCTTTCTTCCAGAAATATCTCGAAATTTCTGGCCAAAGGCATCCTCTGTCTATTCATTATTTTCTAATGGTGTAATGATTTTTTATTTATTTTTTATTTAGACAGAGTCTCATTTTATGGCCCTTGGTAGAGTACCATGGCATCATAGCTCACAGCAACCTCCAACTCTTGGGCTTAAGTGATTCTCTTGCCTCAGCCTCCCAAGTAGCTGGGACTATAGGCACCCACCATAACACATGGGTTTTTTTTTTTTGTAGAGATGGGGTATCACTCTGGTTCAGGCTAGTCTCGAACTTCTGAGCTTAGGGCAATCCACCTACCTTGGCCTCCCAGAATGCTAGGATTACAGACATGAGACACCACACCAGCTGTTGTAATGATTTTTTAAAGGCATCTTTATTCATTCAATAGGAAAAGAAAGTAATAATCCATGTGACCAGCCCAGCACCCCAAATAATCCATTCCAAACTAATTAATACATATTTTTAAAATGATATTACTAGCTAGGCACAGTGGTTCATGCCTGTAATCCTAGCACTCTGGGAGGCTGAGGTGGGTAGATTGCTTGAGCTCAGGAATTTGAGACCAGCATGACCTCATCTCTACTAAAAACAGAAAAATGAGCTGGGCATTGTGGTGGGTGCCTGTAGTCTCAGTTACTTGGAAGGCTAAGGCAAGAGGATCACTTCAATCCAAGAGTTTGAGGCTGCTATGAGCTACAATGATGCCATGGCACTCTAACCAGGGTGACAGAGTGATACTCTTGTCTCAAAAAATAAATAAAAATAAAATAAATAAAAATAGGCTGGGCATAGTGGCTCATGCCTATAATCCTAGCACTCTGGGAGGCCAAGGTGGGTGGATCGCTTGAGCTCACAAGCTCGAGACCAGCCTAAGCAAGAGCAAGACCCTGTCTCAAAACAATAAATAAATAAGGGCCAGGCAACAGTGGCTCACACCTGTGATCCTAGGACTCTGGGAGGCCAAGGCAGGTGGATTGCTTGAGCTCAGGAGTTCAAGACCAGCTTGAGCTAAAGCGAGACCCTGTCTCTAAAAACAGACGGGCGTTCTGGCGGGCACCTATAGTCCCTGGCTGAGGCAAGAGGACTGCTCGAGCCCAAGAGTTTGAGGTTACTATGAGCCACAACGCCCAGCCATTTTTTAAAGACTAGGGTCTTACTCTTGCTCAGGCTGGTCTTAAAATCCTGAGTTCAAGCAATCAGACCACCTCGGCCTCCCAGAGTGCTGGGACTACAGGCGTGAGCCACCACACCCAGCCTTACTTTCTCATTTTTATTTCTTCTTCTATAAATTGTTGTTTCTAGCCTTCTCTAATTTTTCATTAGGCTATTGTTTTATGACTGTTTTGTAGGAACAATTTGCTGAGAAAAAAAAAAAAAATGACAGGTGTCAAATAGCTTGCAACTAATATTCCAGCACAGGTGTTTCCTACTTAACAGAAACTGTTTCAGGGAACACCATCAGACTGAGTTATTCTTTTTTGTTTGTTTTAAAGAGCAGGTCTTGCTATCTTTCCCCAAACTCCTGCCTGAGCTTCTTGAACAGCTAGAACTACAGGAACATGCTACCATGTTAATTTAATTTTTGTGGCGACAAGGTTTTGCTATATTGCCCAGGCTGGTCTTGAACTTCTGGCCTCAAGCAATCCTCTTTAAACCTCCCAAATGACTGGGATTACAAGTATAAGCCACTTCTGAGTTATTTTTATTTTCATTTCAAAATATTAAGGTACAAATGTTTTTGTTAGATGGATGTCGATCACCTGAATAATATTCACTGTATCTGACAGGTTTAAGTTTGTAACCCTGCTCACCCCCCTCCTTCCTAATATCCAATGACTTTTACATCTCTGATAACAATGGTGGTACAGGGGTAGGATAACCCCCAGATGTCATGCTTGGGCAACGGGAGGGTGTTGCTAGGCCCAGCAGACCTGTCCTCAAGCCCCCAAGTGGTTGGGCACTAGTTGTATAGGCAGGGATAGGGTGATTCCCCAAGCCCCCAGCAGAATGCTCAGGTAGGGCTGGCAGTGGCTGTGTTGCACCCCTGTTCCTGGGGAAGGGAAAGTTGCTTTCAAGGGCTGTAGCATTAGAAAGGTTAAGAACCATTGCCTTAAATAGGCAGTTGAGTGTGCACCATGGCTCTATGTTGTGGGTATAAGTGGGTTGTCTTTCCTTAGGGCACCAATAAATGCACAGCAACTCACCTGCTAGGGACCGGGGGGTTGTTCCCAATGGCTCACCTGTTGAGCAGCAGCCAGCTGGTGCACCCAGCAGGTGGGGTCAATGGACCTCTGGAGATATGAAAATGTAAGGGGTACTGGGATCCATGTAAGGATGTAGCCTGGTTGAGCTAAACTCTCAAAATAGCACCTAGCAGTATCTATTAAGGACTCAAGGGTGGGCTATGAGACCCAGCATGAGCTCCCTCTCTAGAGCAATGTTGTGGTCTCCAGATAGACTTGTGTTTGTCTCAGGGCCTTAGGGGGTTGAGGGGTTCCCCATAACCAGGAGTGCACGAGTCTGCTGTGGGAATATGGAATAGGAGTCATTCATTTACCTTTCCCAGCATTAGGGAGCCTTTCTAGGCTCCCAGCCAATCCTGGCTAAATAGGCAGCCTTATTTCCCTCTCTCTTGCCTTAGGTGAATTTTTGTCATGTCTCTGTTCTATTCCAGCATTCTCTAGATCTCCTAGATGATCTATTTGAAGTGTGATTACCTAATTTGGTATTTTGGTTCTTCTTGTAGAGGAGGCAAGTACCAGATACCTCTGGTCAGCTATCTTGACTAATTTTTTCTTTTTTCGAGAGAGTCTCAGTCTGTTGCCCCAGTTAGGTACAGTGGTTTCATCATAGCTCACTATAACCTCAAACTCCTAGGCTTAAGGCTCAAGTGATCCTCCAGCCTCAGTCTGTCAGAGTGCTGGGATTATAGACATGAGCCACTGTACCAGCTTTCTTGACTAAATTTTATTTCACTGTCATTTTTTTCTACTTCCTAGGATATTTCCTCAATTTTATAAATAAACCGGCTTGGCGCCTATGGCTCAAGTGACTAAGGCGCTAGCCACATATGCCTAAGGTGGCGGGTTCGAATCCAACCCGGGCCGCCAAACAACAATGATGGCTACAACCAAAAAAAAAAAAAAATAGCCAGGTGGGCTCAGCGCCTGTGGCTCGGGTGGCTAGGGTTCAAATCCAGCCCAGGGCTGCCAAAACAACAATGATGGCTGCAACCAGAAAAAATAGCCCGGTGGGCTCGGCGCTGTGGCTTGGGTGGCTAGGGCGCCAGACACATGCACCTAAGGTGGCAGGTTCAAATCTAGCCCGGGCCCGCCAAAACAACAATGATGGCTGCAACCAAAATAAAAATGGATGGGCCTTGTGGCTGGTGCCTGTGATCCCAGCTGCTTGGGAGGCTTGAGGCAGGAGGTTGCTGTGAGCTGTGATGCCCTGGCACTCCACCTAAGGGGATAGCTTGAGGCTCTGTCTCAAAAAAAAAATAGCCAGGTGTTGTGGAGGGCACCTGTGGTCCCAGCTACTTGTGAGGCAGAAGCAGGAGACTCGCTTGAGCCCAGGAGTTGGAGGTTGCTGTGAGCTGTGATGCCAGCACTCTACCCAAGGGGGACAGCTTGAGGCTCTGTCTCAAAAAAAAAAAAATTTATAAATAAACCAAACCAAAGTATCAAAATTGTTAATTCTGGCTCGGCGCCTGTGGCTCCAGTGGCTAAGGCGCCAGCCACATACACCTAAGGTGGTGGGTTCGAATCCCCAGCCCGTGCCCGCCAAACAACAATGATGGCTGCAACCAAAAAATGGCCGGGCGTTGTGGCGGGCGCCTGTAGTCCCAGCTA
>NW_003852501.1:3022615-3025495 GCF_000181295.1 Otolemur garnettii
CAAAAAAAAAAAAAAAAAAATTGTTAATTCTAACTAGTGGGATTAGGACTACTTTTCCTTTTTGTGTTCACATTTCTGTGTATTTTCTGATGGATATGGAATGCATTTACTTACCCAATTTTCTTCTATTATTCCGATGTTATATTTATCATTCTCACCAAGGTCACTTTGTTGCTTTTGTTCAGCATAAAACTCCTGGAGAGCTGCTAAGGTGTGGGCAGAAAGCTGGGGGGTCTCATCATCTTCAGAGTCACCCATTTCACAAATTGGCTCTAACCTGCAGATCATGGAATAAATGTTCTATGAAGATCTTGTTTCTCCTTCTTATCAAATAATAATTTTAAATAATTTTTTATTTTATCAAATTGAAGTGAGTTTCATATATGAAACATACATATTTAAAACTCCTGAGACCAAATATCTAACAGAGGGCTTCTGCTGAACTATAGTTCAACCAATTCTGGCTTTTGTTTTAAATATATCCTATTTTTATAAATATTATTTTCTCATTTTCATGATTCATTGCAGAAAGAAATGTTTACCATAAATATCGAAAGATTCTACATTGAATCTACATTAGATAGATTCTACATCTATCTAAATATCTACATTTCATAGAATCCATGGATCAGTGACCTATCAATGCTTGATGTCACTGTTTATGTGAATCAGGCCCCATCAGTGGACATAAATTATCAATAAAAAACAAGGATTTTTTTTTGCAGTTTTTGGCCAGGGCTGGGTATGAACCTGCCACCTCTGGCATATGGGGCCAGCACCCTACTCCTCTGAGCCACAGGTGCCGCCCTAAAAAACAAGGGGTATTAATAGAGATGTGAAAAATAAAAGAGACAAAAAGAAGAAAGGGGAAAAAAGAATAATAAAATAGAGAAAAGATGTTTTTGCAGACACTGATGGCCAGGCACAATGGCTTCTTAAGGCACTCTCCAGAGTGAACCAAACCATGAAGTCAGGACACAGTCCGCCAGATGGCCAAGGCTGCCAAGGTATTTGACAACAACCGCAATTTTAGGGGTTTCTGAAACTATGCTTGGGTTCAATAATTTGCCAGGAAGACTCACAGAATTCACTGAGAGCAATTATATTCAGAGTTACATATATTACAGGGAAAAGACACAAATTAGAACCAGCCAAAAACATAGGTTAGAGTCCATGAGAGTTCCAAACTTAACGCTTCTCATCATCCTCCTAGCATTCATGTTTGACAACATGCATGGAGTACTGCCAACTCAGGAAGCTCACTGGAGCTTCAGTGTCCAGTTTCATTATGGAAAAATTGTAAAACTAGCTAAAGGCAGTCTCTAGCCCCTTCCATCCTGGAGTATGGGCTCAGGGGTTCTTCATGAGTCACTTGTTAGTATAAAGTATCAGATGTGATCTGAGGGGCCCACCATGACAAGACACTCCTATCTCTTGGGAAATTCCAAATGTTTAGAGGTTACCACCAGGCACTAAGACAAAGACCAGGCCTCCCTTTGGTGAGGTCAAATTCCTTACTACGAAGGTATCAAACACATTTCTAAACCAAATGTTACCAATTATTCAATTAAAAAAAAATCAGCATCCTATTTCCTTGTTAAAATATTGTGCCTAAGTTTTACAGTGACTGATATGTTGAAAATCAGCAGATTATTCAAGAGCTTCCCTCTGTTACTCTCTTCCTACTGGTAGGCCTACATGGGTACACCTGATTGAAAGGCTACGGCACGTGCCTGGGCCTTCACTGCAAGGGAGGCTGGGAAAGTGGGAATGTGGGAAATACCCCAAGTTTAGGATGACTGTTCAAAAAATACTGTGCAGCTATTTAAGGTGAGAAATATTTGTTAGATGCTGCTTTTGTTCTTCCTTTTCAGAATTAGAGAGCTAGCTATTCGACCAAGATCCTTAAAACAACAACAAAACCCTCGTATGTACCAACTAGTGAAACCCAGTGTACTTTCATTAAGGACAAATAACTCGTTGATGCCTTCCTTCTTTTCTACATCAAAGACTTACTTGTATAAAAACTTGCTAATAGGCTTGGCGCCTGTGGCTCAAGTGGCTAAGGCGCCAGCTACATACACCTGAGCTGGCATGTTTGAATCCAGCCTG
This sequence comes from Otolemur garnettii, assembly GCF_000181295.1. Lineage (NCBI taxonomy): Eukaryota > Metazoa > Chordata > Mammalia > Primates > Galagidae > Otolemur > Otolemur garnettii. The sequence goes on from NW_003852501.1 coordinate 3,024,728, forward strand.
GGCCTGCCAAACAACGACGACGGCTGCAACCAAAAAATGGCCGGGCATTGTGGTGGGTGCCTGTAGTCCCAGCTGCTTGGGAGGCAGAGGCAGGAGAAATGCTTGAGCCCAGGAGTTGGAGTTTGCTGTGAGCTGAGATGCCACAGCACTTTACCCAGGGGACAGCTTGAGGCTCTATCTCAAAAAAAAAACCCAAAACAACAAAAACAAAAAAAAAACTTGCTAATTTAAAACATCCCATGATATAGTTAATCTGAAAATACAAATAAGCTCTCTATAAATAAGCAATTCCTCCTCTAGGAAAAGGAGAAGCAAAACACAAGATACATGTAATACAATTACATATAAAGTTCAAAACCAAGTACAATTAAGACATGAGTTTACAGATGCCATACTCTTCTATTTATCAAAGATAGGTTTTTTTTTTTTTTTTGAGACAGAGCCTCAAGCTGTCGCCCCAGGTAGAGTGCCTAGGCGTCACAGCTCACAGCAACCTCCAACTCCTGGGCTCAAGCAATTCTCCTGCCTCTGCCTCCCAAGAAGCTGGGACTACAGGTGCCTGCCACAATGCCCAGCTATTTATATTTGGTTGCAGCAGTCATTGTTTTTTGGCAGCCTGGGCTGGATTCGAACCCACCAGCTCAGGTGTATGTGGCTTGCGCCTTAGCCGCTTGAGCCATAGGTGCCGAGCCAAGAATTGTACTTTTTAATTGGAAAAGATTTATTGCCTGACACTCCACCTCAAAAGCACCTTAATCTTTCATTTTA
>NW_003852501.1:3025554-3029961 GCF_000181295.1 Otolemur garnettii
CCGGGCTGGGGATTCGAACCCGCCACCTTAGGTGTACGTGGCTGGTGCCTTAGCCGGTTGAGCTATAGGCGCCGAGCCCCTGGGCTGGATTTGAACCCGTCAGCTCAGGTGTACGTGGCTGGCGTCCAAGCCCCTTGAGCCACAGGTGCTGAGCCAAGATAGATGGATTTTGAGCTTGGTATAGTAACACGTATCCATAGTCCCAGCTATAGAGGAAACTGAGAAGAAAGGATCACTTGAGACCAGGAGTTCAAGGCTGCAGTGAGCTATAACAGTGTGAACAGGCACGGCAGTCTAGCCTGTCTCTAAACCAAAAAGAGATGGATTTTGTTATCAAAAACCTCTCCAAATATAAAAAGCCAGACTGAGAAGATTCACTGATGAAGTCTATCAAACATCTAAAGAAAAAATGACAGCAGTTTTATGTAAAACAGAAAGCAGAGAAGAAAGGAATAATTCCCAACTTTTATGAAGCCAGTATAAACCTAATACAAAAATTTGTCAAGCAGTACTATCACTAAATTGTCATTTGGTCTTTGTTTTCTTCCTTCTGCTTTCTCTGTATTTCTTTGTTCTTCTACAATTACTTTTTTGATATAAGAGTTGAGAATACCAATTTGAGAACTTTCTTCTTTTTTAAGTATACAGTGCTAGAAATTTCCTTTTTTTAACTAAATCATAGCTGTGCACATCAATGCAATCATGGGAGAAATTTCCCTTTTAGTGACATTCTACCAAGTTTGTACTTTTGCTTATTTTCACTCAATTCAATGTATTTTTAAATTTCTTTTGAGAATGTCTCTTTAACCCATATATTATTCAGAAATTTACTGTTTAGTTCCCATGTGTTTGGAGAGTTTCCTGCTACTTGTTTTCTAGCTTATATAATTTCAATTCTTTTAAAAGTGACGTTTATTTTATGGCCCAGGATACAGTCTACACAGGTGAATGTCTATGTTGACTATTGTCTGTTTTGCTCTTTTGGTCAGAAGGTAACATAAATGTGAATAGATCCTTTTAGTTAATGGTGACAAGTTCTCCTATCCTTGCTGATTTCCCTTCTAGTAGTTCTATCAATAGTTGAGAGAGGGAACTCAAGTCCCCAGCTGTAGCTATGGATTTGTCTATTTCTTCTTTCAGTTCTATCAGTTTTTCCTTCATGTTTCATGTAATTTAACCACTCTCATTCGGTGCATGCACATTTAGAACTGCTAAGTGTTCTTGATGAGTTAATCCTTTTATCATTATGTAATGTCTCTCTTTGTTGCTGATGATTTCTTTACTTTCATTTCTACTTTTTTTTTTTTTTTTTGAGACAGTTAAATGCTTTAGACTCTGGTGCCCCAGGCTAGAGTGACCTGGAGTCATCCTATAGGATGCATCACAGCAAACTCAAACTCCTGGGCTCACTGATCTTGCCTCAGCCTCCTGAGTAGCTGGGACTACAAGTGCCCACCCCAAAGCCCAGCTATTTTTAGTGAAAACGGGTCTCCCTCTTGCTCAGGTTGGTCTTGAACTCCTTAGCTCAAGCAATCCACTTGCCTTGACCTCCAAGAATACTAGGATTATATAGGTGTGAGCCACTTCACCTGGCCCTTCCTTTCAACATTCATTCACATATATATGTAGATACACACAAACACACACACACACAGAGGTGTCAAAAAAAGGAAATATTTTAAGGAAAAAGCTGTACAAATTTGAAATACTCAAGTCACATTTGACTTCTGCAATTACAAGAAGTGCTCAATGTGACTTATAGTCATCTTTTGTTACTCATATGTATTGTGTTGCAATTTAATTTCTTTTCCCTTTCTTAAAATGTGTATATTTCTTAAATGTGTATACCTTTTGTATATACACATATAAACAAAAAAATTTTTTGAAGTTTCTTCTAGACAGTTTACATTTATGTTTTTAAAAAATCCATTCTGAGGGCCTGGCATGGGGGCTCATACCTATAATCCCGGAACTCTGGGAGGCCAAGGTGGGTGGATCACCTAAGTTCACGAGTTTGAGACCAGCCTGAGCTAGAGTGAGACCCCCATCTCTAAAAATACCCAGGCATTGTGGTGGATGCCCATAGTTCCAGCTACTCGAGAGGCTGAGGCAAGAGAATCGCTTGAGCCCAAGAGTCTGAGGTTGCTGTGAGCTATGACACCACAGCACTCTATCAGGGGCAACAAAGTGAGACTCTGTCTCAAAGATAAACAAATAAATACATAAATCAAAAAATAAAAAATACATTCCGGTAAACTTTTTAAATTGGTGTAGTTAGACCTTTTATATACATTTAATGTTATTACTGATATATTGTGCTTAAAACTGCTATTTTTGTTTCCTCTGTTTTTCATTCCTATTTCATTTTCTGACCTTCTTGTATCTTATATGAAGTTTTTAGAATTCCATTTATGCCAAAAGATAAATAGGCAAAATACTTAAATAGGCACTTCCTACAAGATGATGTACAAAAAGCAACTTATCATTTAAAAAGGTATTCAACCTTGTTAGCCATCAGGGAATGCAAATTATAATCAAATGATCTCATCTGATACCACTAGACACCTACCAGACTGACAAAATTAAGAAGACTGGCTCAGCACCTGTGGCTCAAGCAGCTAAGGCGCTAGCCACATACACCTGAGCTGGCAGGTTCGAATCCAGCCTGGGCCCCCAAACAAAGATGGCTGCAACAAAAAAATAGCCAGGTGTTGTGGCAGGCGCCTGTAATCCCAGCTACTTGGGAGGCAGAGGCAGGAGACTCGCTTGAGCCCGGGAGTTGAAGGTTGCTGTGAGCTGTGATACCATGGCACTCTACCCAGGGCAACAGCTTGAGGCTCTGTCTCAAAAAAAAAAAAAATTGAGTAGACTGACAATACTAAGTGTTTTTGAGAATATGGAGTAATAAAAATTGCCTACTCTGCTCGTTGAAATGCGAACTGATGCAAACTCTAAAAAAAAAGTTTGACATTAACCCTACAACCTTAATCTCGCAATTTATTTCTAGGCATATGAATATGTGAAACTCCTATAATTCCTATGAACAGACATGTAAAAGAAGTCTTACAAATGTATAATAGCAAAACTCAAATTCAACCAAAATGTCTAATGATTAGACATTTTATATTCCTATGAAGATATATTCATTACACAGCAGTGGAAACATTTAATGATTCCCTATTTTCTTCATTGTTGGCTTACTAAGACTCTTTGTTATTTAATTAGTTGTTTAAGGGGAACAGAATAATAATTTTTTAGCATATCAAAATCTACCTTCAAATGGTATTAAACCACTTTGTGTAAGACTTAGTGTATCCACATCCACTTATCTTCTCCAAGCCTTTGTGTTACTGTTTTCCTACATCTTACTTTCACATTTCTCATAAAATTCACATTACAATGTTAAATTATATACTGGCTGCGCAAGGTGGCTCATGCCTGTAATCCTAGTAGTCTAGGAGGCTGAGGCAGGAGGACTGCTTGAGCTCAGGAGTTTGAGTTCACCCAAGCAAGAGTGAGAGAATCTCCAACTCTATAGAAAAATTAGTCAAGTGTTGTGGGTCCATGCCTATTGTCCCAGCTACTCAGGAGGCTGAGGCAGGAGGACTATTTGAGCCCAAGAGTTTGAGGTTGCAATGAGCTATGATCACACCACTGCACTCTACCCAGAACAACAGAGCAAGTCTCAAGGGAGGAAAAAAAAAGAAATGAAAACTCATCTATTTACCTACATAATAATCATTTTTAGTCCTCTTCATTAGATTAGTATTTGCCAGCTGACAGGATTTAATAACAGTATTTCCTGAATGACTGAAAATGAGAGGATGCTGGTGATTCATTCTCTCAGCTTTTGTGTCTGAAAATGTTTATATCACCCTGGGCACAGATAGAATTAGTAGTTGACAGGTGTTTTTTTTTTTTTTTTTCTTAAAGATACTATCTCCCACTGTCTATTCACTGCATTGTTTCAAACTTAAAATCTGCTATACTTCTTATTTTTCTTCCTATGTGTCTTTCTCTCCTAATGACTTTTAGATTTTTCTATTACTGATTTTGAGCTTTTGATAATGATCTGCCTTGGTGTGATTTTCTACATTTTTTATACTCTGGCTTTTATATATTGTATTTTTTTTTTTTTTTTAGACAGAGCCTCAAGCTGTTGCCCTGGGTAGAGTGCTATAGCATCACAGCTCACAGCAACCTCCAAATCCTGGGCTCAGGTGATTCCCCAGCCTCTGCCTCCCAAGTAGCTGGGACTACTGGTGCCCACCACAAAGCCCGGCTATTTTTTTTTTTTTTGGTTGCAGCCGTCATTGTTGTTTGGTGGGCCCAAGCTGGATTCAAACCCGCCAACTTAGGTGTATGTGGCTAGCTCCTTAGCTGCTTGAGCCACAGATGCCACGCCTG
>NW_003852501.1:3029981-3072556 GCF_000181295.1 Otolemur garnettii
AGACAGAGTCTCACTTTGTTACCCTTGGTAGTGCTGTGGCATCACAGCAACCTCAAACTCTTGAGCTTAAGCGATTCTCTTGCTGTAGCCTCCTAAGAAGCTGGGAATACAAGCACCCGCCACAATGCCTGGTTATTTATTTATTTTTTTTAGAGACAAGGTTTCGCTCTTTGCAATCCACTTGCCTTGGCCTCCCAGAGTGCTGGGATTATAGGCATGTGCCACGGCACCCAGCTACTCTGGCTTTATTGAGCTTCTTGGATCCGTGGGTTTACTATTCTTCATGAATCAGGAAAAATCTAGCCAATATTTCTCAAATATTTTTCTGTTGCTTTTCCCTTTCAATGACTCAAGTTACACATTAAGTAGCATGAAATTGTCCCACAGCTCTCTGATGCTTTCTGCATTTTAAGGTTTTTCTTTGTATTTCATTGGTAATAGGTGTTCTTATTTCTAGTCTTCAGGTTTACATATCTTTTTATTCTTCGATGTCTACTCTGTTAATTCCATATAGTGTAGTTTACATCTCAGAACCTTTATGGTTATATGAGTCTTTTTCATATCTTTCATCTTCACTCTTTCTTTAGCTTTGTGAAAGCACAGAATAAAATCTTACTACTTCATTGTCCTTATTTACTAATTTCTTCACATGCTTGGTAATTTTTTATTGAATGCCAAGTTGTAAATTTTAACTTTTTGGATGCATGTATTTTTTTATTCCTGTAAATACTCTAGAAATTTGTACTGGGACACAGTTAAGTTACTTGGAAACAACTTGAACCTCTCAAGTCTTATTTTAACTGTTAGGCAAGAACTGAGCTACATTCAGTCAAGGTTGACGACTCCCCACTACTAAAGGAAATCCTTGCTAAGAATTCTATTCAATGCCCCAGGAATGAGGTTTTCCAGTCCAGCTGGTAGGAACTAATAACTGACCCACTATTCTTGGTCTTGAATGAGTTCTGCTACTATTCCTTCAGATGTTTCTTTCCCCCATTTGCTAGTAGTTTCTCAAGGAAGTCCCTCTTCAGGTATCTGGAGTTTTCCCTACACAGTTCCCCTGTATCTGGTACTCTGCTTTGCACTCTAGCCACTTTAGCCTACCCAGATTCTCAGCAATATCTCAAACTGAGGAAGTCTGGTAGATTCTTCTTGTGTTCTCCCTCCCTGCACAGCAATCTGAAAACTGTCAGGACAAGATGGGGCAATCATTAAGCTCAGTTTGTTTCCTTCTCTCAGGGATCTCTGCCTTTTGTTTCCTAGTATCTAACGTATTAAAAAATATTTTGCTTGTGTTCCAATGCTTTTAGCCAAGTATGATCGCTCACGTTTGCAGTCCCAGCACTATAGGAGGCCAAGGTGGGAGGATCACATGAGGCCAGGAATTTGAGGTTAGCCTGGGCAACACAGCGAGACACTGTATCTATAAAAAATATTTAAATAATTAGCCAGGTGTGGTGTTCTACGCCTGTAGTCCTAGCTAACTGGGAGGGTAAGATGGGAGAATCACTTGAGTCCCAGAGTTTGAGGTTGAGTGAGCTAAGACTTGGCCAGTGCCCTTTACCCTAGTTGACTGAAAAAAAAAAAAAAAGAAAAGAAAAGAAAAAAAATTCTTCGCCTGGCTGTTTAGATGGAAAGGGAAGTCATAGGGGTGTCCAAACTTTTTTCTTTCCTGTCACACATCAGAAGAAGAGTTATTTGAGGGCACACTTTAAATACACAAACACTGAACAGTGGCTCATGCCTGTAATTCTAGCACTCTGGGAGGCTGAGGGGAGAGGATGTCTTGAACTCAGGTGTTTAAAAGCATCCTGAGCAAGAGTGAAATCCTCATCTCTACTAAAAATAGAAAAATTAGCCAGGCATTATTGTGGGCTACAGTAGTCCCCGCTACTGGGGAGCCTGAGGCAATAAGATAATTTGAACCCAGGAGGTTGCTATGAGCTATGATGCCACAAAGCATTCTAGCCTGGGCAACAGAGTGAGACTGTCTTAAAAAAGAAAAAAAAATACACAAACACTAATGAAGCTGATGAGCAAAGAAAAGTCCATGCATACTTTTCCTAACTATCTGACATCACGGATAAACAAAACAGTTCTCAAATAATCAGCATGCAGCACATGGCCCACAGGTTGGACACCCTGGTAATCCTTGCCTAATCCACGTGGAAGTTCACAACAGTGAAAAATAATTAACTACAGCTATATTCATATGTATTAACAAGCAAAAATCTCAGGAACATGTAAGTTACAAAGTCACATTAAGAATACACACAATATAGATGATTTCATTTAAATAAATCCAAAAACATACAGATAAAAGCAACTTAAAAACTCAAGATAAAAGATAAGTGATTACCTACGGGAGTAAGGGACAGGCTTAAGGAGGAATAGTCTTGGTAACGTTGTACTTAGTAAGGTGGTGGTAAATACACAGATGTTCCTGTTATTGTCGTCACTAAACTTTTAATGTAACTGTTTTTACATGTACTCAGTATTTAACAAACATTTTTATTTATTACATATTAGCAGAGACCTGTGGATTTGATTCTGTAACTCCTGAAATGACTTCCAAAAAATGTGATACCTCATTGAAGTAAAATCGTTCAAAGAATAAATCGAATGAAATAACTCATCTGTATTTCCTCTACTGGTTTTCTTTATACCATAGCTTGATCTTCTCATTGTTATAAAATCAATATAGTAGGACATCAGCATTTTTTAAAAGCAGATTTAAGTACAAGGTCTGACAATTATGTTTGTGAACTCTTCTGAGAAAAAGTGCTACCCACTTCATTGCTGATTATCACTACAGTCATCTTCGAGGTACTCCTCTGGGAAACTACGCACTGAGGCCAGCGCCTGGGCCATTCTTCAAAGCATTTTAATTTCCACGTATCAAATTTGCTTAAAGCAAAACCATCAAGCTACAATTTCACTTAGTATCATACTGCCTTCCGCACAAAATGTGCACTAACCTAGGATTTATCCCATACTCCTCAGAAAACTATAAGAAATGAAGAGTAGCTGACTAATCCATGAAGTTCTATGAATGGAAAAGGTCTAGACGTTTGTGGATATTGCTGTATGTTTCTACCCTTAATCTAACGTTAGAAAAAGGCCAAAATCATTCTCTTTTCATCTTTGTAAATGTAGTTCCTCTGCCTCAAAGTTCCTTCCCCTTTGCTTTCTAAAAATGTTTGTCCTGTTATTTTTAGATTAACTTTAACAAAAATAGGTAGAAGTTACAGTTTAATGCCGATCATAAATGTACAATGCGGTTAAGTTTTTAACCACAACTCCTATCAAGTTACCCTGGTTTTACACATCGTCCCTCCGGTAGGTCTTCTCTGACCTGTTTCCCATCCAGGATTGGGCCCCACCACGATCCAACTGGACCCTGCATGTCACCAGGCAGAGCACTTAGGCCTGCACCCCCTCCAGCGCTGCCCGGCTAGCTCAGTGAAGTTGCCCGCGCCGCCATCCATGCAACCCCACACTCCCGCACAGAGCCTCAGGGACACGCCTCAGACGCCCTCAAACACGGATGCGAAGCGGTCACCGCCTCGAGAAGCAACAAAACCTGGCTGGGCATTTACAAACTGCCTCAGCGAACGTGCGGTGATAAAGATGAAAGCACAGGAGGCCTAGTCCTGTTTCCTCGGAAAGAAGGGCGGCCTCCTCGTGCTGCCCCAGCTGAGGATTCATCCCCCCGCCTGTCGCCAGGCCCGCCTACAGCTGCGCGCGAACACGCGCGGTGCAGCTCACCACCCCTCCCATTGAGGCCCTCGGTTCAGTTCCTGCTAGCCGACCATGCGCCAGCCACCGCGACTTGCTACTTAAAACTTTCCACCACTATAGCAATGGACAAAGGGTGAGAAACAAAAAGACGACGCGTGACCGACTCCAAATGACCTGGTCGGCGCGTAGCCAAGTCTGCTGCTGCGCCAAGCCTTCCACTCACCAGCCGCGCGGGCTCAGTCACAGCAGCGAGGCGAGAAACGTGGGCGGGGCCGGCCAGAGCCGCGCTCGCGCAGGCGCAGACCCTCCGAACGAGGGCGCTTCCGCCAGGGAGCCGGCGTTCCAGAAGCGTCTGGATCCGGCGTCTGGAGCCCCAGAGTGGTTTCCTGATGTGAATTGTTCTCTGTTTTCTTACTTGCCTCCAAGAATGGCAAAAAAAAGTTTAAGATTTTTGGTTACATATAAATTGAAGCATTTTGGCTCGGCGCCTGTAGCTCAGCGGTAGGGCGCCAGCCCATATACACCGGAGCTGGCGGGTTGAATGACAACCACAACCAAAAAATAGCCCGGCCTTGTGGCGGGCGGGCCCTGTAGTCCCAGCTACTCCGAGGCTGAGGCAAGAGAATTGCGTAAGCCCAGGAGTTGGAGGTTGCTGTGAGCTGTGACGGTACATCAGTCCTACTGAGGGCGACATAGTGAAACTCTTGTCTCAAAAAAAAAAAAAGTTTAACCATGTTGCGTTGAGGCGTGTAAGTTGTCACCATCAAAGCTTCATTTTTCCGTTTGCAAGTCTACTCGGTCTTTACATTAAGTTTAGGTTTTGGTGTTAGTGATACGATTAGAGGGGAAAAGAACCTTCAAACTCAGTTTTTCAGAGCCTTCAGTGTTGATTGCATATATTAAAACATCTACTGGGAGGCCAAGGCGGTTGGATAACCTGTGTGGCTCACAAGTTCCAGACCAGCCAGAGCCAGAGTGAGACCCTGTCTCTAAAAGTATCCGGGAGTTGTGGCAGGCACCTGAAGTCCCAGCTATGGGGAGGCTGAGGCAAGATAACTAACTGACTTGAGCCCAGGAGTCTGAAGTTGCTGTGAGCTATGACGCCAAGGTACTCAACCAGGGTGACAAAGTAAGATTCCATCTCAAAAAAAAAAAACAAAAAACTAGCACTGTAAGTATATATTTTGTCAATGATGCATAGATTAGTACCTCACATTAGAGCACTTAAATGTCCCATACTGTATATTATAAATAATATACAGTATTTGTTTTCCATTCCTCAAGGAAATCAATCTATATTATGTTCATACCTCCCTTTCCTGTATTTTTTTTTTGCTAAGTTTTATATGTTCTGCTGAGCAACTTTAAATTCTAGTGTAAGGTGAGGGTGTGACTTGTACGGCTACCAAATGATGCTATTCAGTAAGTAGTTCATGAAAACAGAGGGTTATAACTTGGGATGTACCACCGTTTCTAATTTTAGTACTGTTTTCAGTCTGTAAAGACAAATGCTTCATTTTGACTTTGATTGTTTTTAACTAATAAGTGTATTAAACCAAGTATTTCAAGACCAGGTATAACTTGACAAAGGTGCAGGAAGAAAATACTGTATTTAAAATAAAATAAACCAATTAACATCAACAAAGAAACAAAAACTTTTATGAGTGTTTTGTTTTTTAGAGGTAGTGTTTCATACATAACAAGCTGCCTTGGCTTTTAATTTAAAAGCAAATTACTTTTGGTCTTATTTATTTTTTTGAGATGGTCTCACTTTGTCACCCAGTATAGAGTGCTGTGGCGTCATAGTTCACAGCAACCTCAAACTGCTAGGCGCAAGTGATCCTCTTGCCTCACCTTCCCAAGTAGCTGAGACCTACAGGCGCCCGCCACAATGCCCAGCTAATTCGAACCGCCAGTGTTAGTGTTTTTGGTGGGCGCCTCGATCTTGCTGGGGCTGGTCTCTAACTCCTGAGCTCACGTGATCCACCCTCCTCTACCTCCCAGAGTGCTAGGAGGCACCAGCCACCGTGACCTGCCCTAATCTTACTTTTTAGTAAGTGCCTGTATCCATTTAGGCTTTTTAAGCATCTGTTGCTTTGACAGCATATGAAACAATACTTACCTTCATGAATCTTACTACAGGCTATTGTTATTATTAAAGTGAACATAGGCTTGGCGCCCATAGCTCAGTGGTTATGGCGCCAGCCACATACACAGACGCTGGCGGGTTCCAACCTGGCCCAGCCTACTAAACAACACTGGTAATTACAACAAAAAAATTGCTGGACGTTGTGGGGGTGCTGTAGTCTCAGCTACTTGGGAGGTTGAGGCCAGAGAATCGCTTTTAAGCCCTAGAGTTTGTGGTTGCTGTGAGCTGTGACGCCATGGCATTCTACTGAGGGCAACATGGTGGGACTCTGTCTCCAAAAAAAAAAAAAAAAAATTGACCATAGACGTCAGAGGTTACCTTTCTATCTCCCCCTCAATAGTGCTAACTGCTCGGGCAGCGTATCAGTTCTACATGAAGATTGGTATTTCCCTGGTGAAACCTATGCATTGTAAGGTAATAGTTTTCAGAAATAACAAAAATTTAAAATATCAAAGATAAACTGATTCTCTTTTAAGTAAAGTTACTTGTGTAACTTTATCAATTTTAAGTCAGGAATTATCCCTTCTGTGTATCAGCAATGTCTTTTGTTTAACAAAAGACTTTTGCTTCTCTCCAGAAATGGTGCAAATAAGAAATGAGGATCACTCTGGAAAGATATCCTAAAGACAAAATTAAATTCTGTTCTTAGTCTTTTAAAAACAAAAATCACTAATTACCTATTAATACGAAATCACATGATTTAGGTGTTTTTCTGCCATTCTTCAAGTAGTTATCCTTTAGAATTCTAATCTCAAAAGGTACTTTGAGAAAAGACTGCATTAAATACGATGAGGAAAATCAATTAAGATCTTCTAAACTCCACAATACACATTAGTGTATTAAAGCTTTTAACTTCACACACTAAAGAAACTTGATTTATTTCTCATACTTATTTCACAACAGCCTAAATTATAAAAACTAGTATTAACATGAACCTCACTTTGGGAATCATTGATAGAATTTTTGTTGTTGTTGTAGAAATAATAAGAGCACATTCAGAAATTGATATTGTTGCTATGGTTTGAATGTGTTCCCTGCAAAATTCAGGTGTTGCCACTTAAGAGGTGGGGCCTTTAAGAGATGATTAAGCCAGCTGGGTGCCTGTAGATCACCACCTGGGCCCGCTAAACAAAAATGACAACGACGACAAAAATAGCAGGGCATTGTGGCAGGAGCCTTGTAGTCCCAGCTCCTTGGGAGGCTGAAGCAAGAGAATCACTAAAGCCCAGGAGTTTGAGGTTGCTGCGAGCTGTGACGCCACCGCACTCTACCAAGGGCAACATAGACTCTCTCTCAAAAAAAGATTAAGCCAAGAGGATTCCCCCTTCAAAGAATTCTAATAAAGGAGTGGGTTGGTTTTCTGTTGCCCTTCCAGCTTCCACCAGGTGAGGGCAGGGCAAGAAAGCCCTCACCGGATGCCAATGCCTTCATCTTGGATTTCTAAGTCTTCAGAAATTTGAGAAATAAATTTCTGTTTCTTACAAATTACCCAGTCTCAGGTATTCTGTTATAGCAGCACAAAAGGATTAAGAGAGTTGACTTAAATAGATCAATTTCTCATTTAAAAAAAAGATAAAAGTAAATAGTCTGGTGAACTCTTATCACAATTATCATGGTGGTAGTTGTGGTTATGGCTTTAAGATCGTGTATTGATGTGAAAATATAAATTATGTACTTAAGATTAACTACTAGGTATTAGACTTCATATTAGGATACCTTTATCTAATGAAGGAGAATGTGTTTTCAGAAATAATCTTTAAATATATTGGAATTTATTGAACATCTACATTACATTTTATCCATCACTGTTTTAAATTTTTTCTTTGGGAAGAACAGGATGTGCCTGTGGAAATTAATGTAAACTCTAAGTAGCTTAGTTCATAATTAAATCTTAGGTCTCTCTGCCTTTACCCTGCACAGTACCATGTCAGTGTTCAGAAAAGATCATGACATCCAGCACAGTGCTTTAAGTAGGTTTACAAATGAGAAGTTCCCATATGCAATATATCTTGGGCTTAAAAGGAGTCTAAAAGGAGTATATGAAGCCTAAATTGGTGAAGAAGGCAGAAGTAAACTAATCAAAAGTTAAGAACACAACTGCTACTACTATGGAAATAAAAATATTTGGCACATCCCTATTTAAGCTCTACTTGCTTCAGGTTTTCATTCATTAACTCTGGGAAACAACAACTTAAAGCAATTCACTCTCATGCTAGATATTAAAAAATAACTTACAGGGGAAGAGCTCAGGAGGAGGTGATTTATATGCCAGGACTGGGACATAATAGCTATTACTGGGATGTGGAATTTCCCAGCAAAGGATTCTTTCATTAACTTTACCAAATAAGCTCTTTGTTTCTAGTTAGTTGTTTTTTTGTTTGTTTGTTTGTTTTTTGAGACAGGGCTTCAAGCTATCCCCCCTAGGTAGAATGCTGTGCCATCACAGCTCACAGCAACCTCCAACTCCTGGGCTCAAGCGAGTCTCCTCCTCTGCCTCCCAAGTAGCTGGGATAACAGGCACCCACCACAACGCCCTGCTATTTTTGGGTTGCAGCCATCATTGTTATTTGGCAAGCCTGGGCTGGATTTGAACCCGCCACCTTAGGTGTATGTGGCTGGTGCCTTAGCCACTTGAGCCACAGGCACCGAGCGTCTAGTTAGTTTTAAAAGAAAGTCAAAGTGAAAAGCCATTTGAGATTACATAGAATGCACAAGACCTAATCTGAGAGCCTATGTTTAGAAAACAAACAAACAAAAAGCACTGCTTCATAATCTAATCAACATGCCAAAGGCATCACTCACAAGCCACTCTATTAAATAACTGTATTTTGGGGGAGGACAATTATTTAAAAAAAAAAAAAAGATTTTTTTAATGGTTTTTATATTTGCAATCTTTAAAATTATCTATGGCCCCCAAATGACAGATGAGTAGCCTGTGAGTATTGTCCCACCCTTAGAGGGAGAAACAAAAATTATCTATGGCCCCCAAATGACAGGTGAGTAGCCTGTGAGTATTGTCCCACCCTTAGTAATAAAAGAGAAGAAACAAAAATTCAAACAAACTCAAGATTTCTTTAACAACTTAACTTTTTCTTTAGCTATCCTTAGAGTGGAATCAAATCTTGGTATAACCTAAGAAACAACATTATAAATCAAATATTCAAAGCAAAGTCAAACTAAAAGTTAATATATTTTCAAAATGAATTTTCTTTAAAAATTAACTTTTTGCTGCATGTTTACAAGATTTAAAATTCGACAAAAGGTTTAAGTCTATCTAGCACACAACAGAATGTTAATTTTTTTACTTCTCCTGAAAGGCCAAAAAGAATGACTCAAACTACTAAAAATATTTATTGCAAATATGCACAGAATTTAACAACTTAACTAACATTGAAATTATTTCTTAGATGATGTGCTGAGATTAATAATATAGGACATAAACAAAACTGATCCTCTTTCTGAATACTGGATGTTATAGAAGCTTTTGGGGTTATTTCAGAAAGTAATACAAATATTTTCTTTCTTTCTTTTTTTTTTTTTTTAGAGATAGTCTCACTTTGTCACCCTTGGTAGAGTGCTATGGTGTCACAGCTCACAGCAACCTCCAGCTCCTGGGCTTAGGCGATTCTCTTGCCTCAGCCTCCCAAGTAGCTGGGACTACAGGTGTCTGCCACAAAGGCCGGCTATTTTTTGTTGCAATTTGGACAGGGCCGGGTTCAAACCCACCACCTTCGGTATAGGGGGCAGGAACCCTACTTACTGAGCCATAGGCGCCGCCCCCTTTCCTTTTTTTTAGACAGAGTCTCACTCTGTTGCCCCAGGCTAGAGTGCCCTGGTGTCATAACTCACGAGGGATCCTCTTACCTCAGCCTCCTGAGTAGCTGGGACTACAGGTGAGCACCACCTTACCCAGCTAAATTTTCTACTTTTAGTAGAGATGGAGTCTTGCTCTTGCTCAGGCTGGTCTCCAACTCCTTAGCTCAAGCATTCCACCAGCCACAGCCTCCTCTAGTGCTTTAATTATAGGCACGAGCCACTGTACCAGCAGTGTAAATCTTGATTTTTATCTGTTTTTCATTTTTTTAATTTAAAATTATTTCAGGACCATGTGATGTCACTAGTAGTGTCGATCATCCTATGACAGGAAATGAAGTAGCACCATTTCAAAAAGTTTCATGAAACAGTCTAAGTACCCATGAACAAATCACACATGGTCAAAACAAAAATGTAATAAAAATATTTAGTGAAAAGACATTTAAACTCTCATTCATGGATTTCAAAAATAAAATAAAATTGTATCAACTTGACAGTCAACTTGTAACTGGCTCTATACATAGCCTTATTTCCTAAATTTCTTAAAATCATACTCCAGCATCCTTTGAGAAATTAAATGCAACTTTATACCTTCATTAATGTTAACAGAGGTAAATATTGAAATAGGACATTCATCCCTGCGTTTCTTTAAAAATAAAAACTGAAAAGTCTTCACATAAGTTTAAAATTTTAATATTTATAAATTTAAAAAATTTTACACGTGCTGAGTGGTAGCAGTGCTAACATTTTGTGACCATTAAACCATCAACTCACTGCATAGAGCTTCTTTCTTTGTACACAGAACCAAATCATGATACCAGTATTTGTAATTTGTCATAATTTTATGTGGTAAAAAATACCACACTAGGAAGCCTGGGCTCAGAACACTCTTGAGGGCAGATCCCCAGCAGGTACATAGTGCAGATGCGGTTTTTAATCTCAGGCTAGGCAAATTAGTACATATCCAACAGCTCCTAATAGCTAAGAGGACTAAAAATGCAGACTGAAAAGAAAATAAAACCTCCCCATTGCTGGGAAGGCCTGGGAATAGGTGAAGCGCAAACCACATCAGGGGACAGGGGAGGGGGTCGAGATGGTTGGGTTGGTGGTACAGCCTCAAGGGTATAATGGGCAGGCCATGCCTCCCAATTCCTAGGAGGGAATCACCTAGCTTAGAGCATTCTGGTTTTTGCAAAAACTTCCACATAGAGTGCAAGATGCAAGAAATCAGTTTCTTCATTCACTCTTTTTAAAATAAAATGAATGCCCATTAAGTTTGTAACTTTACCTGAACCAAATATATTCTTTGGCCAACTATGTCATGGGTTTCTCATTGCAATCAATCAGGCATACTTCACATTTCATACATCTAAATTAAAACATGTCTAATGTTCAACTTGAACCATGGCACTTCAAATCAATTTGAGCTCAGCAATATGCCTAATTTGGACATTGTTAAATTTTAGAACATCAATTTTTAAGGAATTCTTAAATGCAGTATTTTCAGAACACAGTTACCAAGTCAGAGAATATTCACTTACATTTAAAAATAATTTAAAGCATTATTATATCCTCAAATCAACTATGTTTCGTAGAAAAATTTACAGAAAATTATAATGTTAAACTTCATATTCAAATAATTTCCTTATTCTCTGGTTTAAAAAAAAAAAAACCCAAGAAGTACTGAGGTTCCTTCTGACTTATTTTATTCAGGAACCAATAATAACAATTACCCGTCAGAGACAGCTAACTCAGTAAGGTTTAATGACAACCACCTCAAACAACAGAGGCAGCAAACAGATAATATTGTAACAAAGAAAAATAGTATTTTCCAGGGTTCAACTGACACTACTGGAGACTCCAACCTGAAATCCTCAAAACTGACAACTAGCTCCCTTCAATACTTGGAGGGGTTCATAGACATATTAACAGAAATGGTGATATTAGACCTATAAAGATGACATTTTTGGTAAAAGAGGAAATCCAAAGACAGTAAGAGGAGTATTAAATAATGCTAATGGGGGAAATTACAGAGATGCTTGCCAGTGAAATGAAAACTGTGACGGGGGGTGGGGGGAGTAGTAACGATCTAATCTGAAAAGAGTAATGTAATATAATTAGATATATGGTTTACAAAGAAATAAGGCTGAATTCTTAAAATTAGTTTGAAAAAATTGTGAAGTTTGTACAGAATATCCCACTTTACACTAGATGAAAAACTCAATGCAGTGATGTTAACATGCCACTGCCCCCAATGGATCAAGAGACTAAGGCAGAAAGACCTATATAACTGTGTTGGAAAGGACACTGTCAAATATTGTCAAAGAGTTTTGCTACTTACGCAGCCAGCCGCTCATCTCGCATAAGAATCATAAAAGCAAACCAACCCTTTTAACAGAGCAACAAGAATACCAGTGCTGTTAACAATAATTCAAATTGTAAAAGTAAAAAGTCTTTAGAGATTGTGTTTTGAGAATCAAAAGGGTCAAAGAATATAAGAAAAGAAACTCAACAATGGAAGTATGGAAAAGTAGAAGTTAAAGAATACTATGTGAACAACAGAAATTGTGTAAACATAAAAATCTAAAAATCAATATTCGACAGTGTCTCTTAACATATATAAAAACGGGCACAAATAATGTTTTGGTTTTTAAAAATCATTTGACAACTTAACAGTAAGTCTTAACAGGGGGAAAATCAGTTCACTAGGATTAAGACAGTGTTCTTGATACTCACTTGACCAAGAGCATTAAAATGAAACAAGACTGAAAAGCTAATAAACATAGCAAAAGACAAAATTGGACAAATATAGAAGACCCAACCTAAACTATGAGGCAAAAGCACACACAAATACCCTGAAGAGACTGCAATTAAGTGGCATCCCTATTACCTAAAAAACGGTAGTCACTCTGGTGATTTGTTAAATATTATTTGGTCCAATCTGAAATAAATTTTAATTAAAACTGGTTGGCTCAGCTCCTGTAGCTCAAGTGGCTAAGGCACCAGCCACATACACTGGAGCTGGCGGGTTAGAATCCAGCCCAGGCCTGCCAAACAATGACAACCACAATTAAAATTGTAGTTGTAAAATTATAGCTGGGTGCCTATGATCCCAGCTACTTGGGAGGCTGAAGCAAGAGAATCGCTTAAGCCCCAGAGGTGGAGGTTGCTGTGAGCTGTGATGCCACAGCACTCTACCCAGGGCAACAGCTTGAGACTCTGTCTCAAAAATAAAATAAATAAATAAATAAAACTGGTCTAACAGAGCTGGGTGTGGTGGCTCACCCCTGTAATCCTAGCACTCTGGGAGGCCAAGACAGGTGGATTGCCTGAGCTCATGGGTTCAAGACCAGCCTGAGCAAGTGTGAGACTCCCATCTCTAAAACAGCTGGGTGTTGTGGCGGGCTCCTATAGTCGCAGCTACTCAGGAGGCTGAGGCAAGAGAATCGATGGAGCCCTAGAGTTTAAGTTTGCCGTGAGCTATGATGCCATGACACTTGGCACTCTACCAAGGGCAACTAAGTGAGACTCTGCCTCAAAAACAAACAAACAAACAACAACAAAAAAAACCTAATCTAACAACATTGCAGGCTCATAATAATATCTGGGCAAATTTAGCAAATATGTTTCCATCTGGGGAAAAATTACTAAATAGAGATAGATGCCTTTTTACTTACCAAGGCATTACTTTCCTGTTACCTTTCTTTTTAATAATAACTTGATTATGGTTTTGTCATAGCCAGTGGACCTGTCCAGTCAGGTATGTGTTTCAGTGCCTGTGATAAAGGCTATACTTAACACATACACACACACACACACACACACACACAGAGACACACATAACTCAAAACTACTGAGAAAGCTTAGGAGACATGAAAAACAAAACACCAACAACAATTTAAAACAAATCTATTAATGCTGCATACCACTTCAAGTTCTTTAAGGAAAAAAAAAAATCTAAAAATAAATGCATCAAAGTTTTTAAAATATGAAAACATATATTTCATGAAGAGTGATATTAGTTTTCTTCCTAGCAATCTTTAAAGATATATTTTGCTCCCCCTTGTTACTCAATGGTGGTCAAATTAAGATAAATGTTCCTCAAAAAGTTATGGCCCTAGGCCCTGCATTCACGCATACCTATCATCACATGCACAGGTTGGATATAATGTAGATGCTCCAGTTTTGTTAACTATAACTTAACAGCAGAGAGATGTACAAAGTTTTGCATCACATGTAAAGATGTATATGCTATATGCAATTCAGGTTTAAAAACTGTATTTGCAGGATGGTGCAGCAGAACACATTAAGCAATTTCAGAGTGCACCTGTGCCAGAGCCCTCACCTGTCACTGTCTTGGTGTGAGTCTGGTATTGCAGTGGGCAGAGTTTCATATGCCTGCAGTTTATAAGTTAGTTTTCATTTCTATTATTTAAGCTGGCACACAGAATTAGGGGAGCATGGCAGCAGTACAAAAATCCTGATTAGAAAGATCAAACTAGAGGATCCTAAAGTGGATTTTTTAATCTCAAATTAAATTCATGTAGCTCCCATGACATAAGGATGACATCCACTCTAGCATAATTATTGCCCCTAATGCCCCAACGTGCAATAGTCTGTGTGAATCAGTAATTCACATACTTTAGAACTGTTATTGCTTAAGTAAGCCATTCAGAGTAGATATGGTCTATGTGGCTGGGTAGAAACACACTTAAAAAGTTAGACAACCCAGGAATGAGCCTTTCAGTCCACTCTTAAACCTACATAAATATTGGATTAAAAGGGCAACAGGCTCATAGCAGCTAACACCCTAAACCAACTCTGAAGCATCAAGACTTGATTTCTCACTAAAATAAATCCGCTCCTTTTTTGTATTTTCCTCTTAAAATTAAGGCAATGAAATGGCTACAGTTCCTTAAGTTATTTTTATGGAACAAAAATATACACGTATTTTCCTCCTCAAGTTTAGGCATCAGAGTATGATTAGAGACTTGGATTACACAAAACCTGCAACACTGGGTTGATTGGGAGGGAAGGGGGGGATGAACAATAAGAAAAAGCCAGCAAACTCCTGGTGATGTTGTTTCTTCCTGCTGACTTACAAACCTAATCGTCAATGAAAGGAAAAGGTAGAAAGCTCAGAACCGCTTTACGAATTTTTGATGTTTCTCTTGCATTGATTTAAAAGTTTTGGGGTAAAGGAAGGGAGCAGCTTATTAAATGAAGACTCTAGGGTCAATGAGAAATTTTGATTCTGAAGGTCTACAGTTGAGCCTAGGAATCTACCTTTTCAACCAGCTCCTCAAGTGACACAGGTGATCTATGGACAACATTTCGAGAAACATTGCCTAGCATATATCCATCCACCTAATAATCACAAAAATTCTAAACTTTGGCTAGCCACCTATGTTTTGATAAAAGGGGAAAGGCACTGAATATGTATTTCATGGTGCCCATATCTGTTTGCACATATATGGAATTTCATGTTGAAAATTTGAAATCGCCATTAAAAATCTAGGAGACACTTATATGACAGACTGTGGCTAACACCTAACAGCAGAAGCTGACTCAAAGTTGACCTCTCCTGTTTCACTGTATTACATATCAAAGGCTCAGGCTCTCCAAAATCTAAAATGGCCAAATGAACTGAAGAGGAGGACAAGACTCAAGTCAACTTTCAGCAATTCAGTGCACTTTGCAGAAAGGATCTAAATTAAGCATAAAGTTTTGTTGTTTATTTTACACAAAGAAGACCACCAACATTTGCCATAAATTCTTCTAAACTCTTTAGGAAGGCCATCTTCTGCTTGCGATCCAGCGTAGGAGGAGTGCTGCTTGCAGTGAGCTTGTTGAAGGCATCTGCTAATCTCTGGTAAATAACTGGGTCCTGTTGACTTGACAGTAACGTTTCGACCAGTTCAGAATATTCAGCCTAGTGACAAGATAAGGTATATATAAGAATATTGTCTTCTGTAGACTATCATACAAAGTAGATTGTATTGGTCATTAGATTGTGAAGTTCTGAAAGGTAGAGGTTGATGACCTTTTAAGAGTTAACATTTACTAAATGTTTATTCCAGGTACTATGATTCTCACCTTTTACATGAATTCATTCATTTATCAAGTCTAATAATGTTAATGAGACAGGTACTATTTATATTCCAATTTAGAGATGAGGGTTTAACATTCAGTGAGGTGAAGTGATATATTCCAAATCACACTGCTTTCAAACAAGGGTCCAGGCAGTTTAGCTTCAGGACCCGTGTGATTATTAACTTTGTTGTGTTGTCTGTGTCTTCAAAGCACAATATTCATTTATTTTGCATTTTGTATATAACCTAAATCTACAACTTTCAATAGTTCCCCCAAAGTTTATAGGGACATCCTGTCCACTCTGTTCTGGGGACAGCAGATGCACAACAAGGACTGGCAGAAGCTGCCTGGAAGAGGGTGAGGGTGGACTGTATTTCAGCGCCCTTTCAAAGTGGAGGAGGATCACCCCAAAAGCTCCAAGCTAGCACGGTACTGAGCAGCTCTTAGACTAAGAGCAGGAAAAAGACTTTAATAAAGGAATAAGGGAGTAGAGTTTTCTATTTTTAATATGCTCTGTCATAAAGCCTTACATAGGGGAGTGGGAACATAAAGGAAACTCAACCAGGACAGAGATAAAGCCTTGAAAAAAGCTAGTCTGCCATTATTTTTCATTAGTTTCTTGGGATATCATGATAGCCCCAAATGGTGACACCACACATTAATTGTTTGAAAAAGAAGAGTAAGGTACAGCATCCCCACCCCTGCCCTGCAATCATGGAGCCAGAGTCACTGCCCTAATTACCCTATCCAAGGGATAGGCCTGCTCGCAGGGTACTGAATATAATCTCCAGTCATTTCCCTACTCACAAGAAACAGGAGTAGTGCCTATGGGGCCAGGTCAGCAGGGTATCATCACACTAGCTATTCCCAAGTCCTTGCTCTCTTTTTTACAGTGTGTGAGTATATTAAAACAAAAAGAGGGGAAAGGGGCATTCAGAAAAGAACAGTTTAATCGTGGGAACAAGAAGGAAGTGAAATGACAGAGAAAAGCCATAGATCCTAGAGTGGGTACCATCTGGAGGGAGTGACTGCTTCTAACAGAGAATTAAGACATCAAATGCTAGAGTACCTTGGTTCAGGACACAGATGGTATGGGAAGTCTGTAGGAAAGGGGTCTGAATTCAAGTAGTTTAGAAGACCCCATCAAAACTCTCATCTTTTTTGAAAGATAAATAAAATGCCAAAGCTTCTATACTATATCACTTGGCCATACTGAGAGGTGTACATATGCATATGGGGGGGGGTGGGAAACTGAGGCAGCAAATGATCCAATATGGTTCTTCTAATACACTTGACAGGTGCCAATTCTATCAGAAAAGGGGAGACAGGTGAACTCTATTACATTAACCCTTTTAGCAGTGATGCTTCAAGAGTCTTTAAAAGATAAACAAAATAAAATGTACTATTTTCCATAATATTTTATGTAATAATGTACTGTCTTCCATTCTTTCTGAAGGCAGACTTCCCTTGGTCCTCAATCTTACTCACTGTGAGTTCCTCAAATACGGAAGTAATACCCATTATTCACTCAAGATTATATTCCTGGTTCTTAACACAGCTGCTTAAGGACAAGCTTTGGGGCAAAAGATGGCTCATGATGGTAAAGGAAGGGAAGTAAATGCTCTGAACTGACAAATAGCTGTTAAATAAATACAAAATAAAAAGTTAGAGCTAATAAGGAATCTAAGAAATACTGACTCACTAAAATAGAACTGAAGCACTGAGTCACAAATCCTATGAAAACTGTGATATTAATGACCCACCATTTCTGAACAATCTCTTTGCGAAATGGAATGAAAAGAGAGATGTGTCTAGTACCTGGTGCAAACACACCAACGTGTAGAAAGCTTCGCCGGCCGCAGTGGTCATCTCTGTGTTGTGCTTTTGTAAAACCAGCATATCAAAAACCAGCTGAAATTATATAATAAGACTTCTAAATAAGAATACAGAATAATCATATAATCCATTAGCCCTTCCCCAGTCCAAAAAGGAAAAAGAGAGGGTTGGTAGTTATTCTATTTGTTAAATTGATCTGAAAATTAAAGAAAATGTTTTCGAGAATAACCTCCAGCTATTGTTATTTGCTGTGGCATCAGAATCATCAAATTATCAAATTTCCCATTATATTTACCATATCAATTTTCAATAACACAAAATAAAAATGGGTGAGAATGTGTCCATGAAGAGTTGGTCTCCAGAAAAAAACAGAACAGAAATTATTTCTTCCCCTATGAAAGAATATAAGCTTTTCCTCATCTGAAGACAGAATTATTTGCACTGATTATACTAAATGTAGATGATTTTTTGGTGTATGACCCAGATATCTCTTACCTTTAGAAAGTGCCGTGTTGCTACAAAAAGTGGTGAATCTGTTTCTTGTGCTTTTGCACACTGTTCAGCTAACGGTGTCAAGGCCTCCAGGCAAAGCTGGCACACTTCTGAACTCATTCTGATCACAAAGGTCAAAGAGCATACCAGACTGGATATACTTGACATATAAAAGATCAAAAGAGTATAGCTAATATCAAATGGGTGGCTATTTCTAGAAATGAAAACAGATACATAAGTAGATTCATTTTTACTGAGTTGTGTAAGAAAAAAAAGATTTCAGTTCATTTTTCAAATGACCTGTTAATGGTTTTAGGCTTGGGACTAGGGTGGTTTGTAGCATATTTCTACTTATGAGGCACAGAACTGGTGAAAAGTGATATTCACCTTTTCTCTGGTTAGGGAGCTAAGACCAGAGACCCAGCACAGTATATAACATTACTAACTAGAGCCCTAAAAAAAAGTGACTTTGAGGTCAGGGGCCAAATGTCCTAGTGATCTGTGAAAGGAGGACATGATGAGGCAAACTAAAAGAAGAAAAGCAGAAATAGAGCAGTTATGGAGGTATCTGCTTTTGAAGAAATAAAAGTGAACCACAAAAGAAAAAAGAAAAATATGAACTAAAATTTTTTTCTTTAAGTAAGATCTTTTCCCACAACACAAGTTTATTTAAAGGATACGAGGTCATTCCTAATTCTAGGGAGTACATCAGACTTTTGAACAGATCCTCAGGAAGCTGCGGTATTTTTTCAGGAAAAATCTCACAGATAAATGTGATTAATTTGTAGTACTGATTACAAAGAGTTGGAAACTGAAAAAGAAATATTGATATTGAGATGCTCAATAGTATCTAATTTTTATTTTCATTAATAAAATAAAGTAACTAATAAGCTTCTAAGTATAATGATTTCAACACAGATCTAAGATGTAGAAAATACAAAGACCTAATTAAAAGTAAAAAATAAGATACAATCAAGAGTATATTTCAGTAACTACTCAGAAAAAAAGTAATACATAGTGGAAATAATTATCTTCTGTATAGTTAATAAAAGCTACAGTTAATTCTAGATATTCTATGTTTACCTTGAAAAAGTAAACAAAGCAGCCAAATCTAAAATTATTAAGTGACTTGAGAATAAAAACTTTTTATACATGTATTTATTTCCATTCAAGCAAGTTAGAAAAATAGGAGAAGGTAATACACATTGTTAAGACTAAGCATAGAACAGAGTATTCAGTTCACTTCCAAAAACTATTTTCCAGGTAAATATTCCTAGAAAACTGAGTTAAAGGTAGGAAATTTGGTTAAACCACACATAAGAAAAATATACACCTTATGTTTAATGATTTATTTGATCAAACCAACCAACCCTAAAAGCAAACCAATATACAGAGCTGACTGCTTGCTGCCTGAACACCCGGCTCACAGGTCATCAGGACTATTTCCAATAGATAGAAACATTTCTCAAGGAGGGAAGTACATGGCTCCTATGCTGGGAACCTCACAGCTCTTACTCTTCTTACACCCACTTTACCTCGCCCCCTCCTCCTCAACTTCATGTGTGCACATGCACACACACCTCTCTTCTGTGTATCCATATCCTTCTCCTCACCTTTAACCCTCTATGACAAAAGACCTCTCCTCCTCTCTGATACTTAGGGGAAAAAGGAAAAGGCAGCCTCAGTACCACCACACCCTGGGTATTGACTGGTGAAACCAAGGCACAGTATAGTCAGAATGGCATTAGTCTTAGTTTCTGATCATGCCATTATTACATGGAGTGGCTTGGAAAATGCCTTCCTTTGCTTAATCCCTTAACCTGAGAATTATGCTCAAAAAGTATTCAAGGACCACACCTAAACATGTAACTTTCATTCCCTTAATGACAAATCATGAGAGAATCAAAACTGCTAATACATCTCCTATTTAAAAAGACAGATTTTTTTTTCTGTAGCCCTCCCCAAGAAAATGAGTTACTAATATATGCTCTGGAACAGGAAGAGAGGATTAAGTAAAGGTTTGTGTTACTAGGAAGCACACACAAGAAATTGTTAAAAAAAAATACAAAAATTTTGTCCTGTGCACTTAACAGATACAATGCCTTAATTAAATAAGATATATTCTTGTCTAAAATATCCTTGAACTTGAAGCATATATAGTTTTAATATTCACTTTCTTTAATTACCTTTAAAAGATCTTGTGACATCAAGGGCAGAATGAGATTTACTCCATATAAAACAACATCTGCTGCTGAGACAGATCTGTTTGCCGTCTGACCCGGCTCATGTCCTCTAAACACTTCATCTAGTAAAATAAGAATAATACAGTCTTATTGTTGTAACACCTATAATTTAAATTTTTTATACTACTCACATGAAAATAAAAACAAATTTGAGCCCTAACGCCATCTTAAATAAATCAATGAGTGGATTAGAAAGAAATCTGGTAACTCTAGCCCTGTGTCATCCTTTTGTCTTTTTTCCATTAGGGAATTTGAGTACTTGATGTAGCATTATTGCAGAGGTTGAAGGCAAGGGATAGTCTAGAAATAAAATTAATGCTTAATCAATGTTTTGAAAACATTAAACCTACATACTGGCCATACTACTAAATAATTCCTATAGTAATATATATATTTGATCCCTTAAGTATGTGAAATATTTCTAATCTTAAAAGGAGTATCTATAAAATACTAATGGCTATCCTTTTATTGAAGTATGAGTACTACTAGATCCAGGATAAATAGTACAGAAAGTGGCTACACAAAAGCAAAGCTCAGGAAGGCTGTACTTGGAGGAGCCTCCATGCAGACCTGAAGCAGCAGCAAGAAAGAGTCTTGATGTCCTAAAGAGGCCTTCAATGTAGAAAGACTATAAACTGGCAGAGGCCCCTAATGCTATCTCTAAATGCTTACTTCTGTTAATAACTTCCCCATTTCTAATAGGACTGTGGAATATTCTGGAAATATAGGCAACTCTCTCTCCTTGATAAGCTAGTCAGTGTTGGGATTTATTATAGTACTTAAGTAGGAAGATGAAAGAATTTTTATTTTAGGAAAATTATTCTGAGAATTGGGCACAGTATTATGCTGCAGATCTGTAATACATCAGAAACATCTAGGAAATTTCATTAAAACATAGATTTCTAGAGTTAGTAGGTCTGAGATGGGTCCTGAGCGTTTTGGGCATAGAACAAAGATCCAAGAAAACCCTGATCCTTTTTCTAGAAAAGAGAAATTTGAAAACAATGAGCTGATTTATGATACACAGGGGTAATGATGAAAGTAAATCATCTAAATTGTACACGGTTTAGCACTGGGTCTTATCACTGAGTCACAGATTCCTCCGAGTACAAGGGTCTTAATCTGGGGTCCTAACACCCCTGAAAAGTCTACAGAAGAATTCCTAAGAGTCCATGAACTATTACCATATGTGAAACACTGTGGAATGGTTTAATGTATACTTTTCAAGGGAAAGACATGTATGAACTAGAAAAGGTTAAGAATGCCTAGATTGAGAAGAAGGACCCAAAGCAATTAGAAGACACAGGAATGACTTAGATGAGAGGCTTGGACTGAAAATAAAGAGTAGAAAGAATTCATTGGGTGCAAGTTTGGACAGTGGTTTCCAAAGCATTTCACCTTGGTACCCCTATTTAACTGCATAGGAAAGTGAACCTTCTTAAGAAATTATGAAGTAGATGGTACCTAGCACAGGACACACACTGGAAAAACCATGGTTTAGTGAATAAGAAAAATTAACCAATGAAGGAAACAAAAACAATAATCTCAAGGATTGGAAGCAATGTGTAAAGCGGAATATTACAGTACCTAGCCTAGAAAGAGAACCATGCAAATAAGAAGTAAAAAATGTCTACTACTACAAACACCTGCATACATTGTATGACATACAAAAGGAGATGCCAGATATGATTTTTCTCTTACAAAAACAGATCTATTTTGTTTGAAGGCAAGGTTGGCAGTAGGGTAAGAGGGAAATAAAGAAGTACTGTACAGCACCAAAAACTACACAAACAAATGAGATTTTTCACTATTGATTAAATTCATGACTGTAATAACATCTATCTTTTACCTTCTGATTGCCAGGCACAATGCTAGGCACCAAAGATACTTTATAGCTGATCTTCACAACATTTTGCAAGGTTATTTATTATCACACCCATTTTTACCAGTTGGTAAAGGCCCAGGTGAGCTAACTGACCTCTCACTCCATGCTGCTGACAAGCTAGTAGGCTTGGGGATTCTGGCCTGTCAACTGCAGAGGCCAGGACTTCCCACCCCACCAACCTCCCCAGCTACACTCCTGACTGGGGTTGCTGGGGTGGTCACCTCTGAGAATACAGATGAGTTAACAAAACATAACTCTGAAAAACATGGTGTCTCGAGTTACATGGTGAGATTTTAATCTCATGCCTGCAACTTACTGGCATGTAACCACAATGAGCAAGTGACTTAAGCTCTCTGTGTTTCTGATTACTCATCTAAAAAATGAGAATAATAACTGGATCTGGCAGTAATCGACTGGGGAAAAGTAAAGTTAGAAATGGCAATGAGAGACAAAGAGACAAGACACAACAGAATAGAATTTCCAAAGGTGGGAGCACAGGGGACCACCGGCTGTTTGTGGGGTTCTAGCAGTAGTAGCCCCGAGTTTATGGATAGCTATTTGCTCGTTAGCCCAGACAGTAAGCTGAGGAAGGGAAAAAAGACACCAGCTGTTTCTCTGAGCAAGCACATCAGCTCCTAT
The DNA here is from genome assembly GCF_000181295.1 of Otolemur garnettii. NCBI lineage: Eukaryota > Metazoa > Chordata > Mammalia > Primates > Galagidae > Otolemur > Otolemur garnettii. Next base: position 3,052,873 of record NW_003852501.1, read on the forward strand.
TGTTTCTATAATCAGTAACGTTAAGGGTCTGAGCAGCCCTGAGAAATCTGGAATCTGAGCCCTGTGTGGAGGATATTACAGTACCTAGCCTAGAAAGAGAATCAGGCAAGTAAGAAGTAAAATATGTCCACTACTACAAACACCTGCACACATTGTATGCAGGTCACGCAGATTTGGGGTGGGAGGAGGGCGGTATGTGTTAATATCTGCCAGTTCACTGCGGAGTAAAACACCACTGGCATAGATCTCTGAAGAATCAGTGAGAAAGAGAAATTTTCCTCTCATCACCACCACGAAGGATCTTCCTCTGTGATAAGGGATATGAGCCTTCCTACCCATATTTTGGGGCTGGAGCTGTTCCCTTGATCTCTGTCCCAGCTATAATCCAAATCTCCACAATGGGTATTTGCTTTGGCTATTGACTGAGCAGGAGACAGGCTAGTTATTAATGGTTTTTGCTAGGCCTTGCATCCTCTGTGGCCTTTATTCCTTCAGAGTGTTTACAGACCCAGCAGGGGTGATTGCAAGCTATATCCCCTATAGGTCAGGCTCCCTTCTAGGAAAAGCAGGAAACCTGCTCAGCTAAGAAATTTAGCAGCAGCTGGTTTAAAGGTAAACTAGCCGACTTTCCTTTGTTCCAACTTGCTCAGCTTACTTTTTTATTTTCCCCTTTTTCTGGGGGTGTTTTCCCTTGCCAAGAATGGGGTCTTCCATCCCCACTCTGCCTGCAATGATGACACCTACTTCACGACATTGTGAGACCAATGCTTAGCACTTAGTAATGGAAGATATTATTAGTGTTCCTATAAAAGGAAACCTAAGCTGGAAGAATTGTCTTACATCCTTACCACAACCAAAGAGATCTTCTTTCACTTGTGTAAGCTAAACTTCCTCAAGAGATTTAATAAAAATGACAATAACAACAACAAAGATTAAAAATCATCATACCACACTTTACCTGTATCACTGAAATCTATGAATTCTTTTGATAGAAGATTAGTAAGAAGTTCCATAATGAGAAGTAGGTCTTGGTATTGCTCTTCTTCTGCTGTAACATCTATTCTTTGCCGCCCTAAATTATTCTTAGAATATACTTGCAACAAAGTAAGGCAGGCTTCATATAAATTCATAGCTTTGGACTGTAAGAAAATATGCATAAATTAATAGAATCCATGTGGGAATCAAATATACATAGTGAACAAATTTCAAAATATCTAGATAAACTTACTCTGAATTCCAATAGTAGCTTTAATATCTTTGTTTTTGAGACAGAGTCTCACTTTGTTGCCTAGGCTTGAGTGTAGTGGCCTCACCCTAGCTCATAGCAACCTCAAATTCCTGGGCTCAAGCAATCCTCATGCCTCAGCCTCCCAAGTAGTGAGACTATAAGGCACACACCATAATGCCTGCCTAATTTTTTCTATTTTTAGTGAAGATGGGGTCTACCTTTGCTCAGTCTGGTGTCAAACTCCAGAGCTCAAGTGATCATTTCATCTCAGCCTCCCACACTGCTAGGATTACAGTTATGAGCCAGCACACCCAGCCTTAATACTTGCTTTAAACTATGTGAAAACATTAACAGGTAATTTTTAAAATGCATAAAGGTATAGTTACATTTAAAATATTTGTTCTTTTTAACCAATAAATTTTAGGACAACAACTTACATTCATTTAACACAACTTCCTCTGAATTATGAATTCTTTTTAAAAGTCTTTTTGAAAAATCTTTTGGAGAAACAAAACATTATTTCAGATAATACTGATTAAATTTGAAGGAAAGAGTCTATTATTTTATTATTACCTTAAGGAGTTTTAATCCTAAAAGTGCTTACCTCTCCAAGGTAACATATCTGTTTATGTGCAACTTCAACAAAAACTTCTATAATGAGATTGACAGTCTCTGGTGTATTTTTGTAAACTTCCATCAACCCAATGCAATTGGTAAGGAAGTCCATTAAAAAATTGAAAAGGATTGCTACATTGTCAATCTGGGTAGCCTCAGCAATGCCACACAGTGCCTCCAGTGTGGCAGTGATTTCCTGCTTGACTTCTTCTTGCTGACACATCTGCTGAAAGTTTTCTTGGTTTATTAGTCTTAAGAATCGCTGCTGAAGGGGCTGAAGGACCTATAAAAATAAAGCATGAATTTTCTACAAGTTTGATTTCACATGCTTTTTTTCTTCAACTTGGGTAAATACTCACTTTCCAAAACAGCTGTAATTTTTGGAGGAAGGACAAACACAGAACACAAGGAATACCTGAACCACACATTACACTCCCCATTTTAAAGTCATCGTAACTTCTGACAAACATAAAGAAATGACACACCACTCATGGATCATGACTTTCTTAAAAGCATTTACAGAATTCTGCTACCTGCCACTTCCTTCCATCTCTTTCCAAGTAATAGCCGCACACCCCCCCCCCCGAAAAAAGTGGGGAGGGGGATAAAAAATTTATCCTTCAGGCAGGGGCCAGCAAACTTTTTTTAAAGAGCTAGACAGTGAATATTTAGACTTTGCAGATTATACTACCTCAGCACAAACTACTCAACTGCAAATGTGTTACAGTACAGAGGCAACCATTTATAAGAAGCAAACAATCAAGTATGATCATGTTTTAATAAAAGTTTATTTACAAAGATAGACAGCAGGCCACATGTGGCCCATGCGCTGCAGTCTACCAGCCTCCACTCTACAGTGTCAAACAAAGCTCTCTACTGTTGTTTGTTTTCCCTTTCTAACTTTCCTCTTGCCAAAAAATATAACTTTATATTATCTGTATAATAAAACAGTGAGTATTCATATTCATGGGGATAATATCTTAATTCATTCTATCTACTTACCTACCTATATATCTAGAGACAAGGTCTTACTTTGTTGCCTATGTATCCATTTATTTAGAAACAAGGTCTTAGTTTGTCACCCAATTACAGGAGTGGCCTGATCGTAGCTCACTGCAACCTTAACCTCCTGGGCTGAAGTGATCTTTCTGCCTTAGCCTCTCAAGTAAGTAGGACTATACAGACACACAACTATGCATGGCTAATTTTTTTATTTTTTGTACAAATGGGCCCCAAGGTGGTTTCAAAACTCTTGACCTCAAATAATTCTCCCACCTTAGCCTCCCAAAGTGCTGGGATCATGGGTATTAAGCCAACATGCTAGACCGTAATTCTTTTTAGAGCTGTCCATATGACAATACGGTTATTTAAAGTACAAATACATAGCTTAGGTTGCCTTAGTTCTGAAGTCACGAATGATTGCCTAATTCTGTCATCGTGTCCCTTCTCAGATATTAAGAGCACTCTAAACATGTGGACTGCAGGCCAGCCACCTACTTACATATTAGTAACTCATGGTCCCTTATTTAAAGCTTATAACATCATGTCCATAGTAGCTGTTTGGGTTGCATTTTATTCCCCCAAAATTCATATGTATAAATCTGAACCCCCAGCACTGCAGCATGTAGCCTTAATTTGAAAATAGGTTTGTTGTAGATGTGATTAGTGAAGATGAAGTCACACTGGAGTTGGGTGGGAATCTAAACCAATATGACTGGTATCTAACAAAAAAGGAAATCTGGATGCAGACACCTCCACTGGGAGACTACCACGTAAAAATGAAGGCAAAGATGAGGGTGATACATTTACAAATTAAGGAACATTAAAGATTATATACTCCTGGAACCTACAAATTTCCTCTCATAGACCTCAGAAAGAACTAATCTTTTTTTTTTTTTTTTTTTTTTGAGACAGAGCCTCAAGCTGTCCCCCTGGGCAGAGTGCCGTGGCATTACAGCTCACAGCAACCTCCAACTCCTGGGCTCAAGCGAGTCTCCTGCCTCCGCCTCCCAAGTAGCTGGGACCACAGGCGCCCGCCACAACGCCCGGCTATTTTTTGGTTGCAGCTGCCATTGTTGTTTGGCGGGTCCGGGCTGGGGATTCGAACCTGCCACCTTAGGTGTACGTGGCTGGCGCCTTAGCCGGTTGAGCTATAGGCGCCGAGCCAGAAAGAACTAATCTTATTAAAATCTTAGGACTATGAACCTCCAGAAGTGGGTGACAATAACCTTCTGTTGTTTAAAATATTATGTTTGTGTTATTTTCAGATACATATGGATTCAAAGCAACTAAAGTCAAAAGAGACAATGATGGTCCCTTCATATTGGTCGGGGGAAAATACAATAAGAAGACATTTCAATTCTAAATATTTATGCACCCAATTTAAATGCTCCCAGATTCTTGAAACAGACCTTACTTAGTCTGAGCAATATATCTTATAACACCATGATAAAAGGGGACTTTAACACTCCTTTCTCAGAGCTTAGAAAAATCTTCTAAACAGAAATTAAACAAAGATATAAGAGATTTAAATGAGACCCTAGAACAACTGTGCTTGATAGACGTATATAGAATACTCCATCCCAAAGATAAAGAATAAACATTCTTCTCATCGTCCCATGGAACATTCTCCAAAATTGATCATACCCTAGGACACAAAACAAACCTCAACAGAATTAAAAGAACTGAAATTTTACCTTGCATCCTCTCAGACCACAAGGCACTAAAGGTGGATCCACACTCAACTACAACAAAAATGTTCAACCCCACACAAAGGCATGGAAGTTAATCAACCTTATGCTGAATTACAGTTGGGTGCAGGAAGAAATAAAAAAGGAAATCATTAACTTCCTTGAGTATAACAACAATGAAGATACAAACTACCAAAACTTATGGAATACAGCAAAAGCAGTCCTGAGAGGAAAATCTATTGCTTTAGAAGCCTACATTTGAAAAACAGAAACAAACTCACAAGCCATCTGATAGAATTGGAAAAAGAAGAACAATCTAAGTCTAAACCAGCAGAAGAAAAGAAATATCCAAAATTAAATCAGAGATTAATGAAATTGAAAACAAAAGAATCATTCAGAAAATTAATGAAACAAGGAGTTGGTTTTTTGAAAAAATAAATAAAATAAACCTTTGACCAGACTAACTAAATATAAAAAAGTAAAGTAAACTCTCTAGTAACCTCAACCAAAAATGATAAGGAAATAGCTTCTGATGCCACAGAGATACAAGAGATTATCTCAGAATACCACCAGAAACTCTATGCCCAGAAATTTGACAATGTGAAGGAAATGGATCAATATTTGGAATCACACCTTCTCCCTAGACTTAGCCTAGATAAAACAGATCTCCTGAATAGACCAATTTCAAGCACTAAGATCAAAGAAACAATAAAAATCTTCCAACAAAAAGATACCCTGGTCCAGATGGCTTCACATCAGAATTCTATCAAACCTTCAAAGAAGAGCTTATTCCTATATTGCAGAAATTATTCCAAAAAATTGAGGAGGAAGAAATTTTTCCCAACACATTCTATAAAGCAAACATCACCCAGATACCAAAATGCAGAAAAGACCCAACTAAAAAGGAGAACTTCAGACCAATTTCACTACTGAATGTAGATGCAAAACTCTCAATAAAATCCTAGCCAATAGATTACAGCTTATCATCAAAAAAGTCATACATCATGATCAAGTAGGTTTCACCCAGGGACGCAAAGCTGGCTTAATATACATAAATCCATAAATGTTATTCACCATATCAACAGAAGCAAAAACAAAAACCATCTGATCCTCTCAATAGATGCAGAAAAAGCATTTGATAAAATCCAGCATCCTTTTCTAATTAGAACACTGAAGAGTTTAGGCATAGGTGGCACATTAACTGATAAATGCTATCTATGACAAATCCACAGCTAATATTTTACTGAATGGAGTAAAACTGAAAGCTTTTCCACTTAAAACTGGAACCATATAAGGTTGTCTTCTGTCACCATTACTATTCAATAGTAATGAACTATGAACTACTATTCATAGTTCCTAGCCAATATAGTTAGGCAAGACAAGAAAACACAGGGCATCCAAATGGAAGCAGAGGAGGTCAAACTCTCCCTCTTTGCTGACAATATGATCTTATACTTAGAGAACCCCAACGACTCAACCACAAGACTCCTGGAAGTCATCAAAAAATTTAGTAATGTCTCAGGATGTTCACAAGTCAGTTGCTTTTGTATATGCCAATAACAGCCAAGATGAGAGGCAAATTAAGGACATAACTCCCTTCACCATAGCCCCAAAGAAAACAAATACCTAGGAATATACCTAACAAAAGAGGTGAAGGACCTCTGTAAAGAAAAGTATGAAATCCTAAGAAAGGAAATAGCAGAGGATATTAACAAATGGAAGAACATACCATGCCCATGGCTGGGAAGAATCAACATTGTTAAAATGTCTATACTTCCCAAAGCAATCTACCTATTTAATGCCATTCCTATTAAGATACCAACATCCTATTTTCAAGACTCGGAAAAAATGATTCTGCGTTTTGTATGGAACCAGAAAAAAACACATATAGCTAAGGCAGTTCTTAGTAATAAAAACAAAGCTGGAGGCATCACCATATCAGATTTTAGGCTGTACTACAAGGCCACTGTGGTCAAGACAGCATGGTACTGGCACAAAAATAGAGACATAGACATTTGGAATCGAATAGAAAACCAGGAAATGAAACCAACAACTTACAACCACCTAATAGTCAATAAACCAAACAAGAATGTACACTGGAGCAAAGACTCCCTATTCAATAAATGGTGCTGGGAAAACTGGATATCCACATGTAAAAAAAAGACTGAAACTCGACACACATCTTTCTCCACTCACAAAAATTGATTCAAGATGGACAAAGAACTTAAATTTAAGGCATGAAATGATAAAAATCCTCAAAGAAAGCATAGGAAAAACACTGGAAGATATCGGCCTGGGCAAAGACTTTATGAAGAAAACTGCCATGGCAATTGCAACAACATAAATAAACAAATGGGATTTACTTAAACTGAAAGTTTCTGTACAGCTAAGGAGACAACAACTAAAGCAAATAGACAACCTACCCAATGGGAAAGGATATTTGCATATTTTGAATCAGACAAAGGCTTAATAACTGGAATCTACAGAGAACTTAACTTAATCCACATGAAAAAAGCCAACAATCCCATACACCAATGGGGAAGAGAGATGAACAGAACCTTCTCTAAAGAAGACAAACAAATGGCTAGCAAACATATGAAAAAATGCTCATCATCCCTAATTATTAGAGAAATGCAAATTAAAACCACCCTGAGTGATGGTGGCCCATATCACAAAAAAAAAAAACCCTGAGTGATGGTGGCCCCCAGCGAGAATGGCCCATATCACAAAATCTCAAAACTGCAGATGCTGGCACGGATGTAGAGAGAAGGGAACACTTTACACTACTGGTGGGAGTGCAAACTAATACAATCTTTTTGGAAGGAAGTATAGAGAAACCTCAAAGAACTCAACCTAGACCTCCTGTTTGATCCTGTAATCCCATTACTGGGCAACTATCCAGAAGCAAAAAAAAAAAAAAATCTTTTATTATAAAGACATTTGTACTAGACTGTTTATCTCAGCTCAATTTACAATCGCTAAAATGTGGAAACAGCCAAAATGCCTCTCAATCCAGGAATGGATTGGTAAGCTGTGGTATATGTATACCATTTTTAAAAAATGGAGATTTTGCAGCATTTGTAATAACCTGGATAGAGGTGGAACACATCATTCTTAGTGAAGCATCACAGGAATGGAGAAGCATGAATCCTATGTATTCAACTTTGATATAAGGACAATTAATGACAATTAATGACACGGTGGGGAGAGCAGACAGAGAGAGAAGGAGGGAGGGGGTGGTGGAAAGGAAAAGGAAAAAAAAAGAAATTAAAATAGTGACTAATTCTCACATAAATTGGATTTAATTTTGAAAACAAAGATATTATGTTTTTGGTATTTTGTCATAGCAGCCTTAGGAAACAATTATAGGCACTTAATTGGCATTTTCATGTTCAAGAATGTTTCATGGATTCTTAATGAAGATTTAATAAACCAGTTCACATTTTCATCTGAGTTGGGAAAGTGTACCTAAAGTGCAGAACATCTGATAATATTTAATGCCATCACATAAGCAGGCACGAAAAAATCGTAAGGTAGTATTTATAAAATAAGCTTTAATTTATTCATTAGGAGGAAAAGAATATTAGAAAAGATATAACTGAAACATTTATTATGTCCGTCTCCACACATTAATTTAAGGAAACAAGTAAAGCAACTGTAGAATTACACAAAAAATGTAATTAAAATAGAAGGCAGTGTTACCTCTGTCCAATACTGTTGTTTGGTTTCTGTGTCCATATGTGCAAAACCTCCCAAGACTAGAGCCTTCATCAGTGTCCTCTGCACAGGACTTGACAAGAAATTAAGAGGTGGGCTTCGGCTTGCAAACTGCTTAGCTAAGTTCCACCAGTTTTCACACTGAATTACTAAGTTTGCTCTATAGGTAGAAATAACAAAACAAATGACATATTATATATATATCCACTAGGAAAAGATAATTGTATTTAATTAATTTTAAAAGCATAGTGCAATAAACTCAGTATAGACTTGGGAGTTACACAGACTTGCATTCAAATGCCACTAATCGTTTGACAGTGTAAAATTTACTTCCTCTCAATAATCAGTTTCCTATAATCTGCAAAATATGGATAATAAGAGTAGAAAAAGCACTAAATCACATGGCTGAGAGTGATATAATGATTAAGTGACATATGAAGTGCTTAGGACTGTATAAGGATTCAAGAAATAGTAGCCGATGACAATAGTAATAATAATAATGATCTTCCTATAAAGAAAAATGAAAACATTTCCTGAATTTATTGTAGAATACAGTAAAAATATTACTTTGCAACAGTAGAGTTTAGATTTAAAATTAGGATAATAGTGGTTAGGCACAGTGGCTAATGCCTATAATCCCAGCACTCTGGGAGGCTGAGGCAGGTGGATTGCTTGAGCTCCAGAGTTCAAGACCAGCCTGAGCAAGGGCTGGTCTGCTAAAAATAGAAAAACTGGCTGGATGTTGTGGTGGATGCCTGTAGTCCCAGCTGCTCAGGAGGCTGAGGCAGGAGGATCTCTTGAGCCCAAGAGTTTGAGGTTGCTATGAGCTAGGCTAAGGCCATGGCACTCCACCTAGGGCAACAGCGTGATACTCTTTCTCAATAAAATAAAATAAACAAAAAATAAAATCAGGATAATATTAACACGCTGTCTGAAACCACATGAACATATTCCATATGGAGGTGTTTTTGAAACTACAAATTACTAAATATGACTCACGTATTACTCATAATGTTCTTCTATGCCAAATCCTTGACTTGTCAGTGCAATCCTCAATTATAACATGGAAAAGCCCCATCTACATCCATAACAATAGTGTGATACAGTTTTTAAAAAAATACACTACTGTAGTCAGTGCCTGTGGCTCAAAGGAGTGGCGCGCCGGCCCCATATGCCAGGGTAGCCATCCAGCCCTGGCCAAAAACTGCAAAAAAAAAATACTACTACCAAAATGTAGGCTCTAACTGTCTGCCCATTGAAAATACTAGGCTAAAAGGCAAAAAGTGTTTCCCACTCCCATACACAGCCTGCCTCCAGCAATGGACTTACCTTTCTCTTCTTTCCACCAATGTGACAAGCAGTTGTACAGTGTCATTTGCCAGGTCCTGCTCACTACTCCAGACTGAGAGGTTACTGATGACTTTTTGTAAGAGGTAGCCAATAATCCACTGAGAACCCTCCGTATCTGCTCCAAATGCTGTACTGAACGGCAGACTTATCTTAAGAGATAAAACAAATTGATCAATTGGAAAAAATTCCAATTGAAAAATCAAACTGAAATTAGCACCTAAATTTAAGTAGTACTTATTTCACATCAATTTTATACATGTGTCCACCTTCATAAATCCAAAACAAAGATATTCTCAATCCATTCACATTTTCCAATGTCATTTTTCAGTCAACTTTCCTTATTCTCATATTCTTAACACAGTAAACATAAAATTTAAACCAAATATAAAGAACACAAATTGATCTAGTCCCCAATAATAATCTGTATCCTTATTTGGCTAAAATAAACCAAATAAAATAATGTGCTCTAAGAAAAGCTATTAAAACAGCATTCCAGGCAGGCACTGTGTCTTACACCTGTCCTAGCACTCTGGGAGACCAAGGCACATAGACCCCTGAGCTCAGGAGTTCAAGACGAGCCTGAGCAAGAGTGAGACCCTGATGCTACAAAAAATAGAAAAACTAGCAGGCTATTGTGGCAAGTGCCTATAGTCTCAACTACTTGGGAGCCTAAGGGAGGAAGATCGCCTGAACTTAGGAGTTTGAAGTTGATACCACTCTAGCCTAGGTGACAGAGTGAGACTCTTGCCTCCAAAAAAACCACACACACATACACAGACAACAACAACAAAAAAATCCCAACATTCCATGTAACAGTTCTCTTCGTGTGGAAGATGTTAAACTGTGCTTAAAGCAGTTATATTTCGATGGAAAAAAAACTTACTACTAAAAATGTTCCCACTACTATATGTGCCATCATCATAAATCCAAATGAAGTTTAAGAGTTTTACATTCTGACCTGATCATATAGTTTTTCATCCACCAGGAGGTAAGTCTTTGCCCATCGTTTTAGAAACCAAACAATATCTTTGCCCATTTGGGGGCTTAGTAGATGTGTGAGATCTGCTCTTATTGCACGAGATTCAACTTCTGAAACTCTTAGAATAGCAGATAATAGCCTGTAGATATAAAACAGAAGTCATTTATTCTTTTATTTATTTAGCATTTGTCTAACAATATTTTTTTCCTTAAAAGTCCTTTTTTGTTTTTCAACTCTGGATTTAGGCCAGGCTAAACTTGAAAATTTCATCAACAAGGTTGTAGACAAATTCCCATTATCTCTGATCTTTCACAAAGGAGGATACAAGACAAAGAAAAGGGAGAGAGTCAACACTAGAGACATCCTTCTGCTGAAGTTGTACTTGGATGTGCGAATCTCAGCATTACTGTCTAAAGAGAATTTCCAGATTGAAAATGGAGAAATGTGTCAAATTAAACATGCAGAGTACATGCCAAATTCTTCCAGCACTCCATCACTACTTAAAACTTCCCTGGTTTGCACAGTTTGTGTTTGTACATTATGGTCATGTTATGGTACAGGACCTGGGAACTAATTTTTCCAGAATGTTTTTAATATTGAGCCTTGTCACTTAATCTGATGTACTACTGATCTCCTAATAAACTTGATTTATATTTTAAAATAAAATTCTTGCCAGAAAGATTACCTACATAACCATACACACTGCCCTTTCCTACACCACACTATGTGTCAACAACAGCATGACATGCAGACAAGTAAAATGTCTCCGTTGCAGAAGGGCAGATAATCAGAAGTGGTAAATATTTAACTTGACTTTACCCAAAAGACATAATGGAAAGAACGCACTACACCACCATTTAATGAACAGCAGTGCCAAGACACTGAAATCCTTGAAGTTTGGCTTCTGCTACTTTTCCCAGTGCTCTCAGGAATGAGCTTAATGAAATGGCCTACAGACATTTCAGGTCTTATTCCACTGGATGGCTCTAAAGTATGATTTGCTGACCACTCTGCCCTGTCCTCCCTTCAGCCCCCTTTAGCACAACATGCCTGAGCTTGCCTCAGCTATCTGCTGCTTCTTTCCCCATCTTTATGGCAGCCTACTTTTTTTTTATGACCTTTAAATCAGGGGCTTATCAGATTTTACTTCAGAATCTCTTCTTTATTCACTATCCACATATTCCCAACAGTGTTCAAATTTTTTAAATTTATTTTAGGAGGTATGTGAACAATATATTAAAAAAACCCAACAATCTCACTATACACTTAAGTTGTAAATATATCAACATTTCCCCATAAGATTAAATAGTTTTCAACAATTTCCAGCCTAACAGAATTTGAAATTAAATAGTTACATTAACACTTTCACTTTATGCACTGGAATTTTTTTTTTTTTTTTTTTTTTTTGCAGTTTTTGACCGGGGCTGGGTTTGAACCTGCCACCTCTGGCATATGGGGCTGGCACCCTACTCCTTTGAGCCACAGGTGCCACCCTATGCACTGGAATTTAATTATCATAGTGTTCTAATATCCACATCATTCATTCAAAACATAAAACAAATTTTTATTTTATTTCCTTCCCCCATAGAATATTAATTGAATAAATCTTTATGTTCCATTGTTTTATTGATCATACTGTATACTCTGATACAAATGCCTACACATTAAAACATAACTTTCTTTTTTGAGACAGTCTCACTCTGTGCCCTGGGTAGAGTGCTATGGCATCATAACTCACAGCAGCCTTAAACTTTTGAGCTCTAGCAATCCTCTTGCCCCAGCCTCCTGAAGAGCAGGAACTACAGGCATCCACCACAATGCCTGGCTAGTTTTTCTCTTTTTTGTAGAGATGGGTCTCAAACTCCTGAGCACAGGCGATGCATCCACCTTGGCCTCCCAAAGTGCTAAGATTACAGGCATGAGTCACAAAGCCCAGCCTAAAAGATAATTTTTTTCTTAATTTCCAATGAGAAAACAAAGTATTTAAAAATATCTTCTAGATTGTTTCAATGCTTAAAATTATAAAATAGAGCAAATACAAATTTAAATAAATCATTAAGTAAAATACTACGTATCTCAAGGAGATGAATGTAGCAGGGTTTTAATTTTCCCACTTAGCTCATATGTTTCTGAATAAATATTAAGTATTGTCAGATGAGCCAGAGTTGAACATAATTTTATTCCTATTTTTCATTTTAATAGATACAAACATGGAGAAAACGTAGTCATATAAATGAGTAGAAGGTATTTTGAACATAGTGGGGTCACCCAATTATTTAAATTTCTTCCAAGTGATATGCAAAAACTCACAGAGATCTAGCATCAAAAATTATTCTTAATAATCTCTTAGCTGACAGCTTTATTAGGCCTTACATTATTTAATGCAAAGGCCTAAAGCCTCCGGACTGTATACTCACTGGTATTTCACTCTGTCAACACCACATTATTTGGAAAGGTCCCTTTACTCTGTAGGGCCACACAGTCAAATGCAGGAGTGAGCTTTGGCCTGTCTTTTGTAAAGTGGGAGAAAGGTTAAGGCAGGCAAATCCAGGGAAGGCCACAAGAAACCAACTGCCCTACAACACTGCTAATGAAAATGCTTCCTAATTTGCCTTACTATTGTTTAAATCAATCTTCCATGGAATGATGCTTCTAAAACAATTTGATCAGTTCACTTTCCTACTTCAAATCCTTGACACCACTTTACTCCCACCTCAACAGCCCCATATAATGCTCCTCTCTGCCTCTCCACCCACATCCTTCCTCCCTTCAGGGCCACACACCAGCCACACCTGACTTCCTCTCCCTTGAAGCCATGCTTCCTCTTACTACCTATGTTTCTGTCACTGCCTAGCACACCCTGTGCCTTTTTCTCTACTTGGCAAACTTCTACTCATTCTTTAGGCATCAGTTTAAATGCCATCTCTTCCAAGAAGCCCTTTCAGGTCCCCCTCTGCTAGCGAATTAGGTGAACTGGGTGTTCCTATACCACTCTTATCACACTTCTATTGTACACATATTCTCAGTTCCTAGCACAAACAGGAGTTGAAGATGCACCCAAAAAAAAACAGTAAAATATTTTTATTGCTGATATTCCAAGATTAATACCCCAATCCTACATCACTTTCTTAAGCATTACTACATAAAAGTACAGTAGAATCTCTGTAAATTGACCGCCCAAAGGACTGTAACAAACTGATCTACATATGGGGGTGGTCAACATAAGGAACTAGGCCTACTGTACTGATATGTACATGTGGGAGGTGGTCAGTGTGGGGAGGTTCTACTGTACTTTATATTACATTATATTTTCCAAATCAATCCTTGATTACATTTGCTTTTCATAAACCAAAAGTCAGCACACTAACTCAAACAGAGCTTTATTTAACTTCTCACAATCTCCACTGCTATCACTCTGGTCTGGCCACCATTATCTATCTCTTGGGTCCCTGTAGTTTATCTTCTAACTGGTTTCTCTGCTCCCATACTTTACTCGCATCATAACAGGTAGTCTTTTTAATTCATAAACTACTCTTCTGCTTAAAACCCCGTAATAGCACCCTACTTCCTTCAGAGTAAAAGCCAAAGATGTTACTAAGGCCTAAGACCATATCTGATTTCCTTCTATTTTCCTAACTCCAAGTCCTAGTAAACTCCACCACACTCACCTCAACCTATTATGGCATTCTTGCTGTTCTGGAACATTCCAGGCATGCACAGGGCCTGCTGGGACAGAGTTCCGCCCAGACACCTTCATGGCTTCCCTTACCAACCTCAAGTCTCTGCTCACCAGTTCCTTTCTTAATAAAGCCAGTACTGATCACACTGCTTACAACTTCAATAGTCCCTCAAGTCTACTCTGTTTGGCTTTTTACCCATGGCACTTGCAATCTTCTAACATACTGTATAATTTACTCTTTCTCCCTCTAAGGAGCTCTAAAAGGGGAGTGATTTTTGTCTGTTTGATCTGACAGATCTAAACTGATAGATCTAAAAGACCTAGTACATAGTCTTCAATAATTATTTGTTCAATGATACTTTCTTCAAGAAATGTGATCTATCTTTTTAGTCAAACAAGAAATTAAATTTCATATTAATTCTTTGAATTAAAAAAAAATGGTGATTTTGGAGGGGATAAGGAGGTCCCATCTCTCCATAGTCTGTGCTCTCAGACACCAAAATGATTTGCTTCCACATTGACACCTAGGACTGAAAAAACTGAAAAAGCATTTAAAAAATATGGAAAGCATTCCTCATAGTATGGCCCTGGTAAGAAATATAACAAAAAATAAAAAATCTGACAGGATCCTGAAATGAACTATCTTTGAAATTAACATTCATCACAAACCAAAGTAATGATTTCCACAGACACTAAATTTAATGACTATAGTAATCGCAGAAGGAAGATATAAATTTTTTTCAATAAATATTGATACTTTATTTCAAGCAAGAGAATGCAACAATAAAGGAAATAAATTCCCAAACAATTCCTTGATACCATCTTAATGCTTCAACTTTTAAAAAAAATCATACTTTTTTATTGTACAGGTTTTTAATTATATCTATATATTTTTACATTAAAAAAAGAAGGAGGGGGACAGCACCCTGTTTGGGTTACTAATTTTACAATTGACAAAAACCCATGTTATTATCATTACTGACATCTCTGCTTACAACCTAAATTTAAAGTCACTGAAATTTAAAATGTCGTTTTCAATCCACTTGTAGGACCACGTTTAGTCCACTTTGCCCTCCTTCATTTCACCACTAAGTATTAATGAAAATTTTGCCATTACCATTAGGAAGGTTAACATGAATACTTTTATTTGAGGCACTCTGCTGTCCGTAGTAGGTCTCTTATCTCTCATATATTCAGGATAAATACTTCCATTTTATGAGATCTGAGGGTTTTTTTTTTTGTTTGTTTGTTTTTTGAGACAGAGTCTCACTATGTCACCCTCGGTATAATGCCGTGGTGTCTCAGCTCACAGCAACCTCAAACCCTTGGGCTTAAGCGATTCTCTTGCCTCAGCCTCCCAAGTAGCTGGGACTACAGGTGCCTGCCACAATAACCGGCTATTTTTTGGTTGTTATGTTGTAATTGTCATTGTTGTCTGGCAGGCCCAGGCTGGGTTCAAACCTGCCAACTCTAGTGTACGTGGCTGGTGCCCTAGCCGCTGAGTTACAGGTACCAAGCCTGAATTATATTTCTTAAGAAACCCAGTGAAACAGTTTAAGCTTTCATGAACAATAAATACTTGCTAATGTTCGTCTGGTTTCCTTATTCAGGTTGCCTGTACACACATCAATTCTGCTTTCTGATGGACAAGCATTATGCTTATAGCAAACTGGAATGTCTCTTCCAAGACTCATTGTATTAGGAATAATCTGACATTTATTTTCTTCAATAATGGATATAGCTGTCAATTCTCACTAGAGTGGCACTGCCTAAATATACTCAATATTTGCCATCCTTATGTATTTCAAGGCTTCTCCAAGTTGTGTTCTTATCATATTTCCGATTTACAACGTGCCTATCACTCCAGTCATCTACCCATCAACTCAGAATTTATAAAACAGTATAAATTACAAGAGCACAGCTATAGAGTTCATATTACCTAATCACAGAATCTGTTCTGTTGTACCCTGGGATGGAAGAAGCCTTTTCTCCTGGAGATCCCAAAATTTGAAGTGTTGTATTAATGTCAACTTCAGATGAATGCTTAATGGAATATTCCATTATTTCTGGAGGTATTAGCGGAGTCTCTCCCTGAGTATCATCAGCTAAGAGGTAGCCTTTAGTTTAAAAAAAATTAAAAATGAACACTTAACAAATCTACATTTATCAAATTGTACTATAAATGTTTTCAGTTTTATTTGATTTATATCCATCATATAAATTGATGTAAAAGTAAATTATAAATGTTAACCTGTTAATTTCAAGTTGATAAACTTTCTGTTTCTCAGATAATTAACCCTCAAAAATACAGAAAAGAACAAAGGACAAACTTTTATTCATCAAGTTTATAATTCATAGGGGCAGGTAGGCTTTTTAATCTACTACCTTTTAATAATTTTCAGTAATATAATCTATAAAGTTAAAACAAATTCTGCTATTATCTATATCAGAAATCTATATTGGGGAATGCCTTTCCAAAAAGCAAGACTTTTTCCTGATTGTTGAAAATACACAAAGATTAAGAGTATAATGGTTAAGGAAGAAGACTCTACAAGTCAGACTGCCTAGATTTACATTCTGGCTCCAAAAATTAACAGCAGTGTGACCATGGGCTACTTTCTTATATTCTCTAAGTCTCAGCTTTTTCAACTATTAGGTGGGGATAATGATGATGATGATGATGATGATGATGACGATAATAACAACAATGCCTAACAGAACTAACTCAGTGGGCTACAAAAAGATCCACGTAAAACATTGGTGTGCAATAGGCACAGAATAAATGTTAGCCAGTGTTTTTTAAAAATACATCTGTAGCTCTATGACAGACAACAGCTATATCCAAATTTCATCCAATATTATGTGTGAACCATTGTTTTTAACACAGAAAGCTTCTTTTAAGGTTTAAATTGCTCCATTGGCAATTACATTTTAAAAAGGAACAACCAACTAACCTGTAACTAAAATAAGCCAGTGAATATCTTCATAGAGATCATCAAGCATTTTGTTGTCAATAGTGCTTGAACCAGGTGAAGCAAGCAATTGTTGTTGATGTCGCTGTAATTGACCATGGAGCCTTGTTACTCTTTCTTCTAATAAACTAAAAGAGGAAAAAAATAATAGTTTCATAAAGTTCAATAAGCAAAGACTTGGAACAATATCAACTTTCATATATTAGACAGCATAAATTAACATGTTGGCATAAAAACACACATATGAGAACATTATAAACACAACTATTCTCAGAGCACTATAGGAATTATGATTTACTGCATATGATGTAGAATTAAAACACTGTTTTACAAACAATCAAGGTTTACAACAGGCATTTGAAACTGGTTATTCCAAGTTTTTACTGATAGGGTTTAAATCATTTCTCATACCATGTTTTCCATAATCTCTCTGCCATCTATGCTGTAGTGCCTGGGCTCCAAATGTATAAGCCAAGTAATGCAATCATGAGTATGTTTCTGTCCATTCGTTCCAGAGTGCTGGGATACGGGGTGGGGGTGTTTAAAGTCTTTAAACACTTTAAATGCTCTCCAGGGAATTGTGAATAGAAAGTATTTGCTCCATGGGGTTTCTCTGGACTGTGTGTACCTTGTCAGAAGAGGTATACAGTGTTCTGCAGCAATTCTTCCTAGCATTCCTACACTGGCTAGTTGATCAGAAAACTGGTCTCGATCATCCTCTTGAAGTTCACTTATTTCTTCTTCCTCCCGAGAGGCCACACCATTGGCAGTCTATTACAGAGGAAAGAAAGAAACTGTGACAAACTGCATTGCCTATTCAACAAAACATGAATTTCTGTGGCACTACAAAACAGCGTGAACACTGCCATGGAATAGAGAACTGGGCCAAGCCAAAGCCACGCTTCTGAGGCAGCTATCCAGGAGCTCCTTTTTAACTATACAGGCAGCTGTAGAGGAAGTAGGGGTACTGCCTTTTGGGGCATAAAAGACTGGACAATTAAGTTCCCTTGGCCACCTGGTGACTGTAGTGATATCAGTAATGAGGTATGTAACACTTTTTCAAGGATGAGTTTGGGAACCTAATTGTCAGACCTCATACAACAGCAGCTCTAGTGGCCATTCCAGAAAAAGAATTCCAAAACTGCTTTGAAAGGTGGACTACGGGCTGGCATTGGTACATAGCTTCTCAAGGGGAGTAGCTCGAAGGTGACCTGAGTGATATTTAGCAATGAGGTATGTAGCACTTCTTTCTAGGATGAGTTTGAGAACTTAATTGTCCAACCTCATATGATAAACACAGCTAAATGCACACCCACAACCCACCTCCCACACTGGAAAATTTAACTTCTGTTGCTGAAAAGACCTGACATCTGTTAAGATTCATGGTCCAAATCATTTATATCTCTTGCAAACTAGAAAGACAGAGGTGGGTAACCGAAAACTAAGAAAGAGGTTAAGTATAAGAAGCATAATCACATAGCAAGAACTCATTTAGACAATGAGGACCATTTTTGCTCTCAGCAAATCTTCCGAGTGAACTCTTCTTAACCTTCTAGTATTACATGATATATAATATGATGAAATACAGCCTTATAATGAAAGATTAATTACCATCTGACTTAAAACTTACCAAATTCCTTGTGCCATCTGGAGCAGCTAAGTGGCACTGAATATAGGAATTGAAAACTTGAACTGCATGTTGGGTAAAAAAGCCTTTATGGAAATGTTTGTCGTCTTGGACCAAAGTTAGCCAGGACTCCAGCAATTTATCATATGCTTCCATGTACACCATGTCATCTTTATCAAGCTATAGGAAGAGCACATCCATAAAACAAATAGGCATTATAATAAGTCACATGGCTATTCATAGAAATAGTTTTATAAGTGCTTTCTTTCTTTTTTTTTTTTTTGTCTGGGGCCAGGTTTAAACCCGCTACCTCCAGTATATGGGGCCGGCGCCCTACTCCTTTGAGCCACAGGCATCACTCTATAAGTGCTTTCTCTAACAAAGGTTCACTATTAATTTTCTATTAAACTTCTAAAATCTTTCTAACTTCAATCTAAATAAATTCTTCGGCAATCTGAAATTAATGTTTATTTTAGAAAGCAGTACTTTGTGGTACATGTATTTTTCAAATGATAATAATACTAACATTTTTCTGTAGTGAAGAAAAGGTAAAATATGGGCGGTGCCTGTAGCTCAGCAGGTGAGGCGCTAACCACATACACCCAGGCTGGCAGGTTCAAACGCAGCCCAGATCAGCTAAAGAACAATGACAACTGCAACAACAACAACAACAAAATGGTCGGATATTGTGGTGGGCCCCTGTAGCCACAGCTGCTTGGGAGGCTGAGGCAAGAAAATCACTTCAGCCCAAGAGTTCGAGGTTGCTGTAAGCTGTGATGCCACAGCACTCTACCTACAGTGATAGAGTGAGACTCTGTCTCAAAAAA
>NW_003852501.1:3072831-3077955 GCF_000181295.1 Otolemur garnettii
GGCTGGGGATTCGAACCCGCCACCTTAGGTGTATGTGGCTGGCGCCTTAGCCGGTTGAGCTATAGGCACAGAGCCCATACTTTAAAATCTTATAGAGAATCGGGCGGTGCCTATGGCTCAAAGGAGTAAGGCACCGGCCCCATATGCCAGAGGTGGCGGGTTCAAACCCAGCCCTGGCCAAAAAAAAACTGCCCCCCCCCAAATATATATATACATATATATAATAAATGAATACAGGAATTGAAAACTTGAACTTGATAAATTTAAACTGGATATATTTAAAATGTTTTAGAGAATCTAAAGTCCATCAACATATTTAAGAATGTGCAGGGAGAACATCATAGATGCTCCTGCATAAGTGATAACTTATTTTATAATTTAAATAAAAGTCCCATATAGTAGAAAGGTATTGACTATCTTCAAAAAAATTTAGTATCTACTGACTCAATTCTTTTTTTTTTTAATTGAATGGTAACTGTGTACACTAATGCACTTTGGGGGTACAGTGTGGTGTTTTCACACACAACCCAAGACACTTCCATCAAATAATGGAACACTTCCATCCATTCTTAATAATACCAGAAGTTTCCCTTTCTTAGAGAAAAATCAAAAGTTAATAAGCGTAGAAACTTTGTGAATGTGGAAATGAATACCTTTCTCCCTCTTCTTGGTTTATTTTTATTAATTATTTTTTTTTCTTACAAAGAAACACATGTGGAAAACATAGAGAAAGGGACAAATAGATAAGAAGTTTAGGAAAAGCCAGGTCTTTCCTTGCCCAAAGCTCTAACTAAACGAGGCCTCTCCAAGGTCATATCAGCACACGGCCCCATTAACAAGACCATGATGGTACATACACACTTTAGTATAGTCTTACTGAAATTGTTTAGCTCATTATTATTTAATTAAAAAAAAAATTTTTTTTTGGAAAAAGAGTCTCACTATGCTGCCCTCAGTAGAGTGATATGGTATCACAGCTCACTGCAACCTCTATCTCTTGGGCTTAAGATATTCTCTTGCCTCAGCCTCCCAAGTAGCTGAGACTACAGTGGCCACCACAACGCTGGGTTATTTTGTTGTTGTTGTTGCAGTTGTCATTATTTTTTAGCTGACACAGGCTGGGTTCGAATCTGCCAGCCTTGGTGTATGTGGCCAACACCCTACCCAATGAGCTACGGGTGCCACCATAACTATTATTCTTAATTTTACTTTTTCCTAGTCTATCTTATTCATTTAACTATTTCTGAATTAAAGTTTTATAACAAAACTAAACCACTGAGAAATAAGGCATATATTCTTGAAGAAAAAAAAGCAAGGAATAAGTTGTAATTCACCAAACTATTTTGTGGCCCAAAATCTCCCTGAAAGGAGCAACATTTTGCTAAACGGTGATTCTACTTTGAAAAGCTGCAAGCCTAGGAAACAGGAATGAGCTTGGCACATTCACACCAGAGAAATGCCAATACACCTGGAACAGACAGGGATAGGTCCTGATATAAACAGAGGTGAGGATAGGGGATGCAGATGTGGTCCAAAGCATCAAAGAGGGCCCTGACAGGCTGTGATGAGGACACTAGGTTTTCTTTTAATTGCAGCAAAATGTCACTCCCATGCCTGAAGTATAGCTGATACTACATGTTACGGCTCTTTAAAAGAAAATCACACAGCTTGCGCTGAGAAGGACGGCTGGCCTGGGATAGGAAGAAGATGTTGCCAAGCAGCTAAATTGTGTACTGACTTTGGAGGAAGGGCTAACAGAACATGTGAACAGAACTGCAAGTATGAGATGAAGAGAAAGAGAAAGCAAGGGTGGCACCTGGATTTTTGTCCTGAGCAGTTGGGAAAAGGGTAGTTTATTTCCTGGCAGTGGGGTGGGAAAGCAAAATGTGAGATGACATGCAACTAGGAAATGAAAGCTTCTCTTCTGAACATGTTAAGTTTGAGATGCAAATTAGAAATCCAAGTAGGAATGTTCGATGAATGATGTATGTGAATTTAGGGAAGTGTCAGGGATGGAAACACAAATCTGGGTATCATCACCATACAGATACCTAAGTATTTATTTTTAAAGTTGCAAAACCAAAAGCATTCACACAGATGTTGATAAAGAATAAAGATGAAGACAGGGCCCACAGGAGGTGCTGAGTTGGAAGCCCAACTGCATGGAGTTTGGTGAGCCAACTGGACAGCAGCAATATAGTTTGAAGGAAAATGAACAATTACGCCAGCTCAGATGTTAATTTAGGACAAACTAAATTAATTTCAAAGTAGACGCTACATATAGTCTAATCTCACTGATACAAATCTAAACCCTAATTTTGCCACTAATTAGTAATCTGGGCATATAATTTAGTCTATGCATTGATTTCTCTACCTACAAATTCACTGGATTATACTACTCAGGGAAACTCCAAGTACTTAGTATGTGTCATGCACTATGCTTAGTTCAAAGACATAAATAATGTACCACTCATCTTTTTAGCTCATTCCAATAGAGAAAAGTGATGAGCAAACAAACAATTCCAGAAAACACATTAAGGGCCATAAGAGAAAGCATATACTCCAGGATCTGTTCTCCCTGATGATGTCTATAATTAAAGCAATTGCTTAAAAATAAAGTAGCAGAGCTTCTGAAGTATGTATTCACCCTGAAAAGGGTTTTGTGCAACCCACAATCATTGATACTCTGTTAATAGTAAATCCAAGAATGCTAAAGGTCTGCAGAACCCATTTCTAACATGTATTTCTGGTTTCTAATGCAAATAGACCCTCACCCTACAAAATACAGAACTTTGGAACCTTCATCAGAGAGTATCATCTCAAACTGTCATTCTAGCTATTTGTCAATGACCCAAAAAAGAAAACTGATGGAAGATCATTCCAGATACCCACATGGAGCTAGATGACCAGAGCACCAAAGAGTCTCAAACAGAGTCTCAAACTCCATGTTGCCCTCAGTGGAGCGCCATAGCGTCACAGCTAACAGCAACCTCAAACTCTTGGACTTAAGTGATTTTCTTGCCACAGCCTCCCAAGAAACTGAGACTATAAGCGCCCACTACAATGCCCAGCTATTTTCTTGTTGCAGTTGTCACTGTTGTTCAGCTGGCCCAGGCCAGGCTCAAACCTGCCAGCCTCGGTGCATGTGGCTGGCTATAGGCACCAAGCATAAGCCTTGAGTTTTTATGAACCTACAGTATTATCCCCTCAAAATATTCATCATCTGGGTCCAATGGACCTTTTCCAAGTTTTTATATTTTTAAGTAATTGGTGAAAATTACACATAATGAAAGGGCAGTAAAAATAATTATTAGATAATGTTATTATAAAAGATTTTAAATACAGCAAACCAAATTTTTATTCCATATTTTCTTGTCCTGGAAACTATACTACATACTGAAAATGGGTAGTTTTTTAATGCAGCTAACTAGAACATATTCATTTTGTATGTACACAGTCAATTCTTGTTACCGGTAGTAGTTATGTTCTATAAAGTTGCCATGAATAGGCTGGGTGCCCACAGCTCAGTGGGTAGGATGCCAGCCACATACACCAGGGCTGGCGGGTTTGAACTCTGCTAAACAGCAATGACAACTATAACCAAAAAATAGCCAGGCGGGCTCAGTGCCCGTAGCTAAATGAGTAGGGTGCCAGCCACATAACCAAAGGCTGGTGGGTTCAAGCCCAGCCTGGGCTTGCTAAACAACAATGACAACTGCAACCCAAAAATAGCCATGTGTTGTGGCAGGTGCCTGTAGTCCCAGCTACACGGGAGGCTGAGGCAAGAGAATAGCTTAAGCCCAGGAGTTTGAGGTTGCTGTGAGCTGTGATGCCACAGCCCTCTACTGAGAGCAACAGCTTGAGACTCTGTCTCAAAAAAAAATAAAATAAAAAAAACAGCCAGGTGTTGTGGCGGGCACCCGTAGTCCCAGCTACTTGGGAAGCTGAAGCAAGAGAATCACTTAAGCCCAAGGGCAACAGCTTAAAACTCTGTCTCAAAAAAAAAAAAAAAAAAGTTGCCATAAATACTGAATTAGTGAACAATGAGCCACTGCTCCTAAGGGAAGTACAGGGTTAAACTGCAAACCTCTGGTCACGTTTTTCACCACGGACCCATCAATTGATCAATACGGAACCTTCTTTATGTACATTTCTGTCTGAAGACACTTTATTTACTACATATTGTTGATTCATCGGCATTGAATCCATGACTAATAGCACTATACTGATGCCTGAAGAAAGTTTCTCTAACACACGTTTTCTCCATAGGACACATCACAGCCTTCTGTGCTTCGCAACACTAGCGGCACTTCAGCACTACAGTTAGGGAACATTTTAAAGAGTGAAATCAGTCGGCCGCTGCACAGAAAAAACTTCAGTAATTGTGACAAGACCTTGGAACACTTCATTTAGGACAAAAATGTGGAAAACATGGCTATAAAATAGACCATGAAAAGAACACTTGTTTAGTGTGAGGGCTGAAACAAGAAGGCAGAGTGTCACCTTATTTGACCTCAGCTGGGAATATGCACGCTGAGGGATCCAAATTATTTGGCACTATGAATACACACATGTCCTTGAAAGATCATGAAGATGCCACAAGTGTTGATTTTGGGGGTTATAAATGTATTTTATTTATTCATTTTTTTTTAGAGACAGAGCCTCACTTTGTCAACCTTGGTAGAGTGCCGTGATGTCACAGCTCATAGCAACCTCCAGCTCTTGGGCTTAGGCAATTCTCTTGCCTCAGCCTCCCAAGTAGCTGGGACCATAGGCGCCTGCCACAACGCCCGGCTATTTTTTGTTGCAATTTGGCTGGGGCTGGGTTTGAACCTGCCACCCTTGTTACATGGGGCCAGCGCCCTCCTCACTGAGCCACAGGCGCCGCCCTACATATGTATTTCAGCAAGGAAGCAAGTCTGCAAATATGAAATCTATGAAAAAAAGAGAATCAACTGTCCCTGTAAAAGCTCTCATTAACAGGCTGAAATTTATTAATGCCTGCTCTTCCTGCTCATGCCATCATCAACATATGTCACAATACTGAAAATTTTGTTACAGAAAGACTAGTCATATTCTTGGCTCCATAAATTCAATAAAAAAAAAATTTTTTTTTTTTTTTTT
>NW_003852501.1:3079010-3124887 GCF_000181295.1 Otolemur garnettii
AACTGAGTGAATTAAAATATCATCTATTTTTCCTGTCCTTAAAAATATATTATTTGTAATTGTTGAATTTGAGATAATCTATCTATGATATCAGCTAAAACTCAGTCTAAGATTTCACCTATAGTATCAATTTTACCACATTGTGTTGCTGTCTCTTTGGACTCATCACCTAATTTGTTCAATCACTCCGATATGTCGTCTTCTTTTTTTTTTGAGACAGAGTCTCAAGCTGTCATCTTGGATAGAGTGCTTTGACATCACAGCTCACAGCAACCTCTAACTCCTGGGCTCATGTGAGTCTCCTGCCTCCACCTCCCAAGTAGCTAGGACTACAGGTGCGCACCACAACGCCTGGCTATTTTTTGGTTGCAGCCGTCACTGTTGTTTGGTGGGCTCGGGCTGGATTCAAACCCACCAGCTCAGGTGTATGAGGTGGCACCTTAGCCGCTTGAGCCACTGGTGCCAAGCTGATATGTCTTATTCTGTTGGTGATTTCTTTCTCTTTGTTATTAAGGGCAGAGAATGAAAAATTCTGAATTCTCAACAGTAGCTAATGAAATATTTAAAATAAAGAAAATAACTTGAAAGATGTTATCTCCAGGCTTCTTTTTTAGCTTCTTGAAAGATCATGCCATACTTTTAGAAATTCAATGAAGAAAATGGAAAAATAATTAACAGTTGTTTATTTTACTTGCAAGTGATTTACTTCATGACCATATCATTCTTCCAGGTGATTTTTACCATTCTTCCATTTTCTTATTATTTTAGTCTTTTCTACATTGTATATAGGTGGGAAAATTAATGAGTAATGGTGAAAATACTTCCTAAGATGATGAACTAGTAGGATGCTTCGAGATAAGAAAACAGAATACTATGATTCCATAACATATTTTACATGTATAAGAGTCCAGTGTATCCATAGCTAACTGCAAGACATAGTGAGTTTTATTCTATTTCGTTTAAACTAAATGTCCTTTTTGCTCTAAGATCTATAAGAAAAAACGAAAGACGTAAAAACAAATCAATGGTCACAAACATGTAGAACTATACAGAAAAATTCAAAAGCTACCACCTGATGGTATACTGAGGGTTAAGGAACAATATAAGAAATAGCCAAATTGGCCAGTCAGATTGGCGGGTGGCTCACATTGGTAATCCTAGCAATCTGAGGCTGAGTTGGGTGGATTACTTGAGCTCACGAGTTTGAGACCAGCCTGAGCAATATCATGACCCGGTCTCTATAAAATAGCTTGGTGTTGTGGCAGGCACCTATAGTCCCAGCTACTTGGGAGGCTGAGCCAAAAGAATAGCTTGAGCCTAAGAGTTTGAGGTTGTTGTGAGCTATAACGCCATGGCACTCTACCGGAGGCAAGAAATGGGGGGGGGGGGGACAGCTAGCTAAAATCTGTTCAAACATTATCTGTTGTGACGGCGTTGAGGATTCCATATTATTCACCGTCTCCTATACTGAGTTACTTGGTGGCTTGCCTTCCAAGTCACAAGAGATGAGATCTCTAAGCTTGTCAGGAAATTATCTTGTTCTCAGCAATTCCTCAGATGAGTTCTGAAATTGGTGCCTGTTGTAGTAAGTATGATTTTTAATCCTCTACATTCAAGAGGTGTTTTTCTATTTTTATTTTACTTAATATTTGTGGGGGGGTTGTTTATTTTTTTTTTTTGAGACAGAGTTTCACTCTGTCACCCTCAGTAGATTGTCATGACATCATATCTCACAGCAACCTCAGACTTTTGGGCTCAAGCAATTCTCTTGCCTCAGCCTCCCAACTAGCTGGGACTACAGGCACCTGCTACAAAGCCCGGCTATTTTTAGAGATCAAGCCTCACTCTGGCTCAGGATGGTCTCAAACCTGTGAGCTCAGGCAATCCACCTGCCTAGGCCTCCCAAGTGCTAGGATTACAGGCATAAGCCACCGTAACTGGCCTTTACTTAATATTTGTAAAAATTCCTCTGAGAAGGTTAGTTTCCTCCTTTTTGCTTGAGACCCTATAATATTGAGGAATTGTATCTGCCCTCCCACACCAAGTCCATCAAATCCACATATGAAAAGTAAATTTATTTATTATCTATAGACAATCTTACATCCTACACATCAAGACTGCTCTATTCTTTAGTCTTGACTTTCTATTCTGAATCTCTTCTGCAAACTCTAAAAGATTATTTCATCTTAAATGTTTTTTTTACAAGCCACCAGAAATCTTATATGTAACAAAGAGAGTCAGGGAAAAAAATATCACCTCTGATATTGTTTCACTGCTATGCTCATTTACTTTTCTTCCTTCACAACTCTCCAAAGCCTACCTGATTCATGAAGAGCAGGTATGAAAAGTGGCCTTAGGTAGAAAGGACAAAACTGGAAGAATTCTTCAAAAATAGAACTTTTTCCTTTTCTTTTTATTTGAGACAAAATCTCACTATATCGCCCTCGGGAGAGTGCAGTGGCATCATAGCTCACAGCAACCTCAAACTGCTGGGCTTAAGTGATTCTCTGGCCTCAGCCTGCCAGGTAGCTGGGACTACAGGTGCCATCCACAATGCCCAGCTATTTTTTGTTATAGTTGTCATTGTTGTTTTAACTGGCCAAGGCCAGGTTCGAACCCGCCAGCTTCAGTATATGTGGCTGGTGCCATAACTACTGTGCTATAGGCGCCAAGCCCCAAAATGAAAACTTTCCTAAGAATGTCTGAACAAGAAAGTCACATGGTGATTAACACAGAAAGATTTTTCTGCAGCATAATTTAAAATAATGCAAATAAATTCACTGAACCATCGTTTTCAACAATGGTTTCGATGTTTCAACATTCAAACGTTTCATAAAACCAACGTTTCTCCATCGTTTTACATTAAAAACCATGATTTCTAACACAGTTAAGCAACTAAGAATATGCTCATCAATACTAGCAATGACTTTGTCTTTACATAAGTATAATTAAATAAAACCTGGAAAAAATAAACATTAAAACGTTAACAATTAAATTTCAGAAGATGAAACTACAAGTGATTTGCTTTACTTCCAATTCTTTGCTTTTTCAAAATTTTTAGAAAAGTATTAAATTTCTGAGAGGTGCCTATGGCTCAGTGAGTAGTGCACCAGCCCCATATACCATGGATTCAAACCGGCCCTGGACAAACTGCAACAAAAAAATCGCCACACATTGTGGTGGGTGCCTGCAGTCCCAGCTACTCAGGAGGCTGGGGCAAGAGAATCGCCTAAGCCCAAGAGCTAGAGGTTGCTGTGAGCTGTGATACCATGACACACTTCCAAGGACATCAAAGTGAGACTGTCTCTTAAAAAAAAAAAATTCTATATAATTTTTTAAAAAGGCATCATATTTCTATGTGTGAATCAATAAATGACAAGATGGGCATTCACACAAATGTTCAATGTATGGTACAATAAAACAAAGAAATACAAACCATATTCACAGATAAGATTATCCATTAAAAAAAGATTTTAAAGACAAATTATCAGAATCATGAAAGTTTAGTATCAGCGCAACATAAACAAATACCAAATGCACTTCTCTGTCCCAGGAGCAATCTGAAAAATAAGGTTTAAAAAAGATACTATTACAATGGCAACAAAAATATAAGGTAAGTAGGAAAAAATTGTTCCTTTAATGAAGAAAGTTAATATAATGGAAATATTCACTCTTCATAAAGATTCACTATAATCTCAACCATAATCTACCATGAACAACTCACAAAATTTATGTAGAATTAAGGGCCAATTATACCCAAAACTCTTCTTGAAGAATAATGTTCTGCTGCTTATATGATCTCCCCTTAGGACAATGTGATATACAGGCGCAGAAGTAAACAAATTCATCAATGAAGTGACTGGAGAGCTTAGGAAAGACCCACTCAGAGATGAAAACTAGAGTCCTGCATATAATTGAGAAATGAAAAACTATTTAATAAATGTGGCCAATAAAACCTGTTATCCACATGGAAAATAACAAAACTGGATCCCTACTTGATTGACTTTTAAGATGGTAAAGTCATGAAAGGCAAATTTTAAAGGTACAGAAAGGACCAGTGTCTCAAATGAGCAACCAAAATTATAATTAAAAATATATATACATGATGAAAAAAAAAACCACCATGAACTCAAAATCCAATGTGATATCCAGGATTGGATCCTGGAACAGAGAAACTGGTTAAATCCAAATAAAACCTAGAATTTAGTTACTAAGACTATATCAATATTACTTTCTTAGTTTTAACAAATGAAAGCCAGACACAGTGTAGCTCATGCCTGTAAATCCCAGCATTTGGGGAGGCTAAGATGGGAGGATCACTTGAGACCAGGAGGTTGAAGTTACAGTGAGATAAGATTACACCAATGCACTCCAGCCTAGGAGTGACAAACCAAGATTCTGTCTCAAAAAAAGTACCAGCTGGGCACCTGTAGCTCAGTGGCAAGGGTGCCAGCCACATACACTGGAGCTGGCAGGTTCAAATCCAGCTCAGGCCTGCCAAACAACAACTACAACCAAAAAATAGCTAGGTGTTGTTGCGAGCACCTGTAGTTCCAGCTACATGGGAGGCTGAGGCAAGAGAATCACCTAAGCCCAAGAGCTGGAGGTTGCTTAATATTATTAGTACTTGGGAAAGCAAATTGAGACCATATTTTATGGCCAGGCACAGTGGCTCATGCCTGTAATCCTAGCACTCTGAGAGGCCCAGGTAGGTGAATTGCTTAAGCTCAGGAGCTTAAGATCAGCCTGAACAAGAGGGAGACAGACCGTCTCGCTACCAAAAAAGAAAAACTAGCCAGGCGCGGTGGTGGTGCACAGCTGTAGTCCCAGCTACTTGGGAGGCTAAGGCAAGAGGATTGCTCAGGCCCAAGAGTCTGAGGTTGCTATGAGCTATAACACCACAGCACTCTATCCAGGGCAACAGAGAAAAAAAAAAGTTTTTTTAGAAAAAAGGTCTTTCTAAAAAAAAAAAAAGACCATATTTTATACTAGTTAGACAGTGAGTGTTGGTAAGGACATGGATCAATGAAAACTCATACACACTACCAATGAACATGTACACTGGTCCAATCACTTCAGCAAATAATTCAACACTATCGTATATAACATTTATATATCCTATGATTCAAAATTCCACTCCTAGGTTTTTATACATTAGAAAATCTCTCATAAATGTACTAACAAACATGCAAAAGAATGTTTGTTGCAACCCTGTTTATAAGGCAAATGGGAAACTCAGAATTCATTTACAACACAACAGAAAAAAGAAACTGTGCTATTAATATTCACACAGTCTTACAGGAATACATACATATGACTTTAAAAAAGGCAAGGGTTTGGTAAACTTCAAAACAGTGGCCATCTCTGCTGCAGGGGACAGCAGCAAAGGAGATGGAACTGGGATAGAGTACACTGACAACAGCAAGAAGGTACTGCAAATGCTCTTGAATGAGTTCATACATGGCCATTTTAATTTTTATTTTTTTGAGACAGAGCCTCAAGCTGCCCCCCTGGGTAGAGTGCTCTGGCATCACAGCTTACAGCAACCTCCAACTCCTGGGCTCAAGTGAGTCTCCTGCCACCGCCTCCCAAGTAGCTGGGACTACAGGCGTCTGCCACAATGCCCAGCTATTTTTTGGTTACAGCCATCATTGTTGTTTGGCGGGCCCAGGCTGAATTCGAACCCGCCAGCTCAGGTGTATGTGGCTGGTGCCTTAGCCGCTTGAGCCATAGGCGCCGAGCCTGCGTGGCCATTCTATAATAATTTAGAACTACACATATGCTATACATGACATCATAAAAGCAACTGTGGTGATTTTAAGGTTAACAACAGTATATATGTAAAATGATCAAACATGGTGCTCAATTTATTAGGAGCAGGAGAAGGTGGTTTTTATTTCAACAAAAATTCATCAAATACTAAGTACTAAGTAAGCACTGGAATATGGAGATGAATAAGATACTTTCTCCCATAGAAACATGGGCCCTTCCACAGGGCCTGTTTATATATTTAACAAAGCATGTGCTTTGCAGACATCATTTGTTAAGTCTTAACAGTTTATCTTGCCAAAATAAACACAGTGGTAACATATCTTAAAAGGAATTTAGGAATAGCATCCTCTGACCTACACAGACTCGAGAGGAAAAAAAGCAGGATATTTTCTAAGACCTATCTTTGTTGTTTTTTAGTATATGTCTAATATGTTTAATTATTCACATACAGAAAAGTATAAATAAAAAGTAAATGTATTATATGCCTTTCTAATCCCTCCTATTTAGGAGAAGATCACAGGTAGCCTCTAAGAGCCCCAACTCCTCCTTGGATGCAAAATAAAATAAAGATTGGACTTCTAAAAAAGGCATCTGGTTCTTTTTGGACACTAATATAAGCAACCCATCAAGCAAAGTATGAGAAATTTGGTTGATGACAATTGGCAACTAAATCTTTCAGTCTAATCACGGAGAACTGAAACCTAACCTAGCACTTTTTCATAATACCCTGGCCCTGCTCCATGGCTATGCTGGCTAAAACCCAGCAGCCAAGCCAGCAGCACGTGCATAGAGATGACTAAGGAGACCAAGCTAGACGCTATGTGCTCATGACCCGGGTATTGTTAGGCCTGTTGCCAGAGAGGCTTTGGAGAGGGGCTTAGAGCTTATGAGACTACTTGACCCCACTTTACTCCATTTAGAAATACAGAGTAGAGAAAGCAACCAAAGTATGATATCAGCACTTATCTTCCAATGCCCATAATTAGCTTGGAAGTGTAGAGGGAGTAAATTTGCAATCTTTCAGTTGATAGAAAAAAAAAATCTGCTTTTATGTTTTAGCATTATATTCAATATATAATTCCAAAGTAATGATTAATTTTACTTATGAAAATACTGTCGAATGAAGCATTGGAAAGACAACTTTCACTATATAAAATTGCCCCCTCTTCTGATATTGAATCAAATTTCAGAGATTAAAATCTAACATCACTGTATGATTCCAATTATATGACATTCTGAAAAGGTCAAAACTATAGGGAAAATAATAAAAAGATCAAGTGGTGGGTGGTGCCTACGGCTGAAGGAGTAGGGGGCTAGCCCTATATACCAGAGGTGGTGTGTTCAAACCCAGCCCCAGCCAAAACTGCCAAAAAAAAAAAAGAAAAGAAAAGAAAAAAGATAAGTGGTTGCCAGAGGTTGTGGGAGGTGGGTGAACAGGCAAAGCATGGAATTTTCAGGACAGTAAAACTACCCTGTAGGATACCATAATGAGGAATATTATACATTGGTCCAAATACATAGATCATACTATGCCAAGTGTGGACTCTAATGGAAACTATGAACACTCTGGGCAAAAATGATGTGTTAAAGTAGGTTTATCAATTTCAACAAAAGTATCACTCTTATGTGAAATGCCAATGGGAGGGACTATATGTTTGGAGGATGGGGGCATATGGAAACTTGGTATTTTCACTCAATTTATGCTGTGAACCCAGAACTGCTCAAAAATATAAAGTATGTGTGTCTATGTATATATTATAAAAGTATACAAGATAAACATCACGATAGGGCAGTTAGAAGATTGATTATATACTGCAAACAACCCCAAATCAAGTTACTCCTAACAAAGATGATACCATGGTTACCATCAGATATTTGGCTCTAATCCAGCCCACAATAATTATTTTTTTGCCCATGAATAGCAAATAACCATCATGAAACTCCAAATCCTTTCATGAAATTACAACATTCTGTTTATCATCAAAACTACCTCTACATGTAAACATAAACAGATAGGAAAAAGTATATAATTCAAAGATAAATACAGTGAGATGAATACGGGTAATTAATTTTCACAGAAAATTTTATTTATAGGAAACAGCCTTTAAGAACTTCCTTAATCTTACTTAACTTTGAGTTCCATATTTCCAGCCTGAGGTTGACGTACTATATCATTCTTTGTAAGAATTTGGGAGTGAAAACAAATTCAACTATCAGAGATTGTAGATGCTGATGAAAAACTGCCAAGAACACTAGCTGGGAAGTTCACTAGCAGCATCTGCTTATAAACATGATAAAAAACTCATTTGGCAGGAATAAATTATGCAACAGAAACTTTACTTGCAAATAACAGGAAAAGAAAAAAGTCACAGGTATATTTGGGGAGGAGGTTCTATCAATATACTACATTATTTCTTTTCTTTTTGAGACAGACTCTCACTATGTTGCCCTCAATAGAGTGCCGTAGTGTCACAGCTCACAGCAACCCCAAACTCCTGGGTTTAAGCGATTCTCTTGCCTCAGCCTCCCAAGTACCTGGGACTACAGGCACCCACCACAACACCCGGCTATTCTGTTATTGTTGCAGTTGTCGTTGTTGTTTAGCAGGCCTGGGTATGTGGCCAATGCCCTATGCACTGAGCTACGGGCATCTAGCCTAATTATCTCTTAATCTGATTGCGTGATACACAGCTGTTTGCTTATTATTCTTTATATTTTTATAATATGTAAAATCAGTGTGTCATATAAAGAAATATTTCATAATAAGTTTCAAACTTACAAGCACTGGCACAACCTCGTGTCTGATGACAGATCACAAATAATATTCATACGGCATAGTATAAAACATTAACAAGGATATATGGAAGATTAAAGACTGAAAGAGGTATAGTATTAGTTCATATAGACTTGTTCCTAGTATAATGTTATTAAGATAAACATGGCAATAATAGAGAGAAGTGACAAGAATGTCACAAATAAAACTTCATGAACTCTCCACTTAAAAACATGAATTAAGAAGACTTTGTAAAATGCAAAAGAAATTAATTTATCATCTAGTTAATTTTTTTTTCCAGCCTTAAAGTACAGAATTAATTTCACTTCAGACTACCTATACAGCTAATAATATTCCTGGCTTCTGAAATTCTCCAAAATAATTGATTTAGTAGACAAGTATTTGGTCTATTAAAACTATCCAGGGCAGCGCCTGTGGCTCAAAGGAGTAGGGCACCGGCCCCATATACCAGAGGTGACAGGTTCAAACTGGGTCTCAGCCAAAAAAAATTATTCACCAAAACACCAAGAGTCCAAATTGTAATTTACACAAAGAGTTTTGAATGTTACACTCCTGAATATACTTTCTTCCTTTTGGAAAGGCATGTGAATTTCCAAATTCTTGGAATGTGATCCAATCACACAACCATAACTCGCTATAACCTCAAAGCTCTAGCTACAGGGATACTCCTGCCTCAACCTCCCAAGTAGCTGAGACTATAGATACACACCATCACATCTGGCTATTTTTTTCTACTTTTTTTGTAAACAGGTTCCCCATAGATTGCCTGGCTAGTCTGAAGCTCCTTGCATCAAGCTATCATATTCCTCAGCCTTTCAAAGCAGTGGGATTATAGGCATGAGCCACTACACCCAGCCTGAATTTCCAAATTCTTAATGTAAAGGATTATGTATATATTTAGACCCCATGGTACATTGTGGGTGCTCAATAAACTTTTACATAATTGAAGAGTGGGCTGCCGTCTCAGGCACTCACCCAAATTACATGGCATAGAAGGATGATTCCTTTTTTTCTACCTCATTCTGCCACTCAATTTTTAAACCCCAGACCCAATGGATCTGGTTATATTTCTAATGCTAGCATTACAGACAACATACGAGATTCTGTATAGATTAACAGTTATGACAGTATGTAAGTTTTATTTTAAATCCTCTCTACTTCATTGCAAGTCTAAGAATTCTGTGAAACACTGGTTCTGCACTAGGATTAGTGCAACAGATTTAAACAATCAGAGGTGACTCATACACACAATTCATAAAACAATGCATGGTAAAATTATTTAATAGAATTAAATACAACACTGAACTAATTTTTAAAACATTTCTTTCACTAAGAATCTATTGTATAGCAAGAAAAAAGTTTCTTCTTGGGAAGAAAAATTCTTGATACTAATGTGATTTAGAAGTGTCCTTGCCTACTGGCTTAACCTGTGAGAGAAGAGATTATTTAAAACAGGACCACCTCCACTTGCATTTACCTGAGAGTCTTTATTTATAGAGAGCAATGCTAGCCTTCAGCCAAGTTGTTCTGTGGCTGTTAAAGCTTCTTGATATTATTTGTGGCTCCCTAAAGCCCAGAATCTTTTCCTTATACCCCAGAAATTAAATTATTATCTATTGCTGTACTGAAGAACTGAGAGTGATTGTAGAGATGAAATAAAATTGCCTTAAAGATAAAAATTCTAACAGTAATTGTTCATATTAATACATTTACTATTGTATAAAATATACTAGAACACACATTTGAATTGATTCAGCAAAATTTGAGAAGATTATGATCTGAAGTGTATATTCTAGTTTGTTTCTTGGTTTCTTTTGTCAGCAAAAAATTTGGCAAGGGGAAAATAAACAAACCAAGGGGGAAAGGGAAGCTACAAAGAAACCTCCTTAAAGGAAAGCTGACTAGTTCACAAGTGATGATCATTTGACAGGGGTCTGAGAAAAGCTTAACTACTTAAAACTTTCCTGGATTTTTATGTTTACTACATAAATTAACCCCCTGAAAAATTCAAACCTGGCATATGATGACTTTAAACTTACATTTCTTTACTGCCTACATTTCTTCTACCATATAAATATTTCTGACCAAATTCCTTTCATCATCAAGTCACCAAAGTACCCAATTACATAAATATAGTCACTCCTGAGTTCTTTATTCTCTGAACACATCTGAAGAGATAAGAAAAAGTCACAGACATGTTGCCAGACCCCCACCAAAAACAACTTAGGATTCAACATGAAATTTTAATTAGTATCTACAAATAGTCATTTTACTCCTAAAATCTACATTTTAATTCATAAAAGCAAAAATTAGTTTCAACAATTTAATAACTACTTTGTAGGAAAACATCAATTATTTTCCATTATTAATTTAAGTATTCACAGTCATTGTTACAAAAGCAGTTACATTATCAAGGGGCTTTAGCACATATTTTCTAAAATATAAAATTTGGAAAATATCCATATTAAAATTTATATTAAAAAATCTTCAGTATTGTTAGTGGCCTTAATTTTAAAGTAAATTCTACCAAGATATATTATTAAACTATGCCACCAAAAAATAAAAAGCATAGTATAATCAAAGTAAGTATTATTACAATGATTTGAACCAAACTATACTTAATTTCCAAACAATTCCAAAATAAAAAATTCTCAAAAACCAAAATACATAAAATTACACATAATCACAGCCATAAATTACATATCACAGCAGCACCCTATATATTTAATCAATCTGTATTATTAAAATGGGCTTTCAACATGTTTAAAAAAATTTTATCACTTACATTTAAATTCACATAATTTTTAATATAAGCATTTCATTCCATTTCCATACATTCAGGTACTAAATTTTCTCAAAATTAAAATCTTAACCCCAATAAATAGAACCTACTAAAGTGATTTTAATTCACTTGTTTTTAAAAGTCATGTACCCAACACATCATCAAATAATTTGTACATATAAACAAAAATGTAATTTTAACAATAGCTAGCACTCGAAATAAAAATGTTCCACCAGCACAGTAAATTTTCTTGTAAAAAACATAAATTTATTTGAAAACAGTCACTCACCACTTCTTCCAATGCAGCACTTCGCCCAAAAGAACAAGTGAGGTGTGTGAGGCAGTTAACAAAGGAGGAGAAAAGTTCATTTGGAATGGCAGTTAAAACATTTCGAGGGAACACAGTTATCAAGTTGCTTATAATGCTGGAGATTCCCACAGCTTCAGAATCTTCTATTTCGATTCTACAAACCAAACAATGAATATTTTTAAGTGACTGTAGAAGAAAAGTTACAATAATTCATTTCCAAACACACAAATATTCTTACTCATTTTAAATGGCAAGTCTCTGTGTATTACTTCAAATTACCCATACTTTACTTCAAAATAGAAGGGAGAAAAATAAATCATTAGTTTCTTTCTTTCCTCACTACTGAACACAGAAAAAAACGGAGAGCTCATTTTTCAGTTATAAAGGGCGAGTATACCTACCCATTGATAGTATTCAGTAATCCCTCAATGAAATGTGCTAGATAATCAACTTGTGATCCTTCATCAGGGAAGATGGGTCCATGGAGAGAAGCTAACTGGGCAAGGCACTGCAGAGAATCTTGTGCCATATCTGAATCTTCTCTGATTTTTCGAT
Organism: Otolemur garnettii; assembly: GCF_000181295.1. Classification (NCBI taxonomy): domain Eukaryota; kingdom Metazoa; phylum Chordata; class Mammalia; order Primates; family Galagidae; genus Otolemur; species Otolemur garnettii. The sequence continues at coordinate 3,091,224 of NW_003852501.1, forward strand.
GTACCTGTTAGAAAGAATTACTAATCCATAAAAATAAATTCTTCCTTTGTAAGGGTCACGTGTCTACATGCCAAATGAGGCAAGAAAAAAATTTACTGTAGCTGGTTATTTCTAGAAAATTAAATCCTGAAGTAAACTAAATTTGAAAATTGTTCCTCAGTCCACTTTATATCATAGGCCATGATTTTAAACATATCAATTCATTTTTAACTGAGGGTTACCTACATTTTGAAAAATGAACGTCTCCAGCATGTTATGACAAAGAGAGAAACAGATGCCAGCCCATCAGACATACTGCTTCTTCTAAAAACAGCAACAACGACAGTCATCTGTATTATGCTAACTATGCCTAGCTACAGCTTCTTGCTAAAGTTAGCAGACAAGTTCAATCAGGAGTATATAAGTGCCGCTTTAGTGAAGTAAACAGTTGCACACTTAGAAAACCAATAAACGTGCGAGTCATTAAGAAAGTTCTGAAGATATACAAAAATCAAGAAAAGTAAAATCCACACAGATGGAAATAATTAAAGCACTCCTAGCAACACTGATAAGCCAAGCATGCTGCAATCTGCACGAGTAAGAAAGGACACTGTCGATTGTGTTTGTTGGAAGTGATATAATGGACCATAACACAGTTCATCTCAAAACTTTAGTAGTCATCTATGTATTACAAAAATCTCTAAATAAGCAGATGATCAGTTAGCTCAGTTGGTTAGAATGTGGCATTAATAAAAAAATCCTTAGACCAATCATTCATTTATTCAACCAACATATTAGTACACTCTTCATTAATCTTCGGATTGCCTACAATTCATCTGAACTTCACTTTATCCTACACCACTGCCATTAATAAATGCTAAAAAGTTCTAAATAAAAATTCTATTTAAATTATACTTAAATCCATGTAAAAGTTCATCTAGATTTTATTTCAATGATGTAATATGGATGTGATACATCTGGTATGCAGTGCTCTGTATGAAGGAAATGCTCTCAAAATATTGCTCCCTAATTGCACATTATTGCTATTCTCAGGTACTAAAGGTTTCACTTCTGTGATCTGACATAATTTAAATTAACCAAGAAAACTTAAGTGAAGAAATTATATAATTATTAATCTAAATCTACCCAACATTTACTGTGACCCTTTTGTACTTTCCACAAGCACTTAACTATTCTAGCTCTTTGCTTTCCTACACAACATTCTCTACTTTGTAATGTTAGGTAATACTGACCATTATTCACTATTTGTTTCAGGTTATGTCCACTTTGATTCTGCAAATCATTTATAAATTACTACAGGTTAGAACATTTCTTTAAGTACTCACTGGTATGCTGGGCCACAATGACCACTCAAATCCTTGCTCACTGACTGATTCCATTAATCCTTAGTCCTTGAACTTCTTAAGGTTCTGGTAATAAAATTTAAAATACTAAAATGACTCTAAAAATTACAAAACTAATAGATCTATTGGTATGCTTAAGATGCTATATTCTGTGGACTAGGACAGGCACTGGCAAAGAACAGCCCACAAGCCAAATGTGGCCTCCTGCCTATTTTTGTGTGCCTGCAAGCTAAGTTTTTTCATTTTTACATGGAGGAGGAGGCAGAAATCAAAATAATAATATTATGTGTCCTGTGAAAATTCTACAAAATTCAGATTTTAACAGCCATCAATAAAGGTTTACTGGAACACCACCACACTTGTTTGTTTATATGTCATCTATGGTTGCTTCTGTACTACAAGGGCAGAGTTGAATACAACCCTATGTTCTGCAAAGCCTAAATTACTTACTATCCAGCCCTACACAGAAAAAGTCTGTAAATCCCTGATCTAGAATACAAATGTTTTTCAAACTATATTCCAATATATTTTAAGTTTTATATATTAAATTCAGAGTACAATTGACAAATCCAATGTCCACATTGTCTAGTTCATGAACTTTTGAACTCAACTCATAAGTTATTTATCTGAAATCCACAGCTAAACTTTTAACTTATTTATCTGAAATCCACAGCTAGACTTTTAACTTATTTATCTGAAATTCACAGCTAAACTTTTAACATCTTAACTAGGAATCCAATCAACATTTAAGCACAACATCCAGGGATACATTCTAAGAGACCTAATGTAATCTGGAACAAAAGAAACCCATCTCACAATCTTCTGTACCCAGAGAGTCAGATGGTTGCTGATTCTTGGTCTAGAGTAAGGAATGGAGTGAAAGAATATCCTCAATTAAATAGCTAATGCTGACATTGTAATAAAATAAAAATAAGTAAGTGTACTTAGAGATTGCCTATATTGCTCAAGCTTAACTGAACATAAAACTTATCATTCTTACAGCATACAGATTCTTGCCCTTCTTTCAAAGTCAGCATTACAAAAGATTTCTATTATATCTGAACATGTATGTCAGTAAAAACTATTACAAACTGAATTTACCACCTAAATATGGGAAAGAGGCACAGGGATCAGGGAAAGTCAAGTCTAGCAGGATACATGCTGAGGTGAACAGGAAGGCTATTCATCAAGACAAGAAATAAAAAGGAGAAGCAAGTTAGTAAGATGACGAATTCTACTGGAACATGTTAAATCTGAGATGTCCGTGAGCCATCCAAATTAAAACACTCAGTAAGCACTTGGATTATAAGGCCCTGGAACTCTTGAGCAGCCTGTGCTGAATATAGACTTAGGAGTCATTGGTGAACTGGTGCCTGCAAGACTACATGCAGAAGAGATAGCCCTAGCAAAGAGTACAGAGTCACCAAAGTTGAGATTTAAGATAGAAATCCCAATACTTATGCAATGAGCAAAGAAAGAAGAGGCCATAAATGAGATCAAGAAGAATCTGTCAAAAAGGTAGGAGGAAACCTAATGAAAGTGGGTTTTTTCAAAACCTCATGAAAAAAAAAGAAAAATAGCGAAGTATGTAGACTTCTGAAGGGCAAAATACAACCAAAAGTCTTCAAACATACTTACACAGTCTTATGATCATCATGTTTAAAGTCCTGATCTGATGTAACAGTATATTTATACATGTTATCTATTCAAATCTAGCACAATAGTGATATCCAGTGGAAAAGTGCTTTAAATTAGGCATGAATTCACATGAGAGAAAATAAATTTGACAAAAATTAAATAAAAATATTAGCCATTATAAATCTTATATTAATAGAATTAAATTGTTCATAAACTGTTTAAATGAAAGTAACTAGCCACAAACATAAAACTGTTAAAATAAAGTAAAAAGGGTTAACTTGCAAATTCAAAAGTTATTTGCATGTGGTAGTTCACAGCTGACAGAAGCAGCTGTCTAGTTTGTCTAGACAGCTGTTCAGATTTGGTGGAGTTGTTTCCAGCACTGCCAGTAAGTTTTTCACCTTTTCAAAAACTGCTGGAGTGGGATCTACTTTCCATCAAGTGCATAATGCAAAGACTTGAACTTGATTTCATATCAAAACAATTCCTGTCAGATGAGGCAGGCAACAGAATTTTAAAATTTAGTTACAATTATCTCTTTGATCTTGATAGTGTTTTTAGTCATCATTTCTCCAATTTTAAAATGAAAATGCAAGGTAATAAACACTCAGTCTGAAGATTTCTACAGAAAATACCTTTATGCATACCCAAGAATGGGTAACCTTCTTCTAGATATCTTATAATATATAACCATATAAGAACAGTATTTTAAATGGTTCAATCAAAAAAGGCAGTAGTAAGGCTCATCCATAATATTTTTAAAACATGAAAAGGTAAAAAACTATAATTAATGATGGGGATTAAGCAAGATAGCTTTCTTTTTTCTTTTTAATTGGCCTTTATTTGGGCTTTTGTCCAAAAATCATTATATATAACTAACTTGTATACTTACCCTATTACTGCAAATTAGCATCTAACACACACAGACACAGGCACATACATATTTTCCAGATTTTAAATACTTCACTGGGGATGTGAGAACATACTGTTTACCTTTTAACATTTATCCAATAAAAGAAAACTGCCTAAAGTTATACTACTCAACTTAACCCAAAACTGATAAATATAATCAGTACATAAAAAGTACACTACACTAGACCAGTGCTTAAAATGTGGTACAGAGACCTCCTAGAGCTTCCTAAGACCCCTTTGAGGTTGTCTGTGGAGGCAAAATTATTTTCATAGTAATAATAAGACAGTATCTAGTTTTTCCATTCTCACTGTCATATATTATAGAGTTTTCCCGAGGCCAAATGATGTGTGGTACTGCAACTGATTAAAGGCTGCAGAAGGTAACAGCATTTGGCTGTCTTCCGATAAACCTGACATTATAAAGATTTACAAAAACATAAAATAATGCCACTCTTCTTATGAAACTTGCTTTGTTTTAAAAATAAAGTCAGTAGTTCACTAAAACTCTAGGTTCATATATAATAGTTTCTTATTGCTTTATTTAATGAATCAATCATTTGTTAAAGTTCTCAGGTTCAATTTTTAATAGGATATGTATCAACAGCTATAATCCACATAAACAAAAACTCTTTGGGGTCTCCAGTAATTTTTGAAAGTATAAAGCAGTCCTGAGATAAGAAGTTACATCTGCTCTAAGATATTAAACCTTTTATAACTAAGTAATACTTTTATAAATTAGCAAGAATTTCTTTATATAATTTCTGTTTAAGCAAATATATATTTTAAAGAGAAGCTTTCAGACAGAAAATCAATCGTTCCTATCTTACTTAAAAAAAAAAAAAATACAAAGGCATTTCCCTCTTTCTGTGGCCCTTGCTACTAGAGATGAAGACTAAGACTTACTGTGAAGAAAAGCTCCATAACTCTGCTGTCCAGGAGAGTCTCCCGCCAGGACTCTGTTGGCTTCAACAGCACATTTTGTGAGGATTCAAACATAGCTATATAATGTCTGCCCAGTTTCTGGTGTCAAGGTCAACAACAATAACATTCTTACTTTGTCTAAAGCATAAGTATATCCTAAATATATCAGGAGCCATCCAGAAAGAATGTAATGGTAACAGTTTAAGCCTCTTCACATATGCTACATAATTCATGCATGAAGCTAAGGAATAAGTACTGAGAAAAAGAATGTTATAGGAATGTAAAATAATAGTTTCATTGTAATTATGTGTCATGCGGCAGGGATACAGAAACTTTGATAACCAGAGATCTAAATGGTGACAACAGAAGGAAAACACTAATTGCAAAAGACATTGACAAAATATATATAAAAAGAAGAATCAATTTCTGCAAGTTTGTCTTATTTTCCCCAACATCATATAACAGTTAAAAGGATATACACAAAACAAAATAGCATTTTTTTCAAAAGAAATATATTCACTGGGAAAAGAATTTTAAAAATAAATAATAAGGAAAGTAAACATACATCCTATTGAAGAACAAAAACTATCACAGATCACAGAATCCAAATACCAAGTCTAAACAACAAAATAATCCACTGACAAAAAAACTTCGTAGAGGCTTATTTAAAATTCCACAGACTAAACAGCAATTTATGGGGCATTCAGGCATTGAATGTCAAACATGCCTGAAATAGAATACTGTTTTTGACATAAAGTGTTTGAAATACATTTTAGGTGTTTATGAATACAATTCACTCAATAACACTGCCATAGTAACTGAGGCTTTTTAAGAAATAAAGTTTGAGGATTAAAACCATACTTATGCCTATTCGATGGCGAATCAAATGCCCAGTTAAAATACCTCAACTAGGCAACACTGATATCACTAAATGAGAAATCTTAACAATAGTTACTCAAAACTATACTTTGCAAAAATTAGATAAAAATTCAAATGCTGTATTTTCATGCAAGCCCAAATAATTCTTGTTATTTTAGGGGGGGTTTTGAGACAAAATCTCATTCTGTTGCCCAGGCTAAAGTGCCTTGATATCAGCTTAGCTCACAGTAACCTCAAACTCCTGGCTTCAAGCAATCCCCCTGCCTTCAGCCTCCCAAACGGCTAGGACTACAGGTGCCTACTACCATGCCTGGCTAATTTTTCTATTTTTTCTAGAGTGCAGGTTGTCACTTTCACTCAGGCTGGTCTCAAACTCCTAAGCTCAAGGGATCTTCCTGCCTCGGCCTCCCAGAGCACTAGGATTATAAGCATAAGCCACCATGTCCAGGCCCAAATCATTATTTTAAAAGAGAACTTATTAATCATAGAGAAAATTAAAGGCTATGATAACACATTGGGAACCATTTTTTAAAAAACATTTCTGCCTACCCCCCCCCTTAAAATAGCTAATATTATTTTTGTCTCTGAAGAGTAAGGAAGACCACTGTAAGTTATTTCAAGAAGTCACCTCAAAAATGTTCCACAACTCCCTTAGACTAACAAAAGTGAAAATCAAACCAAGTTCATTTAAACTTCACTTCTTTCTTCCTTATCTGCCCTCTTGTGGAGGTGCAGGGAAAGAAGAGAAAGCCAAAAGAAAAGGAACCACTGAACTCAAAGTACGCCTGAATTTGAAAAAGAAGAGAAAAAAATGTCAGTCCATGAATACTAAGAGTTATTGATACGACCTAGGTTCATTTTCTCACTGGGCACTTATTCTGGCCTAAGGTTAATGCTATATCCTTCACTTAATACAATACACTAATTGAATTCTAGACCCTTAAAATGTGGTTTAAAAACGAAGGCTTAATTTTCTTCTATGGAAAGAAACTAAAATATTTATGGATCAAATTTACTTGACATCCAGGATTTCCTTTAAAATACTCCTGGGATGGCAGGGTATAGATGAAACAAAGCTGAGCTGTGAACTTACCGCAGTGAAAGCTGAGTATTCTACATTTGTAAATCCTCAGAATTTCCCACAATGAGAAAGGGGAGGTGAGGTTATAGTATATGAAATAAATCAAGTAAGGCAATCAATTATTAGTAATTCGTGAAAATAGACACATATTCTATTTATTCTTTTCCAGTTTTATTTCCCTTTATTTTGAATATGCCACTTATTTAACTTAAAGGTAAACTTTGAGGTATGTAAACTGTTCAATAAATAATCAACAGCCATCCTAGATGCTGTGTTAAGCAAAAATGCACAAATTATAACAATCTAGTTCCATATTTTAGTTTACCATCTGACATTAAAAATGATACTAAATTGTTTATTTTTTAGATAACCAAATCAAACAAAATATATGTATATAACTACTAAACATTTTTAATCAGGACAATAACTTATTAATACTTTATATGCTTATAAAACAGTGGTTCTCAACCTTCCTAATGCCTCCTAATGCTGCAACCCTTTAATACAGTTCCTCATGTTGTGGTGACCCCCAACCATAAAATTATTTTCGTTGCTACTGCATAACTGTAATTTTGCTGCTGTTATGAATCGTAATGTAAATATCTAATATGCAGGATGTATTTTCATTATTACAAAGGGGTTGCAACCCTATAGGAAAAAGCTCAAGCACAGATAAAGAACATAGGTGGCAAAACCAAAGGGAATAATATTTACAAAGTTTGCTACTTTTGGAAATATGGAAAAGTTTATTCCAAGTGAATGAAGAAGGCTTTCCACATTCTAACAAAACCTGCCAGCCATAATACAGCAAGGGGACTAACAACGTTTTTTACTAAGTGGGAGGTGGTAACTCCAAAGATTACTAAATCTTACAAAAGTATTGATAAAAAGAGAAAGAAAAAGAAATCTTACAAAAAGAAACTAAACCTAAACAAAGATTCTTATGTAATTCTCTCCTTTACCATTTTTTAATTATAAAAGCACATGCTCCATAAAACTTCTGGATATCAATTATTTATTTAAAGGAAAATGAATATGAGTTTAAAAGAGAGCCTCTTCCAGATAGGAAATGGAATTAACTGTAATTGCCCACCTAAACATCAGGTTCGAAACAGTCCTCAAATCTTATTTTTTTAATCTTGGTTTTCCCCTCTCCTGTTTTTAAGTACACCATAGTGTCCCTGGTGCCCAACTGTATGGCCTAATTTCTCAAAAAAAGTTGATAACCAGAATATTGTTAAGATATGCATTTCTTACATTTAGCCAACAGCACGGGGAGATTTGTGAGTTTAATATATAATACCTCTCGGAAAATACTTTTCCCCATAATTACTTTAAAAGTCAATGGGAGTTTTATTTTCTAACTCCAAACCTAGAAAGAATTATTATCCCCAGCATATTGTTTGCCTCCTATTAACAAAGCACACCTGTAATACACCATGCAAAAAGGCCACAGTATATTTATTCTCCACTAAAGAGCTAATCAACAACACTATACACTTAACTACCTTCTTTTTAATCAGCCAGTCTGGCAATACTACTACTAATACCACATTTTAATAACAATACACATAACTACTTTTATAAGATACAACCCTATACCTACAAATAATATCCCACTCTACTAAAACATTTAACTATCCTGAAAAGCACTTAATGAAAAGTTAAACAGAAAAATAACAAAAAGAACAGTATAATAATAAATAGAACTAATTTTTAAGAAGGCTATTCTAAAAAGAAATGTGCATTTCAGTTACCAGATTGTACTGTGACACTGTTGAGGTTGTTGCCTCTGAATTAGAGACTCTGCAGGCTCTTATGGGAGAGGGAAGCTTACTATTCATTGCATGTTTATGATTACCTGAAATATTGTTATTTTCAATGTACATATATTATTTTTCAGTTTTAAAAAACTACTATAGAGCATATCACAATGTGAGAATACCTGTACACAGATTTAGACTATATATTTACATTTTAAATAATGTAAAGAATTAAGGTAATTCATTTTTAATCAGTATTCTCAAATAATCAACTATTTCTGTCTGTATGTATAAGAAATCCAAACATATCACTTCTATCCCTGACAATTCTTAATAATACTCTAAAACTCAAATAAACCACTACCACCAGAATTTAGAAACACAACATTCCTATTCTCAAATCACTATTTTTAAAATGATTTAAAGGTCAAGTAATACAATAGTCCCACTTAATAATTTTAATAAAATAATAGTTTCCATTTAAAAGTTTTAAAATGTTTGGTCTACAGCCACTAGTTTAATACATTATCTGGAAATTGCATTGCTTTACTTTTCTTAAAGAACTATGTCACCAATAAAAGAGCAGTCTGACAATGAATTGATTATTTACTACACAATCTTTTATTACATGTATTATGAGCTTGTCAGATGTTATGAGATATATGAGTCACAGCAGATTGGCACTGGTTAAACAGGTATCATTTTACCAAAGTTCATAAGAGTAGAATTCAAACATTTTCTTGGGCTATGACTTTATATTTTTTTCTAAAATAAATTATGTGAATTTATTTTTATTTATCTGAATTTGTGTAAATTTGTGTGTGCGAAAATAATTCATCTATAACCAAACAAAACACAATTCCACAACAAGAAAAGCAAATAGAAGACGGCACCTGTGGCTCAGTGGGTAAAGCACCAGACCCATATACCGAGGGTGGGCAGGTTCAAACCTAGCCCCAGCCAAACTACAACAACAACAACAACAAAAATAGTCAGGCCTTCTGGCGGGCGCCTGTAGTCCCAGCTACTCAGGAGGCTGAGGCAAGAGAATCGCCTAAGCCCAGGAGCTGGAGGTTGCTGTGAGCTGTGATGCCATAGCACTCTACCCAGGGCAATAAAAGTAAGACTCTGTCTCAAAATAAAGCAAATAGAGCTGCTTTTTGTTTTTTAATAGTCATTTATCTTTTTTAAAAAAAGTGTCACCTATGAGTGGTAGTGCATGCCTGTAATCCCAGTATTTGGGGGGGATCAACAGAGAAGAATCATTTAAGTCCAGGAGTTCATAACCAGCCTCAGCAACATAGCAAGACCCCGGTCCTACCAAAAAAAAAAAAAAAAGCCAGGTGTGGTGGCTTGAACCTACAGTCCCAACTAGTCAGGAGGCTGAGGAAGGAGGATCATTTGAACCTTGGAGTTCAAGGCTACAGTGAGCTATGATTATGCCACTGTAGTCCGGCCTGTGTAACAGAGTAAGACCCTGTCTCTTAAAAAAAAAAAAAAATTGGCTCAGCATCCGTAGCACAGTGGTTACAGTGCCAGCCACATACACCAAGGCCAGTGGGTGCAAACCTGGCCTGGGCCAGTTAAACAATGACAACTGCAACAAAAAATAACTGGGCATTGTAGCCGGCATCTGTAGTCTCTGCTGCTTGGGAGGCTGAGACAAGAGAATCACTTAAGCCCAAGAGTTTGAGGTTGCTGTGAGCTCCCAGGGCAACACAGTGAAACTCTGTCTCAAAAACAAACAAACAAACAAAAAATTTGCCATCTACATCGACTCTTCCTTTACCTTCCTATGTTTTCATCAAATTAAAGAGTTAATATTTCTGTCACTATACCAAACTCAAGTCTATTTCCTCTTAGCAAGGGTTCCAGGAAGAGATACAATTCTGAAGTGCTAAAACCCAACCAGTCTTCTAAGCTCAACACTATCATAATCCCCTGGAAAGTCAATTACAGCAAATTCAACTGTACCACTAACATTCAATTCAACACACGTAAATTCAACTGCACCACTAACAGTGTACCTCTCCATTCCCTGCTCTCTCTCTCACAACAATTTTACCTAGCTCTAAAATTCTCTGCTTAGGAAAGCTCATCAACTTCTGAATCAGAGGCATATACACTTGTACCACCTGCCCTATTCTACAACTACATGATCAGAGACATACACACACTAGGCTAAGAACCAGAAGGACAGAGCTTAATTGCACCCTGCTACTGACTGTCACTGGATAATCCTACTGAATCTTCTGCCTCAACTTCTCATACAACAAACAGTCTTTTCAGTAAGCAATAAAAAACATGGGGGAAGGGGAGTGAATTAACTTTGGAAACACACAGGTCCTTAAATATGCAAATAAGTTCTTATTCATCTACTAACACCTTCAGTTAGGCCATCGGTTCTCAACCTCTCCGAACCCATAGGAACTGTATTAAAGGGCCACAGCATTGGGAAGGTTGGGAACCACTGAGTTAGGGTATCAATTTGTAATGGTGACTGACAGTGGAAAAAAAGATAATTAAATGAGTCATACAGTACTTACACATTATCAACAAGCAATATGAACAGTCTGAAAACTTCCAATGCCTGTTCTTGTATTTCACAACATTGAACGGTCTTGTAGCAACAGTTGACATTTTACAAAAGTAATAAATACTTTAATCTCTCCTTTTTCTCATGTTCTTTTTTATCCCAGTTCATTAGTAAAACAAGTTTCAGGAGCAAGAGGACGCCTCATTTTTTTCTTAAATAATTTCTTACTAACAATAAAAACGGCTATTTCTCTTTCTGGCACTGTACAGAACCAATGAGCCCAGTCCTATATAGCTAAGCACTCAGTCCAAGCAACCACAGATCCTTTGAAATACAGGAAAATGGCCTCACCTTTTCCCAAGCCTTGCCTCCAAACAGTAAGGTTGGCTTTACTGGAAATCCAATGTAGGTGAAAGCTTCTATATCCCGTTACTTCTTTATGACCCAGTTAGCTTCCCCCAAGAGATTAAGTTAAAAAAAAGTTTACCAAAACCAAATCAGATCCACAAAAATAGAATACCAATAAAAGACAGTGTAACCAAACTATAAAAAGAAGTATTACTGAAGCCAACATACCACACATACCTGCCAAACATTCTTATTACAAAATGATATTGTCATTTATAATTAGCGTTGCCAAAACCCTTAAGCATTTATGGACACCAGGTGAACTACTAGCTGAACTACATCAGCAGTAAACAAACATCCAAGAACTGAACTAATACTTCTGAATTGGCTTCCTTCAATAAATAATTAATAAATACTTAATAAATACTTTTTGAGCATTGTCTGTGCTAGGTGCTAATGATCCAGTGAGCAAAAGCATGGCCGAAGCTTCATGGGGAGGTAAACAAACATTACTGTCATCCCTCTGGTTCCAGGACCTCCCTTGGATACCAAATTCCACAGATGTTTAAGTCCCTGATATAAAACAACAGCATTCGCATAAAACCTACACACATACTCCTGTATACTTTAAATCACTTCTAGATTACTTACAATCTCTAACATAATGTAAGTGCTATGTAAATAGCATTTTTTAATAGGAATTATTTTTACTGTTGTATTATTTTTGTTTATTCTGAATGTTTGTGAACGACATTTAGCTGAATCTGAGGATGTGAACCCTCGGATATAGAAGGTCAACTGTACTTAAATAATCTAAAGAATGAAAAATTACAATGGAGAAGTGAGCCAAAAAAGAAGAAAGCATATATGACATGCATATGGAAAGCCATAGTACCAAAAATCTAACCTGATTTAGGTTAGGTATACACAAGTGAAGCACAATAGGTGGTGACTAGGCAAAGACTGAGGATCCAGGCAGAGAAACCGCATCTACAAAAGCATCAGGGCAGGCTCCGCACCTGTAGCTCAGCAGGTAGGGCACCAGCCCCATAAACCGGAGCTGGCAGGTTTGAATCCAGCCCAAGCCTGCCAAACAACAATGACAACTACAACCTACCCAGGGCGACAGCTTGAGACTCTGTCTCAAAAAAAAAAAAAAAAAAAAAAGCACCAGGGCACAGGGAACTGAGGCCTATGAGTGAAGCTCCAGCAGAAAGAGCACAGAGCTGAGTTGTGAGAGGGAGGTAGAGATAAGACCATCCAGGATTTTAGCATCCATGCTCAAATGGGTATGATGGCATGGTAGAGGATTAGGATGCCTTCTTTGCACAACAGTGATCTAAGACAGAATAAGAAGGAAGTGGATAGTCTCTTTCAAGAGAGTGAAAACAGGGGCAAAATTGGCAGAGCAATTAGCTCACTGGGCCACAGAGTGATTTTAACATTTATCAACTCCCAGTAGCTATCAACACTGCATCACCCACATCCAGACAGCTAGAACTTCATAAACCACCTTTTTTACAGGAAATCTACATAGAACAATTCTTTTTAAAAAACTAATGGTTTGTAAATGACCTGATCGTTTATAGAGAAAATAAAAAAAATTCATTGAGATAATATATATTAGTTCATCAAAATTATTAGGATATAAATCATTTTTATTTATTTCTATACACCAACAATTAACAATATAAAAAGGAAATTTAAAAAAATTCACATTGAATTAAGAATAAAATACAAATAATTAAATTTAACAAAGGAAGTATAAAACTACTCTGTAAAGAAATTAAAAATGTTAATAAATGGATGTTGACACAGCAATACTTCACAAATTGATCAACACTTTTGGCACAATCGCAACAAAATCCCAACCTTCCTTTTTTGCAGAAATTGATAAATGGATCCTAAATTTCACATGGAAATGTAAAGGACACAGAACAGACAATCTTTAAATAGAAGAGCAAAGTTGAAAGACACACACTTCCTAATTTCAAAATTTAACTACATAGCTACAATAGTCAAGACAGTGTGGTACTGACATAACAACAAACTTATAGATCAAAAGACTGAATTGAGAACTCAAAAAAAAAAAAAAAAAACCCTGACATCTACACACAAGTATTCCACAAGGAGCTCAAAACAATTCAATGGAAAAAGAATATTCTTTCAGGTGGCGCCTGTGGCTCAAAGTAGTAGTGCAAAAAAAAAAAAAGAAAAAGAAAAGAATATTCTTTCCAACAAATGGATTTGGAACAACAGGATATTCACATATTCACATATGAACTAATGAAGCTGGATGCCTACCTTATGCCATATGAGAAAATTAACTCAAAAATGGATGACAGGGCTCGGCACTTGTGGCTCAAGTGGCTAAGGCGCCAGCCACAAACACATAAGGTGGCACATTCGAATCCAGCCTGGCCCGCCAAACAACGACTGCTACAACCAAAAATAGCCGGGCGTTGTGGGGGGCATCTATGGTCCAAGCTACTTGGAAGGCTGAGGCAGGAGACTCGCTTGAGCCCAGGAGCTGGAGGTTCCTGTGAGCTGTGATGCCACAGCACTCTACCCAGGGGGACAGCTTGAGGCTCTGTCTCAAAAAAAAAAAAAAAAAGGATGACAGGTCTAAATATAAGGGTTATAAATATGAAACTCTTAGAAAAATAAGGATCAAACTTTGTGACCTTAAGTTAGGAAAAGCCATCTTACATACAATATCAAAAGCATAAACAACCAAAAAAAAAAAATTAGACATCATCCAAATTAACCCACAGAACAGCAGAAAATATTTGAAAATCATATATCTGTTAAGAGACTTTTAACTAGAAAATATAAAAAATTGTTACAACTCAATAATTTTAAAAAGACAAGTCAAGTAAAAATTAGACAAAGGATCTGAATACATATTTCTACAAAGAAGATATACAATAGCCAATAATCACATGAAAAGATGCTCAAAAGCATTTACCATTAGGTAATGCAAATCAAAGCCACAATGAGATACCATTTACATCCAATATAATGGCTATAAACAAAAAGATAACAAGTATTGAGAATATAGATAACATGGAATCCTCATTCATTGCAATGTTAATGTAAAATAGCACACCTGCCATGGACAACTGTCTGGCAGTTCCTTAAAATGACAAATGTAGAGTTACTATATGACCCATCAATTCCATTCCTAGGCATATACCCAAGAGAAATGAAAACACATCCACGCAAAAACTCACACATGAATGTTCACGGCAGGAACTCTACATTATAGAAATACCTCAGAGATAACTGCAAGTACCTTTTCAGAACACTGCAATAAAGTGAATACTCAATAAAGTGAATACTCAATAAGGTGAATCACAAAAAGTTTTTGGTTTCCCAGTACATACAAAAGTTATGTTTACAGTATACAATGGTATATTAAGAGCACAACAACATTATGTCTAAAAAAACAGTATATGGGCTCGGTGCCTGTGGCTCAAGTGGCTTAGGGACCAGCCACATACACCTAAGGTGGCGGGTTCAAATCCAGCCTGGGCCCGCCAAAACAATGACAGCTGCAACCAAAAATAGCTGGGCTTTGTGGCAGGTGCCTATGGTCCCAGCTACTTGGGAGGTGGAGGGAGGAGACTTGCTTGAGCCCAGGAGTTGGAGGTTGCTGTGAGCTGTGATGCCATGGCACTCTACCCAGGGGGAGAGTCTGAGGCTCTGTCTCAAAAAAAAAAAAAAAAAAAGTATATGGACCTTAACAGTATATTGCTAAAATAAACTGATACAGAGACAAAAAATTAGTATATGCCATTAAGCCAAGAGACTTGTTAACAGAGAATTGTTGCAAACTTTCACTTTGTTAAAAAAATTAAAAATACAATAAAACAAAGCACAATAAAAGAAGGCATGCCTATATATTAAGTATCGTCTCCAAAAAGTAGGAAAAACTCAAAAGCCCATCAATTGATCAGCAGATAAACAGATAAATAAAATGTGGTATCTCCACATAAAAGAATATTATTCAGCAATAAAAAGGAATCATTGATAATTGCTACCAACATGGATAAACCTTGAAAACATCATGACATATGAAAGAAGTCACAAAAGACCACATATTGTATGATTCCATTTACATAAAGTACCCAGAATAGGCAAATCTATAGAGACATAAAGTAGATTAGTAGCTATCATGGATAGGGGTGTGGAATGGGGATTTCCAGGGGGTGACAATTAAAGGGTGTAGGGTTTCTTGGAAGGGATAAAAAATCCCAGAAATTGTGGGTGGTGAAGGCTGCACAACTCTCTAAATAAACTAAAAAACACTTAATTATACATTTATTTATTTTTTTTTTATTTTATTTTTTTGGTAGAGACAGAGTCTCAGTTTATTGCTCTCCGTAGAGTCACACAGCTCACAGCAACCTCCAACTCCTGGGCTTAAGCGATTATCTTGCCTCAGCCTCCCAAGTAGCTGAGACTACAGGTGCCCGCCACAACACCTAGCTATTTTTTTGTTGCAGTTAGGCCGGGGCTGGGTTTGAACCCACCATCCTCAGTATATGGAGCTGGCACCCTACCAGCTGAGCCACAGGTGCTGCCCCAATTGTACATTTTAAACGTGTGACTTGTATAGTACAAATTATCTCAATTTTTACAAAAAGAAAAAAAAATAGTGCTTTCTTGTACCTCAAAATTGTGTTGTGTCCACATGTCATATCAATGCCAAATATGTTTTTGAACATGAACATCAACTAAGAATAACTGATATTTTAATGAAAAGGGATAAGACAATGCATCAAGTACACATTTTGGTTAACTTATTCTAAAAGCGACTTATTTTAGAATCTTAATAAAGGTCTTGGCCAGGCACTATGCCTCATACCTGTAATCCTCAGTACTTTGAGAGGCCAAGGCAGGAGGATTACTGGAGGCCAGGAATTCAAGACCAGCCTGGGCAACACAGTGAGACCCCATCTCTACAAAAATAATTTAAAAATTAAATTAAATTTTAAAAATAATGGTCTTCTGTATATAACAATTTTGAATTCATTCTGCCCTGCAAAATAAAACTGATACATAATAAAGAATATTTACCATTCTATATGAACACAAAAAATAGAGGAATTAAATATTCAAAAGACTACCATGAGCAATATTTACCCTGATTAGACTACATTCTCATTACTTTTATGCAGTTAAACTCTACACATTTAGGTGTTGATGACAATTGGACACTGCTTTGGTGCCTGGGTCAGATCACTTCCAGATGATCAAAAACTCTATTCATTCAACATATTGTTTACCTACAAACCCTAAGCATCAATGCAGATGTGAAGATAAATAAATCATACTTTTCTTCTTTTTTTTTTTTTTTTTTTTTTGAGACAAGAGTCTCAGGCTGTAACTCTGGGTAGAGTGTCCTGGCATCACAGCTCACAGCAAACTCAAACTCCTGGGCTTAAGCGATTCTCTTGCCTCAGCCTCCCAAGTAGCTGGAACAACAGGCACCTACCACAATCGCAGGCTATTTTTTGGTTGGAGTTGTAATTATTGTTTGGCGGCCTGGGCTGGATTCGAACCTGCCAACTCCAGCGTATGTGGCTGGCGCTCCAGTTGCTTGAGCTACAGGCTCCGAGTCGAAATCATACTTTTCTCTTTCAAAGAACTTAAAAACATGATGCAGGCAGAGCTGTGGGGCCATACCTTCAACACTGATCATAGGGGTGCATCACAAGAACTATCTACCAGAGGGTATATTTGTGATCTTTATACAGAGTGTCCACAAAGTTCCTGTGCAATTAAAAGTAGTATATTTTTGTACCAGGTGCAGTGGTTCACCCCTATAATGCTAGCATTATGGGAGGCCAAGGTGGGTGAATTGCCTGAGCTCAGGAGTTCAAGACCAGCCTAAGCAACAGCAAGACCCCATCTCTAAAAATAGCTGGGCATTGTGGCAGGTGCCTGTAATCCCAGCTTCTTAGGAGGCTGAGGCAGGACAATCACTAGAGCCTAGAAGTTTGACGTTGCTGTGAGCTATCACGACACAGCACTCTACCGAGAGCGACAAAATGAGACTTTGCCTAAATAAATGAATAAATGAATAAATAAAATAGCCTATTTTAAATTGTACATGAACTTTATGGAAACCCGGTATATTATCAAGATAAAACACTGTGTGAATAGTAATAAATTTAAATAGGCTCGGCGCCTGTGGCTCAAGCGGCTAAGGCGCCAGCCACATACACCTAAGGTGGCAGGTTCGAATCCCCAGCCCAGGCCCGCCAAACAACAATGATGGCTGCAACCAAAAAATGGCCGGGCACTGTGGTGGGCGCCTGTAGTCCCAGCTACTTGGGAGGCTGAGGCAGGAGACTAGCTTGAGTCCAGGAGTTGGAGGTTGCTGTGAGCGTGATGCCATGGCACTCTACCCCAGGAGATAGCTTGAGGCTCCGTCTCAAAAAAAAAAAAAAAAAAGTAATAAATTTAAATAGATAATTTACCCCAGTGCACACAATGACCAAAATCTGCTAAAACCAACTATCTGGATGGGAAGTGCAGTTCCCATGAGAAAAGCAAAATTTATTTAATCCATGGAAGGATTAAACCCACATTGTCACAATGCTCCCTCAACAGCAGTCTTCTAACCAAAAAAAAAAAAAAAGATTTTGCAAGCAAAATTAAAACATATAGAACGTACTTTAAGAATTCATTTTAGATAGTAATAAACTAAAACTCATTATACACTTGAGGACTCACTTCTCACTCAAACTTACATGGTAGAAAAACATAAATCTGGCGAGCAGCCATCTTCCCATCAATATCATTTTCCAAACAATTAAATATGAAACTTTCAGCTTCAGAACACAGTCCATAAATAGTGGAATTCATTATGATTTACTGACTGAAATAACCTAGACTAGTTCATGAAATTAAGAAGTTAGTGAATATAAAATATGAATTTTCAAGCATCTAGATTAATTTTAAACAAATCATTTCCTAGTAAGAAGTATGATATTTAAAATATTTAAGTTAGACTTGCCCAACTGATAACTGAGTAAATGATATAACTTACTAACAAAAGGGGAGGAGCACCTAACTTTGCCACTGACATGAAGTTCAGCTCCTAAGTTGCCTTTGCCCTAAAATTACTAAACAATTGAAAGTTTAAAAGTGTGTTGGCTCGGTGATCGTACTACATTGGTTATGGCGCCAGCCACATACACTGAGGCTAGTGGGTTCGAGCCCAGCTGGGCCAGCTAAACAATGACAACTACAACCCAAAAAAAGCTGGACATTGTAGCGGGCGCCTGGAGTCCCAGCTACGTGGGAGGCTGAGGCAAGAGAATCACTTAAGCCCAAGAGTTGGAGGTTGCTGTGAGCTGTGATGCTGCAGCACTCTACCGAGGGCAACATAGTGAAACTCTGTCTCAAAAAAAAAAAAAAAAAGTTTAAAAGTATAAAAACAAGTTTCCTCATTAAGGAGACTTTTGGTTTTTTGTTTTTACAGTTTTTGGCCGAGGCTGGGTTTGAACTTGCCACCTCTAGCATATGGGGCCGGCGCCCTACTCCTTTGAGACACAAGTGCCGCCCCATTAAGGAGAATTTTTTCTGATGTTCAATTCATTCCTCCCTGCTGCTGCACTAATTTAAACTATATAATGTAGTAAGTAACACACAGCTCAAGCAGTAGCAAACAATTTAGTAGGTCTTCCTTTCTCTGCTCCAGCCGCAATGTAGCATCAGAAAGGCAGGTTTATTTCTTCCCTCCCACCACCTGTGCAGTTATGTGTGATGACAGGTAGTACAGGTACATATCATAGGCAAGAGGAGAAGGACAGGGCACACAGAACAGATATAAGAACTCCCAAGTTAAACAAAATACTTATAAAAATATTATACAGGTAAGCTGAAATAGACAATCAACTATGACCTGAGACTGAAGGAACTGCTCCCCCAAATACCCTTTCCTCTTTTTTTTTTTTTTTTTTTGTAGGATCACTTTGTCATCCTCGGTAGAGTGCCATAACGTCAAGAGCTCACAGCAACCCCAGCTCTTGGGCTTAGGCGATTCTCTTGCCTCAGCCTCCCGAGTATCTGGGACTATAGGCGCCCGCCACAACACCTGGCTATTTTTTGTTGCAGTTTGGCTGGGGTTGGGTTCAAACCCACTACCCTAGGTATATGGGGCTGGCACTCTACTCATTGAGCCACATGTGCTGCCCATAGCCTTTCCTCTTAATGGCCCAAAGTCAAAAATTCTTCATGTTGGTTCTTTTGGATATTCTCCTTGTAAAGTAGGAAATATCCCTCGAAGGGATAATACGTTAAGGACTTCACAGCTCTATTTTCTTTCTTTCCTTCCTTTCTTTCTTAATAGACTGATTGTAGAGATGAGGTCTTGCTCTTGCTCAGGCTGATCTCAAACTACTAGCCCCAAGAGACCCTCCACCTTAGCCACCCAATGTGCCATGATTACAGGGACAATGCTATTTTCTTTTTATATTTTTGAGACACTGTTTGACTCTGTCACCCAGGCTGGAGTACAGTGACGTGGTCATAGCTTACTGCAACATTAAACTTCTGGGGCTCAAGCAATCCTCTTGCCTCAGTTTCCCAAGCAGCTGGGACTATAAGCCATACTACCATGTTTAACTCATGTTTCTATTTTTTTTGTAGAGATGGGATCTTGCTATGTTGCTCTGGCTGGTCTTAAACTCCTGGCCTCAAGCAATGCTCCAGTATTGGCCTCCCACAGTGCTAGGATTACAGGTGCAAGCTATCATGCCAGCCTTCTTTCTTTTTAAAGGGTACAATACCAGGTATAAATACACAATACATGGTGTAAATACTGATTGTTCAAAAAAATAGAAGATTAAAGAAAATACTTCTTCACAATCACTTCATATGAGTATACTTTAAAATTCCATCAGATGATGATTTTTATCACTAGTTTTCAGAACAAACCTAGGAAAGCTGATCAAATCAGCCTTTGATGGAGAAGAAATTTAACTATTCCACACTAACACAGGGCTCCCTATCTTCCTCATGACAGCAACTGAGCCCTGGGCTATCTCAACTATAATACTGTACTTTCTTTCCTAAATCCTGACCTCTCCCCTCAGGCAATAAATAGGTTTATCTTTCCAAAATTTAAAGTACAAAACATAACCCTTCATTGGCACAAACTTCCACTCCCTTCAACTATCACAGCCAATGCTCAGTGAATTACCTATACAGTTGATCCTTGAACAAGACAGGTTTGAAACAGGTAGGTCCACTTACATGTGGCTTTTTTTCGAATAAAAGTTAAACCAAGTGTGCCTGATTCTCCTGCCTCCCTTTCTACCATCTCTGAGACAAGAAAACCAACCTTTCTTTTCTTCCTTCTCCTCTGCCTAGTCAATGCGAAATGATGAAGATGACAACCTTTATGTTGACTCACTTCCACTTAATAATATTTCCTCTTTGTTATGTTTTCTGTTCTAGACCAAGAAGATTTAGATGATGTGATAACTAAATACAATGTATTAGTTCTGGGATTTGGGAGAAGGGGCAATTACTTAGGACATTATTGAGACAAATGACAAAATTTGAAGATGGAGGCTGGGCCTGGTGGTTCACGCCTATAGTATTAGCACTTTGGGAGGTGGGTGAATTGTCCTGAGCTCTTATATTTGAGACCAGCCTGAGCAAGAGTGAGACCCCATCTCTAAAAATAGCTGGGTGTTGTGGCAGGCACCTATAATCTCAGCTACTCAGGAGACTGAGGCAAGAGAATCACTTGAGTCCAAGAGCTAGAGGTTGCTGTGAACTATGATGCCATAGCACTCTACCAAGGGTGACAAAGTAAAACTCAGTCTCAAAAAAAAAATTTTTTTTGAAGATGGATTATATATCAGATGATAATATTGTATCAATGTTAAATTTCTTTTCTTTTCTTTTTTTTTTTTTTGACAGAATCTTACTCTGTTGCCCTAGGTAGAGTACCGTGGCATCATAGCTCACAACAATCTCAAACTCTTGGGCTTGAGCAATCCTCTTGCCTCATCTTTCCACGTAGCTGGCACTGTAAGTGTGTACCATAGCACCTAGCTAGTTTTTCTGTTTTCAGTAGAGATGGGGTCTCACTCTTGCTCAGGCTAGTCTGAAACTCCAAAGTTCAGGCAATCCACTCACCTCAGCATTCCAGAGTACCACAATGACACGGATTAGCCACTGCTCCCAGCCAATGTAAAATTTCCTGATTATCAAAATCATACTATGGTTTTCAAAAATCTTGATCTTAGGCAAATATATAATGAAGTATTCAGAGGTAAAGGGTTATAATGCCTACAACTACTACCAAAGGATTCCCTTCCCCTAAAAGTCTAAATATATGTATACACATATGTAAATACATGTACATATGTGTGCACTTGCACATACCTGTGGGGGGGAGAATATAAATGGGAAAAATGTTAACATATTGTTATGGATAGTTCAACACAACCTAATTAACATGATACCATTCTAAATGATCAAGTATATTTGACACAAAATATATAAACATATTTTTAAAAATTTTAAAAAATTTTATGTGGTCTCATTATTCATCTATCCTAAAGATAAATCATCTTTTAAGAAGCAGGAATATAAATGGGAAAAATGTTAACAACTGGTGAATCTCTGCAAAGGGCATATGAGAGTTCTCTGAGCTAGTGTTTCAGGATATCTTCATGCCTGAAATCATGTTAAAATAAAAAGATACAAAAAAAAGTGATTATGAAAAATTATGAGGATTATTATTGTGTTAAACTAAGTTTAATACCTAATTAACATGATTCCATTCTAAATTTTTCTTTTTTTGGAGACAGAGTCTCACTATGTTACCCTCAGTAGAGTGCCATGGCATCACAGCTTACAGCAACCTCAACTCTTGGGCTTAAGTGATTCTCTTGCCTCAGCCTCCCACGTAGCTGGCTATTAATAACACTCAGCTATGTTTTGTTGCAGTTGTCATTGTTTAGCTGGCCCGGGCCAGGTCTGAACCCACTACACTCAGTGTATGTGGCTGGCGCTGTAACCACTATGCTACAGGTGCACAGCCTAACATGATACCATTCTAAATAATCAAATGTATTTGACACAAAATATATAAACACATTTTATGTGGCCTTTTAAAAAAATTTTTATGTGGTCTTATTATTCATCTATCCTAAAGATAAATCATCTTTTAAGAAGTTATCAACTTGACACGTTTTAACTAAGTTAAATTTGATTAATAGATCCTCTCCACAGTACAAAGCTGAATAGTTATTCGATTCTTGCCCTACTAATTGAATGGTAGATATTCAGGTAATTGCTGAAATTAGAATTTAGTGAGAACTGAGTTCCTTGAAATTGTGCTAAAACTGTAGCTTTGTTTAATCCCACTGTCAAAGTCTTTCTCTTACACTTAAAGCTAATGCACTCAAAGGAAGAAATATTTAGCTATAGTTCTAACAAATGGTACTATATGAATACCTAAGGTCACAAAAGAACTCACTTTTAAGCCATGAAGCAGCATATGCTCAAGTCAAGACCAAGATTAGCTTCCTTTAAACAAGGAATTATTTTCTTTGGCAACACCATAGTAGTACTTATCATTTTCAGATGACAGGTTTCCAAAGCTTTTTCTAAGTACTTTATAAAATATTTTATGTGTGTGTATCTTTTAGGCAAACTTTGTTTCCAAACGCCCAGAGAACTGTTTTTCTATGAAACAGTCACTCTCCACCAACTGTATTTTCCCCTAAAACAGACACTTTTAAATTCGCTATAATATATTCAGTGTAACTTTTGTTGATTTTCCCTACATATGTAATTAATGTTTTGATTGCTCCATATGGACTGATACTTTTAAAATCTGTCTCAAGATTTTTCAACTTTTTTTTAAACTAAAAAAACTGGAGCCAACAGCTGAGTCCAATCTCCCATTTCAGAGGTTCCTATCCCTATTACCATCAGCCTCCTTGAATAAAGTGTGCCTTACCATCTTAAAAAAAAAAAAAAAAACTGAAACAAAACTAATATTGCAACAATCCTAAAGAGATGTTTTTAAAAAGCAAGCCTAAGAAAACACGTAACCCTTTGCAACCAAAAAAAACTAAGTAAATATATTAAAAATATGTAAGTGATGGCCGGGTACAGTGGCTCACACACTTGTAATCCTAACACTCTGGAAGGCCAAGGTGGATGGATTGCCTGAGCTCACGAGTTCGAGACCAGCCTGAGTCGGAGAAAGACTTCGTCTCTAAAAATAGCCAGGTATTGTGGCAGGTGCCTGTAGCCCCAGTTACTTGGAAGACTGAAGGGAGACAATCCCTTAAGCCCAAGAGTTTAAGGTAGCTGTGAGCTGTGATGCCATAGTACTCTACCAAGGGCGACAAAGTGATATTGTCTCAAAAAAAAAAAAAAAAAAAGAAAGAAAATATAAAAGTGGTTATTAGGGAAAAAAATGATTACAGGATAGGAATAAAAGGAAACAGTGATTAACCTCATTGTAGCTTCATCCCATAAAGCAGCAACTGTGACTACCCTTGGGAAAGAAAACTAAAGAACACATGAGTTTAAGAGTCAGACTCACTTTACCCTATATATCCTCTTACAGTTAATCTTTTACTGCATGGGCACAGCAAATTGAAAATAGAAGGAAAAGCTATTACCTACAATCCACCACACCCCTTTAAAGCCCATAATTTTACCAGCCACAAACAGTAACATCTATGTATGTGAATATATAACAGTAGTCCTTGGTTCTACCAGAAGAAAGATGTATCTTACCCTAAACATCTGGTATAACTCAGGACCTATTTCCTGTTTGCTTATCATTTAGTCTTTTTCACCTAAATGAAAAGTAGAGTCCCCAGATTAAAGACATCTAGAAGAGGTTACATTACTTTTCCTATATCATAAAGGAGTGTATTAGATCAAGAAAGAAGAATGTAAGACAAATGATTAGCTATATGATGAACTCTTTTACTCAAAGAGGCTATTAAGAGCTAAATAAATAGCAGCTAACTTCTAGGTGTTTTAAAGGTATTGTTTCATTTAATTCACACAATAATCCATATTCCCACTTTGCATTTGGAAAAACTAAGACTCAGAGAAGCTATTTGTCAAAGATCAGGTGAGTCTTGAATAAAGGTCTGCCTGAGTTAACTATACGACAAATGGGGAGCCACAATATATTTTTGATTTAAATCTGTCAACAGGCAACAGATGCTCTAGAATAGTAAATCATAAACTTAAAGAAACTGCTTTCTAACATACAAATTTCTCCACTTCAGTAACTGATTAAAAAGCAGATACATGTATCTATAATATAACCCATTCAACTTAACTTTGTATTACTAATAAATACTTTCCAAAAAATGAAACTTTCATCTCTTTATACTGGTAAAAGCCTTTGAAGAATAAACATATAACTTATTATTTACATCTGAACAATGTTGCCAACCATCAAGATTACATTAGAACACTCCAAACTAGCTTTAAGAAATGTCAGTTGAAAAGTCCAATGTAATTACATGCCTAAGGAGAAAACGATTCAGTTTAATAAAAATGTACTTTCCACTTTTTTCCTTCTCACAGAATATTGCTATTTCTAAGTTAGCAGTAGCTCCATTATCCATCAAATAGTTACGCATTATTCAACCTTCTTTTACAACGCAGTAAATAGAATCTGAACTCTTCTCATTATTGTGGTATTATAAAATAAATTAAATTCTATTACTTTTTAAAAAAATTCTTATTTTCTTTCAATGTTTTACAAAACTTGTGAGATAAAAAGACTTTAAGCTGTAATAATGTCATCTATGAAAATTACCAAAATAAAGTATTCATTTATTAAAAGGATATAATTTGGAGGAAGAAAATTCCAGCTCAAGACTTGATTGGCGAGTGCAAGGTACCGCTGAAATACTGAAGACATCTGAGCATTCAGGTTTTCCCGCCTACTAAACTCCTGCAGAACTTCAACAGTTAACATGAAGATCTGGCGAAGGTCTTCTTCCTATAGTCAAAAAAAATCACAAGCATTTTTTTATGGAAAACTTACCCAAAATGTATTCCCTTTTAGAACCGTAAGATAAAATCAACAAAAACCTTAAAATTTCCAGTGGAAAACACTATTTCTTTAAGAACATTTTCCATTTTTAGGCCTCTACTAATAATTTCCATCAGAGCAAGCTTTCAAGTGATATCAATTTGACCACATTTACTGTATTACAATGCTACTCTATAGAAAAGAGAGTCTTTGACAACTACTGTGGAGCTGGAGGAGTCAGTTGCTATAGTGCAGAGCCCTAGGATTTAAGCCAATGCCTTCACATAACTTCACTCCAGAGCCAAACAATACAGACGAGACAAAGAGCCCACACCATCTGCAATAACATTTTAAATACAGGGCCCTCTTTGGCATTCTTCCAGTCCTATTTTTAAGGCCAGCAGAATCCCATCAATTGAATTACTTATTTCTAAACACAATTAAGAAATAAATAAGAAACTAAGGATCTTTATAGTGGTATTCCTCTTTTGTTTTGTCTAAAGATAAGAATTAAAGTAATTTTAAACTGTCAACTATCTTCACCAAACCTATCATTTTACTATATCCTTTGAAAACACAAAACATATCCTCAAGTACAAGTTGTCATTCAACTACCTAAAATAAGAACAGATTAGTAGAGAGTGCATGATCCAACCATTAAAACACAAGAACAAAAATACTGATACCTGGAAAACTCTTTTGCAGTTACCATGGAATTCCATACTCAATCCAATGTTGCTGGTTTTACTTGAACTTGAAAATTCACTCAATAGTGCAGTTAGAATAGAACAGGCCAGAGTTTGCTGTAATTATTTGATAAGAAATAATTGTGAAGCATCATTTTTCAATGTCTTGTTTCAATACATTTGTTCAAACATAAAGAACATTTCTTATCTTTAGATATTCCATCATATCTTTAGATCTTATAACCACTAGTCAGAAAATTAGAAATGACAAAATAAAGATTAACTCTCCTTTCCATATGTCCTCAACTGCAGTTATAAAGACCCACCTAAGACTTAAACTCAGGATACACTCCCCCTGCTTAACCATAAAATTCAAATGATTGTCTTAAAATAATAAGCATTAAACGCATTATTTCATTTAATTCACACAACATTCCATATCGCCATTTTACACTTGAAAAACAGACTTAGTGAGGGTTAAGTCATTACCTAAAGCCAGCTAAGATTTGAACCCAGCTCTGTCTGGCTTTATGTTCTAATGTATGTAAAAACCCACTTCCCAACAGATGAAAAGTGAAACAGTTTTTTTAGTCTCCAAAATATTAACCAGGTAATACCCAAAGTTTTTAAAGTCAAAAATGAAGATACTCCTTCCCATTGTTTCTAACAGGCTGCTACTATCAACTCACTGATTTTATTCACAGACTACTCACATTCAAGGTACCAAGGATGGAGAAAGGATACAAATAATGTTGGCACATTTCCAGGAGTTAAACAGAAATATGCACAGTACCTCTGAACAACCGAAAGATTAAAGTCAAGATGATACTATTTATGCAAGCTTATACAACAGCTGAACAGAGTCATACCCACCCACCAACTGCAACGTCTTTGTTCAGAAATGCTTCTGATGTCAGTACCTTGACCTTATAGATGCTTATCTTGGCAAATCTTAGCAAATATACATAAAACTAAATTCCTAAAGACTGGCATAAGATATTTGTTGAAGGTGACAGTGATCGTTCTGTGGGTGACCAATATACTATGTGTCTGATATTATATATGTCTGAAATTTTTCATTAACATTAAAAGAAAGAGAAATAAATTCCTACTTGTCTCTAATCTCAACTAAAATAAGCATCACTGTAGAGCTAATATTTAGGGAAGGCACACTACCTCACATACATTAAAGCAGTTTCTCAGACTTTTCCACTCCAGAAAGTAAATGAAAATTTTCTGGGAAATCTGGGGATATTGAAGGAGTATGTCTTCTACAATGATAAAAGTTCTCTGAATGCTCCTAGTTTAGCTTAAATACACACAGATTCTGTAATTTTACTTCAAAATGTCTATTTGTTTTAATATAAAAATGTTCCAAGGCTTAGCACGATGGCTCACACATGTAATCCTAGCGCTCTGGTAGCCCAAGGCAGTTGGACTGCCTGAACTCAGGAGTTCAAGACCAGACAGAGCCAGAGCAAGACCACCCCATCTCTAAAAATAGCCCAGCATTGTGGCAGGTGCCCATAGTCCCAGCTACCTGGGAAGCTGAGACAAGAGAATCGCTTGAGCCCAAGAGTTTGAGGTTGCTATGAGCTGCGATGCTACAGCACTCGTCTGAGGGAGACAAAATGAGACTCTGTCTAAAATAAAATAATAAATTAATAAAATAAATAAATAAAAATGGCTTTCTTTCAGAATGGTGATTATGCTTTAAGTACCAGCAATCAAGCCCTGAGAGGTGGCCCACATCTGTAATACAAACACTTTGGGAGGCCAAGGTGGGTGGATTGCCTAAGCGCACAGGTTTGAGATCAGCCTGAGCAAGACTGAGATCCCTCCCATCTCTAAAAATAGCTGGATGTTGTGGCCTGTAGTCCCAGCTACTTGGGAGGCTGCGATAATAGGCTCGCTTGAACTCAGGAGTTTGAGGTTGCTGTGAGCTGTGACGCCACAACACTCTACCAAGGACAACAAAGTGAGACGACTCTGTCTCCAAAAAAAAAGAAAAGAAAGAAGAAAGTACCAGCAATCAACATTTCACACATATACTGAAATGAAATCAAGATGGAGAAAGTAGGTATTAAACCAAATTAATAAAATTCAGAGGAAAAGAATGGCTCACGGCTCGGCGCCTATAGCTCAACCTGCTAAGGCGCCAGCCACGTACACCTAAGGTGGCGGTTCGAATCCCCAGCCCGACCCGCCAAAACAACAAAGACGGCTGCAACCAAAAAATAGCCGGGCGTTGTGGCGGGCGCCTGTGGTCCCAGCTACTTGGGAGGCGGAGGCAAGAGACTCGCTTGAGCCCAGGAGTTGGAGGTTGCTGTGAGCTGTAATGCCACAGCACTCTACCCAGGGGGACAGCTTGAGGCTCTGTCTCAAAAAAAAAAAAAAAAAAAGAATGGCTCACAATAATCTAACAAGATAAATTCCAAGATCCTACTTAGAATTCTAAAAACAATGTTTACAAGTCTTGGACTTGGCTTTTCATTTATCCTTTCTAAGTAGGACTTCAGCCAACAGAACATTATAAACAGGTACCTAAATGTTTGAGAAAATTTATCTTACTATAAAAAGGAAATTACTAATAATTTCAGAATCTTAGATGAGATAATTAATTTACTGAAAAAAGAATTATGTACAACTTAAAAACCTGGAAGCTAAAAAGAACCCAGAAGGTCTTACGCATTAAATACAAACTGTTGTCATTCTTACAAATAAATTAACATATAATAATTTTCTACAAGTAATTTACAACTTGCCAGATTGTTTTCTAGTGCATTCACCACAAAATGGAGTATTTTTAAACCATGACTATATTCAAACTTTCAGTAATACATATTTAATTAATGATTAAAACAATATGTACTCATACACAGCTTTAATTTCATATGAAATAAACATTTCCCAAGATTACATACACGTTTATGGTCATGATGTGACACAAACAAGTGAAGGAAAGAGGCAGAACGATGACAGGTGACTGCCTTCCTAAGGTTTCTCCTTCTCAGAAAAAGGAAGGATTTCTAAGACCCTTTTAACTATAAACTTCATCAGACAAAGATCCCCCAATCACATGGAATTACTTTTAAGTTGTAGCAATAAATACATCCCTCCAAAACAGCAAACTTTCACACTAAATACAAATTCATCCATAAAGGCACACATATTCTTAATAGATAAGAATTAAGAACAAAACGCAGTATTACATATTTAGCTCCCTGAACATAAAAGAATCTATTATTCTTAAATAATATTTTCATTCTATAAAAATAATATACCTTCATCTAAGAAAAACTAGAAAGTACAGAAAAGCCTAAGAAAATAAAATTGTCTACAATCCTACCATCCCAGAGGTTATTATTCTAACAGTTATTTACACCTTTCCAATTTTTTAATGTCTAATATACATTCTGTATATACCCCTGCTAGCAACCCATATATACGGTTTTATATTCTACTTTTCTACTTTATACTTATGAAATAAAAAGAAATCTTTAAAAACCAGTGTGTTCTATTCAAATATACCACTCAAACGCCAGTCTTATATATGTGCATATAAACTATCACATAGCACAGTTAGAGGTTATTACCAGAAATCAAATATTACGGTTTTAACCATAGCTGAAATTATTAGCTTTCAAAGAGTTAAAATTCAATAAGGTTATTTTCATCATTAAAAGAATCCCTCCTTAATTTGGAAGTCCTATAAGGATATAAAATTTGTATCATAAACATTAATTATACTACACTGATCTGGCTCAGAGGTGCCAAATGAAAATCAATTCCTGGAGATTGATGAATAATTAAACACTGATTATACATTAAGAGAGCAAAGTACTTCCACACATATCAAAAGTATTTCTCCCTATTCATAGGGGTATTAAACATATTACAAAATGTCTAACACACATTTCCAAATATGTTTACTCATCTTTAGTGTTTAATTATTGATTAAATCCCCTTAAAATGAAGTTACTCTTATACTGTATTGTGATGAAGACAGCAAGGGAAGGAAGCCAAAAGTCAACTCCCAAGGAAGAACAGAGAGCAGCTCCTTCTCGGAACAGAGAAGGGGGGGGTGGGTCATCAAATCTGTCTCAGAAAGTTTACCAGCTGTAGCACTTCTTTTTTCTTTTTAGACAGAAAGTTCCTATCTGCTTGCTTCAAACTTTTAGGTCTCTATGGTCAGCCCAATGCATTATCTCTTAACTCTCCTTCCACTGACCACTACCTTCAAGTACTATCTCTCTGGACTCTGTGAGAAAAGATCATGACTAGATATTATTCCATGAAAGAGACAGTAACTCTGGTATTTAAGAAAGTTAGAAACAAAAGCTTCTGTAAATAATTTCAATGAAACCAGATAAAAGTTGACTGACTGATAAGCGGTATGAGATTGTCATACTAAAGTTAACAGAAATTTGACTAGTATAAAATACATTACTATGATTCTTCAACTTCTAAGAGGTTAACATAACAATGCTTCATTTATCTAATATAGTAAAGAATTTAAGTTAATATCTATTAATTTTCTAAATACAGCAAGTAGTTTTAATAAAATGTCTTGTACATTTTTCTAAAAGAATTATTTTTATTGTAGTTATTATACAATATTATAATAATGTGACTATTTGGAAGCTACTAAAACATAAGAGATCTTCCATTCACTGACAAGGTGGGTGCAGATCCCAGTGCTTGTTGCTCTATGTCTGCTTCACAGCTTTTCAGGCATCCGTTGTTGTCCATCACTCACTGCTGAGGCAGTATGACTGCCACCAACAGGGAGTTCTAAACTAATCACTTTCATTTGCCAACAAGTTAGAAACCAAATAACAAAAGTTATTAAAAGTATATATATAAAGGCCAGGCTCAGTGGCTCACATCTGTAATCCTAGCACTCTGGGAGGCCAAGGCAAGTGGACTGCCTGAGCTCAGATTCAAGAGCAGCCTGAACAAGAGCAAGACCCCGCTATAAAAGAGCCAGCATTATGGTGGGCACCTGTAATCCCAGCTACTCAGGAAACTGAGGCAAAAGAATTGCTTAAGCCCAAGAGTTTGAGGCTACTATGAGCTGTGATGCCACAGCACTCTGCTGAAGGTTACAAAGTGAGACTCTGCCTCAAAACAAAATTATAAATAAAATAAATTATAAATGAAACACTCTGCAGGACTCTTTTAGGAGTTTAGTACAAGAATACTATGGTTTGAATCAGTCAGAAAGTCTGGGATCCTACAGTTCAAGACTTCTTACTTAGATAACTTTGGGCAAAGCCTTTCATTGATCTTGGCCTCAGCTTTCCCATGTATAAAAAGGACTACTATCCTCTGCCCTGCCTAATTTACATGACTCCCTAAGGTTCAAATTAGATAATGCACATTAAAGTACTATCTAAATGTAACAGGTTTCAGTAAGATAAAGTAGCAACAGCATTTTTTTATTATCGTAAAACAACAACCACCTATTTTGGTCCTATTTCTTGATTGTTATCACTTAATAACAGAGCATCATTATAGCATTATATAGATGCTTAGTAAACACTGCTTAATGAGTCAATGTTTACTTCTATGTTAGCCACTAAGTTAACACAAGAGCAAGTGAAAAATAAATATACAATGTGTTCTCAATTTTTTTAAAGCTGTTTATAAACTTCAGCAAGAAAACAGGTAAATCCACAGAATACAATGCAATAAGGTCTCCAGCTTAGGAAAAACTCTAGTATGTCTTCTTTCATTAAGTACTGCAAATTCACAAAGTTAATGCACTGGCTAACAATTTAAGAAACTCTGTCTTCACATTAAAAGTCTTACAGCAGCATTTTCATCTCTATTAAAAGCCATTAATTTCAATCTAGTGAAAAAATGCCCTCCAGAGATAGCTTTCCTTACTCACCAGCTTACTGTCACAAGCACAAGTTACTCAAACACTAATTCCAGCTGACAAAATAAAATACTCTTGTTCAGAGAGAGGATTATCTCTTATAATAGCCTGGCTCTTATCCCAGGAGCTTTATTACCAAGAATAAACTTTATGAAAGGTTGCCATACATAAAGCAGACTCCAGCTGCTCTTCTAAGCAAACATCAATGAGACTTGTGATAAGAGAGATTAACTTGGCTATCACATCCAGGGGCAGTGCTGCTGTAGACAAGTGAATTTCTCACCCACTTCTCTCTAGAATGGCAAAGAGGAGGAAAGGAGGCTTAAATGCCAAATTAAACAGCTTTAAATGTGATCTAAAATATGCCCACCACTTTCAAAGGAAATAAGGCCAACACAAAATGGATTAAAACTTTAGCTTAAGTATTAGCTTAAAATTGAAACTTTAACTACTTTCGTTTCCATATCTCTTTCAAATTAGTATTAAGAGCAGGTCTGACACTAAACTGAGATGAAGTAGCCACAGTAACCCTCATAATCATGGAAGAAAAACATCTTACCTGCCCATACACAGGAATGAAATAACATTTATTTAATAATCAAAGCAGGCTCAGTGCCCATAGCTCAGTAGTTAGGGCACAGGCCACATACACTGGGACTGGCAGGTTCAAACTCGGCCCAGGGGCCCGTTAAAACAACAATGACAACTACAACAACAACAAAATAGCCAGGTGTTGTGGCAGGTACCAGTAGTCCTAGCTACTTGGGAGGCTGAGGCAAGAGAATCACTTAAGCCCAAGAGTTAGAGGTTGCTGTGAGCTGTGACACCACAGCACTCTACCGAGAGCAATATAGTAAATCTCCATCACCCGCCCCCCAAAAAAATCATACAAGCATAATCACACTAAGAATGGGCTCGGCACCTGTACATCAGAAGCTAGGGCACCAACCACATACACTGGAGCTGGTGGGTTCAAATCCAGCCCAGGCTGTCAAACAACAAGGACAACAACAACCCAAAAAAAAATAAAATAAAAATAGATGGGCATTGTGGCAGACACCTGTAGTCCCAGCTACTTGGGAGGCTGAGACAAGAGAATCACTTGAGTCCAAGAATTTGAGATTGCTATGAGTTGTGATGCCACAGCACTCTACCAAGGACGACATAATAAGACTCTGTTTCAAAAAAAAGAAAAAAGAAAAGAAAAAGAATGTATCATGATATATGGAAAACGGTGTGGTCTAAAAAATATCCTCTCCTTAGAAAAAAAATTTATATGAATTAGAAAACTGAATTTTCTATATTAGAAAACCAAGTTTCTATATAAAACCAATTTTATATGAATTAGAAAACCAAGTTTTTGGCTCGGCACCTGTGGCTCAAGTGGCTAAGATACCAGCCACATACACCTAAGGTGGCAGGTTTGAATCCAGTCCGGGCCCGCCAAACAACAATGATGGCTGCAACCAAAAAATAGCCGGGCACTGTGGGCACCTGTGGTCCCAGCTACTTTGGAGGCTGAGGAAGGAGACTCGCTTGAGCCCAGGAGTTGGAGGTTGCTGTGAGCTGTGATGCCACAGCACTCTACCCAGGGGCTCAGCTTGAGGCTCTGTCTCAAAA